>NC_086097.1:219013747-219319544 GCF_963921235.1 Mobula hypostoma | reverse complement strand
CATCACCATCCAGCAACCCATATTTCCTTTCCGGGTTAGGCAGAGACTCACAAGCACCTCCCCCAACATGGCCTATTGCATTCTGTGCTTGAAATGTGGCCCTTCTACATCGATGAAACTTGTTTGCACCACATTTGGGTTCTGTCTGCATTGCCTATCCTAAGCTTCTGCTTATCTGTCATATCAGCTCTCCTTCCTATCCCCACGTCGATCTGTCTGTTCTTGGCCCTTCCACTGCTACGGTAAGGTCAAACCCAATCTAGAACAGTATCTCATGTTACACAATGGTAGATTACAGCCCTCTGGTATGAACCAGGAATTTTGCAATTTTATGCAAACAACTCCCCTGTGTTCATTTACCTCTCCCATCAGTCCACATAAGGTCTCTCCCTTTGTTCACCTAACCCATCCCTCATTACACACCCTTCATGGATCCATCTGTCCATCATTTCTTCCTTACCTGGATCCACCTATCACATGCCACCCTTGGCCCATACTGTACCTTCCCCCTCCCCTTTCTCACCCGATTCTATTTGCCTCTTATTTTTTTCTTTCCTTAAGTTATCACCTATCACCAAACAATGTCTACATCAATACTAAACCTCCTCCTCTCCCACTTCGTTCCATCCGCCCATTATCGCCATCTGGTTCTATTCCTAGCCTCTGTCTTACTCCTCCCTTGTAATGTAATGAAATACTACTATGATATGCAAACAACAGGAATTCTTCAGATGCTGGAAATTCAAGCAACACACATCAAAGTTGCTGGTGAACGCAGCAGGCCAGGCAGCATCTCTAGGAAGAGGTGCAGTCGACGTTTCAGGCCGAGCTCCTTCGTCAGGACTAACTGAAGGAAGAGTGAGTAAGAGATTTGAAAATTGGAGGGGGAGGGGGAGATCCAAAATGATAGGAGAAGACAGGAGGGGGAGGGAGCAAAATGATAGGAGAAGACAGGAGGGGGGGGGATTCAAAATGATAGGAGAAGACAGGAGGGGGAGGGATTCAATATCTGTTACTTACTTTTATACACACATTCTTTCTCTCACTCTCCTTTTTCTCCCTCTGTCCCTCTGAATATACCCCTTGCCCATCCTCTGGCTTCCCCCCCCCGTCTTTCTTCCCGGACCTCCTGTCCCATGATCCTCTCGTATCCCCTTTTACCTATCACCTGTCCAGCTCCTGGCTCCATCCCTCCCCCTCCTGTCTTCTCCTATCATTTTGGATCTCCCCCTCCCCCTCCAACTTTCAAATCCCTTACTCACTCTTCCTTCAGTTAGTCCTGACGAAGGGTCTCGGCTTGAAACGTCGACTGCACCTCTTCCTAGAGATGCTGCCTGGCCTGCTGCGTTCACCAGCAACTTTGATGTGTGTTACTACAATGATATATATTGGTTCATTAAGTTTCCCTATCTGTTTAAATGATTCATTACAGGTTATATGTAAAATTACGTGAATTGCATACATCATCACGCTACCACGTGATACGCGCGTGCTTCGTTTAATGTGAACTTGAACTACACTCGTATTTTCAGACTCCCTTGAGCTTCTTTGAATTAGTTCAATGTTTTGAATTTACAAAGCATAACCTTAGGAACACATGCTTCATCCTGTGACAAGGACGTGCACTGATGGCCCAGGTGCCAAGAGAGAGACTGAAGTAGATCAACAGTTCAGTGACTTTTAATAGGAATGGTGCAGAAGTAAGGGAAAAGCAATAAATGCTAGGTCAATGGGGCCATTAGCTAGAACTTTCAAACTAAAACTAACACCAATACAGCAGCTTGGCAGTAGTAGCTTAATACAAAATAAATAGCTTCATCCTTTATGGTATCCTTCTTTTCCCAGAACAAGGATACCAGTAAGCAGGGAACGTTTTTGGTCAAGACTGAAATGAGAAAAAGGGAGTTAAATACCACCACACTGAAACGCTATAAGGCTGCAACGTGCACACTCACCAGCATGATTGCTTCTTATTCCGTATTCCACCTGCGAGGGAGTGCAGATCCTGCAGTGCAGTCAGTAGTTAGAAACATAGAAAACCTACAGCACAATACAGGCCCTTCTGCCCACAAAGTTGTGCCAAAAATGTCCCTACCTTAGAAATTACTAGTCTTACCCATAGCCCTCTATTTTTCTAAGCTCCATGTACCTAACCAAAAGTCTCTTAGAAGACCCAATTGTACCCACCTCCACCACCGTTGCCGCCATTCCATGCACTCACCACTCTCTGCATAAAAATCTTACCCCTGACATCACCTCTGTACCTACTGCCCAGCACCTTAAACCTACATCTTCTTGTGGCAACCATTTCAGCCCTGGGAAAAAGCCTCTCACTATCCACACAATCAATGCCTCTCATTATCTTGTACATCTCTATCAGGTCACCTCTCATCCTCCGTCGCTCCAAGGAGAAAAGGTCGAGTTCACTCAACCTATTCTCATAACGCATGCTCCCCAATCCAGGCAACATCCTTGTAAATCTCCTCTGCATCCTATTTATGGTTTCCACATCCTTCTTGAAGTGAGGCAACCAGAACTGAGCACAGTACTCCAAGTGGGGTCTGACCAGGGTCCTATATAGCTGTAACATTACCTCTCAGCTTTTGAACTCAATCCTATGGTTGATAAAGGCCAATGCACTGTATGCCTTCTTTGTGGCATGCACAGCAGCTTTGAGTGTCCTATGGACTCGGACCTCAAGATCCCTCTGATCCTCCACACTGCCAAGAGTCTTACCATCAATATTCTGCCATCATATTTGACCTACCAAAATGTACCACCTCACACTTATCTGGATTGAACTCCAACTATCATTTCTCAGCCTAGTTTTGCATCCTATCAATGTCCTGCTGTAACCTCTGACAGCGATAGGTGGATTCTGTCTATCTTCCTGTACTCTCAGACCTGTAGCAGGGTGTCCTGAAACACCAACCATCAAAGTTCAAATTAAAACTTATTATCAGAGTACATACATGTCACCACATGCAACCCTGAGATTCTTCTTCTGCGGGTATACTTAGCAAATCTATAGAACTGTAACTGTAAACAGGATCAATGAACAACAAACTGTGCAAATGCAAATATAAATAAATAACGAGAGCATGAAATAACAAGATATAGAGTCTTTAAAGTGAGCCCACCGGTTGTGGGAACCACCAGAAGTAGAATGATGGTAGCTATCCCCTTTTGTTCAAGAGCCTGATGGTTGAAGGGTAATAACTGTTCTAGACCAGGTGGTGCGAGTCCTGAGGCCCCTGTACCTTCCACCTGATGGCAGCAGCGAGAAAAGAGCATGGCCTGGGTGGTGAGCATCTTTGATAATGGATGCTGCTTTTCTGCAGCAACCTTTCATGTAGACGTGCTCAATGGTTGGGAGGGTTTTACCCATGATGTACTGGGCCGAATCCACTACCTTTTGTAGGATTTTCCGCTCAAAGGCGTTGGTGTTCCCATACCAGGCCATCAGTCAGTACACTTTCCACCACACATCTGTGGAAGTTTACCAAGGTTTTTGATGGCATGCCGAACCTCTGCAGATTGCTGAGGAAGAAGAGGCGCTGTCATGCTTTCTTTGCAATCTTATTTATATGATGGCTCCTCTGAGATTGTGACACCCAGGAACGTAAAGTTACTGACCCTCTCTGCCTCTGATCCTCTGAGGATTACTGGTCATAGACCCTCTGGTTTCCCTTTCCTGAGGTCTACAATCAGTTCCTTGGTCTTCTTGACTTTAGTGAGGGGTTTTTGTCATTACACCGCTCAGCCAAGTGTTCAATCTCCCTCTCGTATGCTGATTCATCACCCCCTTTGATACAGCTCACAACAGTGGTGTCATCAGCAAACTTGTATATGGTGTTGGAGCTGTACTTAGCCGTACAGTCATAGGTGTACAGTGAGTAGACCAGGGAACTAAGCACACATCCCTGTGGTGCCCTTGTGCTGATGGAGATCCTGCAGGAGATTTTTTTTTTCTCTACAAACACTGCTTAATCTGTTGAATTTGTCCAGCAGTTCATTTTTGCTCCAAGTATATTTTATCTCAAATATTTTTTGCATATTCCAGCAAGAAGCTGGAATTTGATCAACTTACTAGGAAAAGAACCCACACCAACAGACAGATTTATCAATGGTTTCTGCCAATTATTGGAAAATATGGTTATATGAGGTTGTAGGATTTGAGATTATTTTATGAAAATCAAATGTTCCTCTGATACAATGACATGATAATGAAATATACCAGTTGGAGAGGAAGCCAAAAACTGAATTAATGCTGACATAATTATCCAATTTTTCCTTAATTTGCAATGCTCCCAGTGTCTCAATGTCAATGTGCAAGATTAGCTTTCTTCTCCTACTGTGATATCGGTACTAGTTTGTTATTGTCACATGTACCAAGATACATTGAATAGCTTGTTTTGCATGCTGTTTATGCACATCAAATAGTTACACAGTGCATTGAGGTGGAATAAGGTAAAGCTATAACAATACAGAAAAAGTACAGTGCAGGTAAGTGCAAGATCATAACAAGGTAGACTATGAAGCCCAGTACAAGAGGTTTGCTCAAGACCCTGCTAACAATGGAATAGAAGCGGTCATTGAGCCTAGTGGCTTTCAGGCTTTTGTATCTTCTGTGCTATGGGAGAGGAGAGAGGGGAGAATGTCCAGGGTAAGTGGTGTCTTTGATTGTGTTGGCTGCTTTCCTGAGGCAAGAAGATGTATAGGCAGAGTCCATAGAGGGGAGACTGGTTTCCATGATGTGTCGAGCTGTGTCCACAACTCTGCAGATTCCCGCAGACATGTTCAGAGCAGTTGTCATACTAAGCTGTTCTGCATCCAGATAGAATGTATCAATAAAAAAATGGTATGAGTCATTGGGAACATGCTGGATTTCTGGAATTAGTGAGGTCTTTTTGGCCATGACATCAGTGTGGTTATTAGACCAGGACATGTATTGACGATGCTCACACCTAGGAGCTTAAAACTCTTAACCCTCTCAACCTCAACACCATGATGTAGACAGCTGCATGTGCACCACCCCGCTTCCCCAAGTCAATGACAAGCGTTTCTGTTTTGTTAACATTCATGGAAATGTCGTTGTCATGATACCATGTCACTAAGCTCTCAATCTCCTACCCGTACTCCAACTCATTGCAAGGCCAGTGCAAACTTGTAGATGGAGTCAGAGCAGAATATGGTCTTGCAGTCATGTGCATACAGGGAATAGAGTGGGGAGCTCAGGAAGCAACTATGTGGAGCACCAACATTTAGAACAGGTAAAAATGACCTGCTAAAATGGATTTTACTGCAGTAGAAATCTATAACTTTTGTTTAAGATTTCTGTTTTCATTTTAAAGTAAATATTTTACCCTTTTGATACTCTAAAAAACACATCATGAGAAAAGGCGCATTTTTCCCTATTAAGTAAGGAGAGACTTTAATAAATAAAGGAAACATTTCTTGTCAGAAACATTCCCCCCTTCCCCACTCTCCTGCAGTTTAACAAGCTTCTTTTCTCTTTCCCAGTTCTGACAAAATGCCTTTGACCTGAAACATTAACTCCATTCCGCTTTCTTTCGATGTGGCCTGACCTACCGCATATTTCCTGCATTTTCAGTTTTTTATTTTAGAATGCCTGCGTAAGCAAGAGATCAGAAAACCTGGCAGTGATCCGAAGAATCTGCTCATAAAGCTCCTCTGACAAGAGTGTTGAGTGTCAAGGTGATCTGGACCTTCATGGCAAGAGCAGTTATGTCATAATAGCACAGCTGAAGATAACCTGGAAAAAACTGAGCCTGTTGTCTGGTGGGGAGGGCCAGGTTGAAGTCTGAAGCCTCTGAAAGCTGTCTGAGAGAAGGATCCACATGTGTCTCCGCCAATTTCCCAGCTCCCTCTGAGATGCCAGTCATGGCAATAATGACTTCAGTAATAAACCTCTGCCGCTAGTGTGGTCACTGATGAGCCTCTGGAATAACTATCTTAGCAGCTAAATGTTGAAGAAATCCGTAAGCTTTGGCAGGCGAATAATGAGTGGGCAGTGATGCTGAAGCTTCTCAGTCTGACCTACTGATGCCTGCACAAGATCACTCTAAATCGTAAAAAACAACAGATTAGCATAACGCTATCCAGCTGTACATGAACTGTGCACCTATATATAGCTAGGGTGCTTAAGATGTTTGTACAGTACTGTAGTAATTTTAAATACTGTGTTGTACTGCTGTTGTAAAAAAAAATCATGATATTTTGAGTGATGACAAACCTGATTCTGATATGGCTCTGTATTGTGGACTGAGAGTGGAAAGGGGGCAGGAAGAGTGGTTGGGAAAAGGGGAGAAGGGAGGAAGCTTGGAGCACCTGAGAGACATTCTGTAGTGATTACTAAACCAATTGTTTGGAATCAAGTGACCTTGCCTGGTGTCTCAGGGCTGGGTGTGTCTGTTCTCGTGCCAACCGCCTTCCTGTCTCTCTTTCTCTGCCGGCTCTCCCATCGCCCCCCCACAGTGGTCCACCCTCAACATTCTCAAAATCTTCTGCTCCCGCCAAATTTATAAACTGGCTCTCCACTCCACGCTGGCAAATAAAGTACCATGCAAAAGTCTTAGGCACCTTTGCTATATACAGGTATACAGTGCGTTCAAAGATGTCGTAAAGTACTTTACAAGAATTGCCCCTTGGAAGTTGTAGATGCACATTTAAGACCTAGTTTATGTCAGGAAGGTCATAAATGGGCACAGAATTAGTGATGATAACATTATGAATGGTCCAAATACTGATTAAAGGTCATATAAGTCAGCAGGAATTGCCTGGTCTAATTTCATTCAGAAATTATTATTATTAGAGTGATCTACTCCAGATAAAACTAAAGACCTGTGCTGATCAACTGAGTGAGTCCCAAGCACTATCTTTTTATGCTTGGAGCCAATCACAGTTGTCTTTGCTGAGCTCCTGGAATCTAGGATTCTCTGTTCTTTATGAAGATTAGTCTCCCGTCTCAGACTGTGTCAATGACATCTTCGTTCCTTTGGTGGAGCCCTCACGGTAGATCTTTACTGGGTGTGGTCCTTGCCAGTTTCACTGGCTGTGGTCAAGCTGCTTCACAGCTGGCACCAGGTAGAAGTTATCCCTTACTGATGTCATTCTAGAAACTTCTCTCAGCTTGACCAATTGGTTGGTGATGTGGTCATTTCAAAGGATATGAGTTTGGAGAAAACTTTGAATGCAACCTAAATCTGAAGTAGGTGTGGAAATGTAAGATCCATTTAGTCTGTTTTCCTATTGTTCCTCTTTCCCTGGACAATACAATGGACCTGGTTAACTGGGCCATCGGTTAATTGGGGTAGCCACTTATTTGGGATAACTCTTGAAGAACAAAAATTAATCAATAAAATAGTCGGAATTCCCTTTGTTTATTTGGGACACTCTACTGCTGAATTAGGGCAGTAGACTGATGCTGAGCAATTTCTAACACACGTCAGATGCATGCATTTGTGTGGCCATTAAATGCTACACTGAGTTTAGAGCACACAGAATCAGAATCAGGCTTATTATCACTGACCTGTGTCGTGAAATTTGTTAACTTAGCAGCAGCAGTTCAATGCAATGCATAACATAGAAGAAGAAAAAAAATAAACAAATAAATAAGTAAATCAATTGCAGTATACTTATACTGAATAGATTAAGTTGCATGTTTGTGTTCAAAAAATAATGATTTATGTCACTGATAGTTGGTGAGAAATAAGCAGCAAGATAATTCAGAATTGTTTTGCTCATTGCAGGTTCAAACATTCAGGCTTGGAGATGCCAGAAACAGGCAGGAGAGAAAATAAATTAATTGCACTACTTCAGTAAGTTAGAAACGATGAGGAATTTGAAGGTATCAACAGTCATCTTGAATGCTACAATGACAATGCAATTCTCGAAAGCATTGTTTGAAGGCAGTCCATTATTAGCACTAGGTGTTTGCACTGATTTTGTTCATTTACAGTCAATCAAAAGAACACACAGAATACCCTGGATGAATTGCACCATTAATAACTATTAGCAACTAATATACAGTTTTATAGAACTGTAGTAGTATTGACAGTGTTCTAATTTGTTCTGTATTTCATTTTAAGTACATAATTTGTTATTCAGTTAAACAGTAGTTTGTCTTTTTATGACACCTTTTTAGCTATTTCTACAAAACTCTGGCTATTTGGGGCAGCCACCTAACTGGGCCAAAATGTGTTCCAATTAACCGGAATCCACTGAGATGATTAAATATTCAATCATGAATCCATAAGTGTATTGTGTTCACCAGCACCCGTTCTTGCCTTATTCCCACTACCTGTGATGTTCGACTGAATGGCTGGCTGGCTGGTTTCGTGGATCTGGACCTTCGCTATCCTAAGATCATTTCCCATGGGTCCTACTATTCAATGCAACCATGGCTATTCACCTGTTTTATTGCAATATTTCTGTTTTCTGACCCTTGACTCCATTTTTTTTTGCCACAAACTATTTTGTGCCTGCCACCTTGTACTTATTACTGCACAGAGGTCTTGCTCAACCACAGTGCTGTCAGCCGTTCCTGTTGAGAGTCAGATGGTGTTGTGATGGCATTTATAAAGACCATGCAAAGTCATTTTGAAAGCAAAGAAACATACACAGTACATATATAGGAAGCAATGATATATTTGCTTTGTTAATTGTTTGCAGGTGCAGACTTTACAGTGTTGATGTAAACGTGGTCTGACTGTGATAATTATTATCTTATTGCAAAGCAGGCACCTCACATAGCCCTGCGGTCCAATCAGGATTACATTATGAAATGCACTCATGGAAGCATAGATAACGGCATTCTCCTATGCAAAAGCACACAACACTTTTCTCCATTTTCTGATAAAGTAATTGTGAAATACAAGTAATATCAAAGTTCAAATTTAATGAAATGATACAGATCTATGGCAGTAATTGGTTTTTCAAATTTTACAGGTTTAGATTTTGAATTGACTCTTAGGCTGTTTGGATCTTCATTTGAATTCAAAGAAGATCCTTTCTCATACTTGCGTGGATATACATTTTACTTCCTGAAGCCTTCACTGGATCTAATTTAGCCACAACCTCGCCCAGAATTGGTTCATTTCTAGTAGTGATCATTTTCGGATTTTGTAGCTAATTTCAACCAACAATCTTTTGGTTCTACAAACTTTATTATAGTCTGTACTTCCATCTTGAGTGAGATTCACTTACCAAGTGATATCTGTGCTGAGTTTTGAGAATCTCCTCACTATTTACCTCTTTAACTGTTCTGACTAACTTCTAGAAAACTCTGCTTGGAGGATATAGAACATAGAACAGTATATCACAGGAACAGGCCTTCACTGCATGTGTACGTCGGCCACAATGCCAATCTGTACTGATCATATCTGCCTGCAGCTGGAATGTATCCTGCTTTTCTCTGCCTGTCCTGTGTCTGTTTAGCTGCCTCTTAAACATTGTTATCTGATACTACCAGTTAACATTTCTCAACCACAGTCTGTGTAAAAAAACTTGTCATGAACATCTCCTTTAAACTTTACTCATCTCATCTTAAATCTATGTCTTCTCATATTTATATTTCCACCCTGGGAAAAAGGCTCAGACTATCTACTCAATTTACATCTCTCATAATTTTATACACTGCTGCCAGGTTGCCCAGAAGTCTCCAAAGCTCCAGAAAAAAAAACAATCCGTGTTTGTCAAACCTCTCTACCTGTAGGAAATGCTGGATAGAAATGGTTTTATCTTTTTTTGGGGGCGTGGGGAAGGAAATGTGATTATAAACAGATTACAAAGCAAAGACTCACATAGGTGCAGAAGCCACTCTCATATTCCATAAACTTCAACCTGTGCCCTGTACCCTGAAGGTAGCTGGCAAGAATGAAATGAATCACCTAGTGAGACATGGCTTGTGCCAGAATTAGAGAGGAGTCACTGGCAATTTCAATTACACCAGGTAGCCACGTATTAGGTACAGTGGGTACCTGATAAAGTGGCCACTGAATGTATCTCTGTATGTTCATGGTTTTCTGCTGCTGTAACCCATCCACTTTAAGGTTCAACGTGCTATGCATTCAGAGATGCCCTTCTGGACAACACGTGGTTATTTGAATTACTGATGCTTTCTTGTTAGCTTGAACCAGTCTTGCTATTCTTCTCTGACCTCTCTCATTAACAAGATATTTTTTTACCAAAGAATTGCCAGTCACTGGATGTTTCTTGTTTTATACACTATTCTCTGTAAACTCCAGAGACTGCTGTGCATGAAAATACCAGGAGATCAGCAGTTTCTGAGATACTCAAATCGCCCATCTGGCACCAACAATTGTTTCACAGTCAAAGTCACCTGGAACACATTTCTTCCCCATTCTGATGTTTGGTTTGAATAACAACTGAACTCCTTGAACATCTGTAAGCTTTTACGCATTGAGTTTCTGCCACATGATTGGCTGATTAGATATTTACATTAATGAGAAGGTGTACATGTGCACCTGATAAAGTGGCCACTGAGTGGGTATTACTATAAAAAACAAGACAGTAAGTAAGGCTATTTAGCAACTACAAAGTCATGGTAAATTGCTGTATGGAAGTGAAGCATAATGTAAAGGATTTATTGCTACCTTGACAGCAGACATTTCTTAAACAAGAGAAAATTTGCAGATGCTGGAAATCTGGGAAACACATGCAAAAATTCAGCCTGAAACATCAACTGTACTTTTTTCCAAAGATGCTACCTGGCCTGCTGAGTTCCTCCAGCTTTTTTTGTGTGTTGAGCAGACATCTCTTTCTACTTTGTGTGCCAGCAGTTGGGGTTGGGTCCAGAGTTGGAAGTTTACCTCAGCCCTGACAACAAAAAGGTCTATACAGATAGCATCATCTAGGCTGTGGAGTTACACCAGCAACTCTCCAGCAGCATACCATGGAACAAATTTTGCATTTGCTAGACCACGTAGGGTTCTTCATGGATGAAATCTTGGTTATAACACCTACAGTAACAGAATATCTGACCACCTGTTCTCCCTACACTGCTGGCAACCCTCGTCTGGTCCCTCCACCCACCTACTGGTCTAGCAACACATCAGCCTTAGGGATGTAGGATCAACTGGAGCGCCTGAAAGAAATGCATATGGTCACAGGGAGAACTTGCAAACTTCACAGAGACAGCACCAGAGTTTATGATTGAACCCAGATCATTGGTGGTGTGAGGCAGCATCTCTACGAGCTGTACCATTGTGCGCACCCCCCCACCAAGTAGATGAAAACAGAGATGTAGAAGTCTTTATTCCTGCTTACAACACTGAAGTACAGCCTTTTCCTCATGTTAACGGATGTCTGATCTTGTATGAATCTAATATTCCCAAAGAAAGACACCCAATATGGCAACTGTATGTGCAAGGAAGACTAGAATTTAAGACTGAACTGTGTTTTCTTAGATGATAACAAGTTCTAAATGAGTGCAGAATAATGTCTTAAACTTGTTCTGATGTTTGACATTATGTCAGCCTAAGGTCAATAACTGTTATGCTCTGTGCCTATGAGCAGTTCCAGTCTGTATGTTCTTGTCCAGGAAAGTTTAATGTAAAGGAATAGCTTCTTAAGTAATTCATTGTGTTTATCTGCCTTGGGTTGCTACAGTGTTGGCTTATTAGCAAAATGAATTAGGAGAATTAAACTAAAACAGGTTGTGCCTACCTGAACAGCAAATAGCTTAGTCTCCTTCTCTGTAATAACATAAGAAAAGGTAGTGTCAATGTCCACCATAGAAAGATTGCCCATATTCGATCCTTTGATGCTGCCATAATAGGTACTTTTGGGACTTAACAACTCCAGTAATTGCTTATGATTTGTTACTAATGTATAGGATAAGTCTCGTAAAATCGAATGGAATTTCCGACCAAACCATGTTTCTAATGCTTCTTTCCTGATTTGTGGGTAATTACACCTGTTTCTTATAAGAATTCAAGAAGTGAAAGTGATGAGTTTCTCTTGCCCACCATCCATCATGTGGTATACCACTGCAATTACTCCATAACATGATCCTTCACGTGCCTAACTCAAAGCAGATATCGCTTTGCATGAATATGGGGAGTTCCACTTAACAAGCTCCTCTTGCATTTATCAAACTCATTACATTGTTCCTTGCTCCACATCCATTTCACATTCTGTTACAATATGAGTTGCAAGGAAAGACCTGAAGGGATACTACATGAACCCAGGAGCAACCTTAGATCTGCTGTGTTTCAGTCTTTGGCTAACCAGTAAGGGCCTCTGTCTTTTCCTTCACTGGTTGTAAGCACTGACTTCATTTTTCAAACTAAGGTACATTGCTTCTCATTACAGTTCAGTTCTGTCTTCTCACTACATTGGACCCCAACCAGTTTGCATATCATCTGAAATGGTCACACATTTTCTTTTCTTCAACTTCACACCATGCTCATGTAATCTCTTAGAAGGTTTTCTTTTTTGATATTCCTGCCAAACAACAGTTCATCTTGGCTCCACAGCAAGTGATCAAATCATAATTTTATTTATCCTCACCCCAGAAGTCTTGGATAAAGATTGGACTCGTAGTCTTGTGAATGAATAAAGTCCTTTTTCACCTTTATGGTCGGGTATTCCTGATCAACCTTGTCAACATTCTTTTGTGTCTGAATTTCAGAGCAGTTCAATGTTGTAAATTCTCTGATCTGACTCATCCAGTTGACAAGTCTTGTGAAGTAAATTCTGAGCCAGGCTTTGTGTGATGGAACAAGGAATCAATAATAACAATTTAACAGTTCATTATGAAAAGAGGCCTAGCTTTAAAGATCATTTTCTAGAAATGGTTGTGTGTCTGGTCAATGGCAACTGTCTGAACTGTGTAGAGTAGGGTTCTTGTCTTACCATCAAATTATCATTAAAGTCAATGGGTGTACGAATCTCTGTGAAGTTGAAGGATAAATGCCTGCAAATCCACGAGTCCGCTGCAGGCTGAAGACAGCCTGTCCTGGGAGCAAAGGACGAAGCATGTGTGTGGATGGGTGGGTTGGAGGGAGGAAAGGGGCTTGTTTCACTATTGTCATTCTGTTGCTTGTTGTGCTCTGAGCTGTTCTGCTAAACATGGTGGGTATGTTAAATTGGCGGATTATATGGCAACACTTGGGTCTGTCCTCAGCGTATCTTTGGGTGTGTTGGTTGTTAATGGAAATGATGTATTTCACTGTATGTTTCAATGTACATGTGATAAATAAATCTGAATCTGATAATTTTACTCACCCCATCATCGAACCTAGGGGCTCACTTTCAAGGGCTCTACAACTGGTGTTCCTAGTATTAATTGTTATTTATTTATCTTTCTATTTATTTATCTATCTATCTATCTATTTATTTATTTGTTTCAGGCCGAGACCCTTCGTCAGGACGAAGGGTCTCGGCCTGAAACGTCGACTGCACCTCTTCCTATAGATGCTGCTTGGCCTGCTGCGTTCACCAGCAACTTTGATGTATGTTGCTTGAATTTCCAGCATCTGCAGAATTCCTGTTGTTTATATTTATTTGTTTGTTTGTTTGTTTATTTATTATTAATATTTTGTTTTTCTTGTATTTGCACAATTTGTCATCTTTTGCACTATGGTTGCTTGTTCATCTGTGGTAGTATGTAGTTTTTCATTGATTCTATTTTTTTTAATATCTACTTTGAATGCCTGCAAGAAAATGGTCCTCAGAATAATACAGGATTACAGAGATGTACTTTGATAATAAATTTACTTTGAACTGAACTTGAACATTGAACCTGAATCAAATTGTCTTTCAAAATATTAATTAACACGTCCATGCCTTAATTTATTAATGAACAATTATACCCAAACGTCTGAGTATTGACAACATACCTGGCCAGGTGGTGAGAGACTGTGTGGCCCAGCTAGCACATGTTCTCACAGAAATTTTTAACTTCTCTCTGAAACATACATACATATGTTCCTGCAGGCTTCGAAGTTGCAACCATCATCTTAGTGTTCAAGAGACTGATGGTAATCTGCCTTAAAGACAACTGTTCAGTGGCACTGACTTCAATAATAATGAAGTGCTTTGAGCAGCTGGTTATGGATTCAATTCAGTTCTGTCTTCTCACTACATTGGACCCCAATCAGTTTGCATATCGTCTGAAATGGTTAACTGGTGATTCAAAAGCCTCTGCCTCCTACTCAGTCCTGGTCAACCTGGAGACTGGTGTCTCCTGTGTCCGAGTGCTGTTCATCAACTTCATTTTGGTATTCACTGCAATCATTCCTCAGATGCTGGTGGGTAAACTGTCGTTGGGTCTTAACACCTCCCTCTGTAAATGCATCTTGGATGTCTTGGCAGAGAGACCTCAGGCAGTCTATGTTGGTAGCAACATCTCTCGCTTCATCACGCAGAGCATCGCTGCCCCCCACTGCTGTCCACGCTGCTGACACATGACCATACTGCTAGATCCAGCTTTAACTATAGGACATCATGATGTTCACTGATGACACATCAACAGTGATGATGAAAGAACAGGAGGTAGAGCTGCTTGTGGACTGGTGCAAACACAACATCCTGAGTCTCAATGTGGACAAGACTAAAGAGATGATTATGGGCTTCAGAAAGTACAGGCTGACCACTCCCTGCTGCACATCAACAGCTCCTCTGTGCAGTACACATCATGGACTATCTCACCTGCTCCCTCAACAGAACCTCTTTAGTCAAAAAAGTATACAGGCACATCCACTTCCTGAGAAACTAGGGCGAGCGAAACTCCCTACAGACCACTGGAGCACCGTCGAGTGTCTGGTCTGAGAATTGCAAGGCATTTGGCAATCAGACCCTACAGTGGATTGTGTGGACTCCTGAGAGAAACACTGGGGTCTCTTTTCTCTCCACTCCCATCCAGAACACACATCAGAAGTGCTGTGTTTGCAGAACCTTGGCATTGTCAAGGACCTCTCCCATCCACCCCACACTCTCTTTGACCTTCTACCATCAGGCAGGAGGTGCTGTAATGCAAGAACAAGGATTGTTAGGCTGGGTAACGGCTTCTTCTCCCGCGCTGTGAGTCTTCTGAACAACCTGCTACCACCCAGAATAAACTATTAGCAGTTAAATATACTGTTGTATATTTAGCTATTTGTCATATATGCCCTTTGTATTAACTTGTACATCTACAGAGTACTATTTTATTTTGTTACTATTATTGTGTTAATACTATTTTATGTGCTGTATGTGATCATATGTACTGGGTTTTGCACCTTGGTCCCTGAGATACGTTGTTTCATTTAGCTGTATATATGTGTATGGTTGAACTATTTGTTGCCATTACAGATTGTGAAATAGATATTTTTAAACAACTTCCAAATGTGCAATCCTCCTTTCTGTGGTTCTTTCAAACTGGCATTGGCATTACCCTTACTGCTTGTCTTAGCCTTGGATCTACAGGCTGTTGAAATGTATCTTTGAATTGAATTGACTTTATTTCTTACATGCTTCACATACATGAGGAGTAAAAATCTTTACGTTATGTGTCCCTCTAATCAGTCTGATGGCCTGGTGGAAGAAGCTGTCCTGGAGCCTGTTGGTCCTGGCTTTTATGCTGCGGTACCATTTCCCAGATGGTAGTAGCTGGAATAGATTGTGGCTGGGGTGATTCAGGTCCCCAATGATCCTTCGGGCCCTTTTCTCACACCCGTGTTTGTAAATGTCCTGAATCATGGGAAGTTCACAACTACAGATGCGATTAAGAGAGGTACAGTTTCCATACCAGGCAGTGATGCAGCCAGTCAGGATGCTCTCAATTGTGTCCCTGTAGAAAGTTTTCAGGATTTGGGGTCCCATACCAAACTTCCTCAACTATCTGAGGTGAAAGAGGTGCTGTTGTGCCTTTTCCACCTCACAACTGGTGTGTACAGACCACATGAGATCCTTGGTGATGTGGATGCTGAGGAACTTAAAGCTGTTTACCTTCTCAACCCCAGATCCATTGACGTCAATAGGGGTTAGCCCATCTCCATTCCTCCTGTAATCCACAACCAACTCCTTTGTTTTTGTGACATTGAGGGAGAGGTTGTTTTCTTGGCACCACTGTGTCAGGGCGATGACTTCTCTGTAGGCCATCTTGTTATTGTTTGAGATTAGGCTAATCACTGTAGTGTCATCAGCAAATTTAATTGGCAGATTGGAGCTGTGGGTGGCGACACAGTCATGAGTACACAGAAAGTAAAGGAGGAGGCTTAGGTCATAGCCCTGATGGGCATCTGTGTTGAGGGTCAGAGGGGCAGAGGTGAGGGAGCCCACCCTTACCTCCTGCTGCCAATCTGACAGGAAGTCCAGAATCCAGCTCTATAAGGCAGGGTGAAGGCTGAGGTCTCTGAGCTTCTTGTCGAGCCCGGAGGGAATTATGGTGTTGAATGCTGACCTGTAGTCCAAGAACAGCATTCTCACATAAGCATCCTTCTTCTCCAGATGTGTAAGGACGGTATGTAGAGCAGTGGCTGTTGCGTCGTTTGTCGATCAGTTGTGTCGGTAGGGGAATTGTAGGGAGTCCAGTCTGGGCGGTAGCACACTGCAGATGTAATCCTTGACCAGCCTCTCAAAGCATTTGCTTATTATTGAGGTGAGTGTGACAGGACACCAGATGCTCAGGCATGTTACCTTGGTCTTTTTTGGTACAGGGACAATGGAGGGCACTCTACCCTGTGAGAGGGAGAGATTAAAAATGTCAGTAAACACACCTGCCAGATGTGCTGCGCACATCCTGAGTACTCACCCTGGGATGCTGTCCGGTCCCGCAGCCTTGCGACTGTCTACTCGTTGGAAACATCTTTGTACCTCAGCCTCAGAGGTGACCAGTTTGCAGGTTGTAGCGGTGGCTTTCCTCGGAGGCTCAGAGTTAGCAACATCGAACCTAGTGTAAAAGCGATTGAGCACATCTGGGAGACAGGCTGTGATGTTGGCGGCACCATTACGTTTGGTTCTGAAGTCTGCGATGGTATGCAGCCCTCGCCACAAGTCACGTGTGCTATTTGTTCTGAATCTTGACTCAATCTTGTCCTTGTTTTGTTGTTTCATGGCCTTGATAGCTTTGCGCAGATCATAGCTGCTTTTCTTGAGTTCCTGCCGATTGCCGGCAATGTAAGGGCTATGTTGCACAGTAAGTGATGCTCGCACGGAACTTTTGATCCAGTGTTTCTGGTTCGGGAAAACCCTGACCGATTTCTGGGGGACAACATCGTTGATGTACTTCCAGATGAAGCACATGACTGCATCCGTGAACTAGGAGACATCCTCACCATGGAAGACATTCCAGTCAACGTCATCAAAGCGGACCTGCAGCGTGGAGGCCGATTGGTTGGACCAACAGTGGACGGTTTTAACTATGGCCGCCTCTTGTTTCAATTTCTGTCTGTATATCAGCAAGAGCAGGATCGAAGAGTGGTCTGATTTTCCAAAAGCAGGACGAAGGAGAGCTTTGTAAGCATTGAAGAAGGGAGTGTAACAGTGGTCAAGTGTGTTATTTCTATGAGTGCTCACCTGAATGTGCTGACAAAACTTCAGAGAGACTTTCACCAGCAACACTCTATGAAAGTCGCCAGCGACGATGAAGGCAGCCTCTGGGTGTGCAGTCTCCAGCATGATGAAGGTCTCGTACAGTTTCTTGAGGGCCAGGTCAGTATCAGCCTGTGGTGGAATGTACACCGTTGTGAACTCCCCAGTCAGCCAGCAGGGTCTGCACAACAGCACCAGGTACTCCAGGTCTGGGGAACGAAAGGATTTGAGGGCATGCACATTCTGGGAAATGAAAACCTTCAACTGTCAGATCTATGGGTGGCTGTTGCAGAACTAGTAACTGATCAGTATGTCATAGAAAAAATATAAAAATCTGAAAAGTACTTGGCATACTTAAAGAAATGACAGCAGGAGAGTGAGTGTAAAGAAGGAATGTGAATAGAATAAGGAAGGAAATTCCAACACTGAAAACCAAGGCTTCTGAAATAATGGCTGCTCAAAGTACAACGAAAATTTATTACCAAAGTACTTATGCATGTATATATTTACTTCCTGTCCATCATTTATTTTTTCTACATTTATCATGTATTTCATTGTACCGCTGCCAGTGCAATATCACAAATTTCATGACACATGCAGCAGTGCAATGCAATACATGATAAATATTGAAAAAAATAATTAAATGAATTACAGTAAGTAAATATATATGTATATCAAATAATTAAACAAATGTATGAGAATAATTCAACCTAGAGATAAATGTCACGTGATCGGCAACAGTGAATATATTGAATCAGGATTTATAAACCTACAAACATTTATTAGACCCTGATAAACAATGAAAAAAAACGAAAACCCTAACCGGAAGTAAACGGCTATGCGGCCATTCGGTAAACCACTACTCAGTACTATTTCTTAAAGCAATAATGCGAAACCAGTTCTTAAAGCGATAAATTCAAACACAGTTCTTCGAATGGGAACTTTTAAAGTCCAAGAGATTTTATATAGTCAATTAGGAGAGACTTTCATGAAGTAATGAATTCCTCGAAAACACGACGTCACTGCCACTCCCAGTCGGATCCTACCTTTTCCACAGGATTCACGACGACGGAAATAAAACAGTTTTAAAGGCACTGACCTTCCTCCTCTGTAGAATAATCTTGCACAGCCTTTCTGCCACTTTTAGCAGAGGCTATCTCATGCAGATCACTCTTTCTTGAACAAATTCAGTAATGGTCGATCCTTTCCAAACCTGTCGAACGTCTCCTTCAGGGTCCCGTCTTCACTCTCCAATGTTACTGAAAAGATAGATTAACAAACCAGGCAGCGATTGTCAAACTGCCGGTCCAGACTTCTGTACCTTACATTAGGACATAAAACTCCATTTAAAATCAAAACTGCATCATACTGCAAATATACAGCGGAGCAGAGTATCTCATTGACGCTCTCACTGGAAAACTAACTGCGTCATTAGGGGTCTTCCCCTTTTATACCCGTTTTGAACATGTCATCATGTGACCTCACATCGGTAGGAAAATTACATCAGGTGACCTCCAAAAGACCATTACATCATTCTCACAAGAAAGTCACAAGATCTCCTTGAGGTATGTAACATAATAAAGAGATGGATGAGGATTTGAGTAGCTGCTGGCAATATTGGTATTAGATTGAAATATATCACATGTTGCTTGCAAGAAGTCTACCAGAGATTGAGTGAAGACTGAATGATGAGGGAGCAGCATGAGCAGCAGGGATTGAAGACAGTGGTCTTCAATCTTCCGCTGGAGGAAATTTTTACTTAGTCAGGAGTGAATACCAAATAAGCAAGTTGATACTTCAGAGGGATTCAGATATGATAGTGTTGGGAATGTGGATCATCTTTCATTCATTTGGTATAGAAAGGGGCCACAAATAGATAAAAATGTATAAATACTGCAGTTGCTGGAAGTCTGAAACAAAAGCAAAAGTTGTTGAAAACACTCAGAAGGGTGTTCCTTGAGAACAGAGGTGCGGAGTTTGTTTAACCTGAGGGTGGTCTATTTGTGGGATTCATTGCATGGAGGCCATGTTATTGAGTCTATTTAAAGTGGAAGCTGAGAGATTGTTGATTAGTGAGAGTGTCAAAGGTCACAGGAAGAAGATGGGAGAATGGGGTTGAGAGGGATAATAGATCAGCCTTGATAGAATCGATGGGCCGCATGCCCTAAATCTGCTCCTACGTCTTATGGTCTAAAATCAGGAATATTTGTTGTATCAGAGAGTCTTCAAACATAAAATTAATTTCTCTTTCCAGAGGCGCTGACTGTCCTGCTGAGCATTCCCATTATTTACTGCTTTTGTTTTGACCGAGGATAAATCGTTGATAAACTCTAAGGTGGCAATGCAACCAAAGGCAATTAAAAGAAATTCCAGGTGATTCTTGAGAGTAGATAGAAATGTAAATAGCACGGGGTAATCGAGATGAGATTTTAGAGGACGATTTTATAGGCCGAGGCCAGTTTGAGGATGGACATTTTACCACAGTCGCAGTCACCAAAGATCTCACCTGAGATTGTGATGAAGACTATTTGTGACGGGAAACTGATTGAAGACAATCAACATGTAGTTGCAGGAAAATGGACACAGATTTGGGAGTTGAAAATAATTTGGCTTTGGAGGACAGAGATGTACAGTTGGATTGATGTTCCAGTCATTAAACACTTCAGGAACTATCTACCTCTGATGAGAAAGCTGAAGAAATATTCCAGTTCAAAGTGTCCACAGTTGTGAAATAAATGAAATTCAGCTCCACAATCATGTTTTTAAAATAATTTCAAAATTTCACTGTAAAGTGAGTTCATATATTTTGATATTTTTGCTCATTCCAAAAAAACTTAGTAGTTTGTACTTTACCGACAGTTGATAAAAAAGCACTGGAAGGTGAACTGAATTTACAACACTGACTTGAAGCTGAAGGAGAGGAATTATTTTGTTGTTAATGTACCTAAAAATTTCCACAGTTTACTTCACTCACAGCAGCCTGTGGCATTCCACATGGCTTACCTCGAAAATATTTTTATATAAACTTGGCTCCTGTAATGTTATTTCTAGGAGCCAAATTCTCCTGGGGGAATGATTAACTGTGAGGACTGAAGTGGCAGTACAATGGAGCTCTCTTGTTATTATGCCCAGCTTGCTAGCCAACATTTTTAAATATATTATGTGACTTTATGAAAGCAAACACAAAGCAGCAGCAAAACCAAAAGTAAATAATAAAGCATCAAAATGAAATGAGAAAATAATCCAAAAATATCAGTCTGAGCAGAGTTTGCAGAGTAAAATGATAAATGGTACAAACGACTTTGCAGAGATCCTAAAAGAAAATTTACAACACAACTGATCTGCAACAACTCACTGTCAAGAATGCCACATTACATTGTCCAGGGTATTTGAAAACCCTGGGGTTTGAATTCATTAGGATGATTCCTGATCATTAATTATTTCTCAACAAATTCACAGCAGAAAAAACGTAGAAGCATACAAACATAGAAAACCTACAGCACAATACAGGCACTTCGGCCCACAATACTGTGCCCAACTACTGTGCCGGCAATACTGTGCCGAGATTACCTAAGGTTACCAATAGCCCTCTATTTTTCTATCTCCATATACTTATCCAGCAGTCTCTTTAAAAGACCCTATCATATCCACCTCCACCACCGTAGCCGGAAGCCCATTCCACGCACTCACCACTCTGTGTAAAAAATTTACCCTTGACATCTTCTCTGTACCTATTTCCAAACACCTTAAAACTACGCCCTCTTGTGTTAACTATTTCAGCCCTGAGAAAAAGCCCCTGACTATCCACACATCTTATACACCTCTGTCAGGTCACCTCTCATCCTCCGTCACTCCAAGGAGAAAAGGCCAAGTTCACCCAACCTATTCTCATAAGGCATGCTCCCCAATCCAGGCGACATCCTTGTAAATCTCATCTGCACCCTTTCTATAGTTTCTACATCCTTCCTGTAGTGAGGTGACTAGAACTGAGCACAGTACTCCAAGTGGGATCTGATCAGGGTCCTATATAGCTGTAACATTACCTCTCGACACTGAACTCATTCCCACAGTTGATGAAGGCCAATACACCGTATGCCTTCTTAACGACACAGTCAACCTGCTCAGCAGCTTTGAGTGTCCTATGGACTCGGACCCCAAGATCCCTCTGATCCTCCACACTGCCAAGCATCTTACCATTATTTTGTCATCATATTTGACCTACCAAAATGAATCACCTCACACTTATCTGTGTTGAACTCCACCTGCCACTTCTCAGCCCAGTTTTGCATTCTATCAATTTCCCACTGACAGCCCTCCCCACTATCCACAACACCCTCAACCTTTGTGTCGTCACCAGATTTACTAATCCATCCCTCCACTTCCTCATCCAGGTCATTTATAAATATCACAAAGAGAAAGACTACCAAACACAGATCCCTGAGGCACACCACTGGTGACTGACATCCATGCAGAATATGACCTGTCTACAACCACTCTTTGCCTTCAGTGGACAAGCCAGTTCTGGATCCACAAAGCAATATCTCCTTGGATCCCATGCCTCCTTACTTTCTCAATAAACCTTGCATGGGGTACCTTGCCAAATGCCTTGCTGAAATCCATATTCACTACATCTACTGCTCTACCTTCTGCAATGTGTTTAGTCACATCCTCAAAAAATTCAATCAGGCTCGTAAGGCACAACCTGCCTTTCATAAAACCATGCTGATTATTCCTAATCATATTATACCTCTCCAAATGTTCATAAATCTTGCCTCTCTGGATCTTCTCCTCAACTTACCAACCACTGAAGTAAAACTCACTGGTCTATAATTTCCTGGGCTATCTCTACTCCCTTTCTTGAATAAAGGAACAACATCAGCAACCCTCCAATCCTCCGGAACCTCTCCCGTCCCCATTGATAATGCAAAGTTCATTGCTATAGGCCCAGCAATCTCCTCCCTCGCTTCCCACTGTAGCCAGGGGTACATCTTGTCTGGTCCCAGTGACTTATCCAACTTGATGCTTTCCAAAAGCTCCAGCACATCCTCTTTCTTAATATCTAAATATTCAAGCTTTTCAGTCCACGGTAAGTCATCCCTACAATCGCAGAGATCCTTTTCCGCAGTGAATAGTGAAGCAAAGTACTCATTAAGTACCTCTACTATCTTCTCCCTACACACTTTTCTACTGTTGCAATTGATTGGTCCTATTCTCTCACGTCTTATCCTTGTGCTCTTCACATACTTGCAGAATGCCTTGGGGTCTTCCTTAATCCTATCGGCCAAGGCTTTCTCATGGCTCCTTCTGGCTCTCCTAATTTCTTTCTTAAGCTCCTTCCCGCTAGCCTTATAATCTCCTAGAGCTCTGTCATTGCCTAGTTATTTGAACCTTTCATAAGCTCTTTTCTTTTTGACTAGATTTACAACACCCTTTGTCACCACGGTTTCTGTACACTATCATCCTTTCCCTGTCTCATTGGAATGTACCTATGCAGAATTTCACACAAATATCCCCTGAATATTTGCCACAATTCTTCTGTACATTTCCCTGAGAACATCTGTTCCCAATTTATGCTTCCAAGTTCCTGCCTGATAGTCTCACATTTCCCCTTACTTCAATTAAATGCTTTCCTAACTTGCTGTTCTATCCCTCTCCAATGCTATGGTAATAGAGATAAAGTTGTGATCACTATGTCCAAAATGCTCACCCATTGAGAGATCTGACACCAGGTTCATTTCCCAATAGCAGATCAAGTACAGCCTCTCCTCTTGTAGACTTACCTACATATTGTGTCAAGAAGCCTTCCTGAACACACCCAACAAACTCCATCCCATCTAAACCCCTCGCCTAGGGAGATGCCAATCGATATTTGGGAAATTAAAATCTCCCACCACAACAGCCCTGTTATTATTACACCTTTCCAGAATCTGTCTCCCTATCTGCTCCTTGATGTCCCTGTTACTATTGGGTGGTCTATAAAAGAGAGTTATTGACCCCTTCCTGTTCCTAACTTCCACCCACAGAGACCTTGTAAACAATCCCTCCATGTCTTCCTCCTTTTCTACAGCCGTGGCTCTATCTCTGATCAACAGTGCCATGCCCCCACCTCTTTTGCTTCCCTCCCTGTCCTTTCTGAAATATCTAAAGCCTGACACTTGAAGTAACTATACCTGCCCCTGAGCCATCCAAGTCTCTGTAACGGCTACAACATCACAGCTCCAAGTACTGATCTATACTCTAAGCTCATCTGCTTTGTTCATAATACTCCTTCCATTAAAATAGACACATCTCAAACCAATGGTCTGAGCACATCCCTTCACCTGCCTATCCTCCCTCTTGCACTCCCGAGATTACTACCTTTGAGGTCCTGCTTCTCAACTTCCTTCTTAACTCCCTGTAGTCTGTATTCAGGACCTCCTCCCTTTTCTTACCTATGTCACTGGTACCAATATGTACCACGACCTCTGGCTGTTCACCTTCCCACTTCAGGATATCATGGACGTGATCAGAACCATCCCGGACCCTGGCACCTGGGAGGCAAACTGCCATCTGTATTTCTTTTCTGTATCCACAGAACCGTCTGTCTGACCCCCTAACTATAGAGTCCCCTATCACTGCTGCCTTCTTCCTTCCCCTGCCCATCTGAGCCACAGGGCCAGACTCTGTGCCAGAGGCACTGCCACTGTTGCTTCCCCCAGGTATGTCGTCCCCCCAACAGTACTCAAGCAGGAGTACTTATTGTGTCGGGATTGTCAGTCCGGGCACCAGCTCAGAGGAGCACCCACCCCTTGAAGTTTCTAGTTTACACGGAGAAGCATACCCTTGGGGTCCTCAGAGAGGGAGGGAGAATGATGGATCCAATCGGATGGATACAGTTAATTACAGGGAACGACTACGACCAAGAGCTAGGATAAGAGGCTCTGAGTGTCCAATGTGTTGGTGTAGGAGAGCGTTTTCCAGCATTAAAGGTTTACGAGTCCACCAAGCAAAGTTGAAGTGCTATTCCATCCCAGTGAATGAAAATGAAGTTACTTCAGCAAGCACAGATGACGTGGTCTTCTCAACCACTGATTCACAAGCCACAGCTATTTGCTCTGGAGAGAGTCATCATACTCCAGGTCAGACGAGAGGTAACCCAGGTCAGATTTCAGACCACAGTACCCAGCTAGATCCTTTGCATGATGGTGGTGGTGAGGAGGTAGAGAAGAAGAGGAAGGTCGAGTGGCCAGCAGTGGCAGATGAGAAGGCTTGGTGTGCGTTTGATGAGGATATCAGTATGATGTTGGAAAACACTCTCAGGGGAACATCAAACAGAAAGTTGGAAGTGATGGGTGATATGATGTTGGAAAGTACCAGTTTGATTTGGTTGAGTTGAAGAAAGCAAAGCCTACACTGACACCAAGCAGGCACCAGAAGAAGATTAATAGGTTGAGGAGAGAGCTTAGATCATTGAGACAGAGGTGGAAGGTAGCAAGTGAGGGTGACAAGCCAGGGCTTGCTGGTCTCCGAGAGCATTTTCAGTTAAAGTTAGCACCACTCCGTCGTGCAGAGTCACAACGTAAAAAAAGAAAGAAGAGAGAGAAGGCAAGAAAGTCGTTGTTTGAGAACCCTCACCAGTTCACAAAGAAATTGTTTGAACAAAGTAAGAGTGGGCAGCTTAACATCTCTCAACAAGAACTTAAGGATCACCTGGCAAGCACTTACTCTAACAAACAGTGGGAGGCTCCTTTGCTTGACATTTCAGGGCTTGTGAAGCCTACCAAGCCAGGAGTGAAGTTCGATCTCTCAGAACCCAAACTGGCCAAAGTTGAACGGTTCATCAGAAAGACAAGGTCAGGTTCATTGCCGGGACCTAATGGAGTGCTGTATAAGGTATTCAAGAAGTATGAAGAGCTGAGGAAATACTTGTGGAGCACATCAAAGTTGCTGGTGAATGCAGCAGGCCAGGCAGCATCTCTAGGAAGAAGTACAGTCGACGTTTCAGGCCAAGACCCTTCGTCAGGACAGTGTGTTGCTTGAATTTCCAGCATCTGCTGTGTGTTGCTTGAATTTCCAGCATCTGCACGTTCACCAGCAACTTTGATGTGTGTTGCTTGAATTTCCAGCACCTGTAGAATTCCTCGTGTTTGCTAAATACTTGTGGAGATTGTTTAAGGTGGTGTGGAGACAAGGTGTTGTTCCTTTGTCATGGAGTGAGGCTGAAGGAGTATACATCCTGAAGGAAGAGAATTCTACTACATTGAATCAGTTCCAACCAATTTCACTCCTGAATGTAGAGGGGAAGATTATGTTTGGCATTCTAGCAGAAAGAATATCTTTATTTGTGATAGAGAATGGATTGGTAAATACATCTGTGCAGAAGGCAGGAATACCAGGCTTCCCGGGATGCCTTGAACATACTAGTATGATATCGCACATCATCCAGGAGTAGAAAAGGTTGAGAAGAAATCTGGCTGTGCTTTGGCTTGATCTTGCAAATGCGTATGGTTCTGTTCCCCATGCCCTGATTGAGTTTGTGATGGCATTCCTATGGATTCTTGCTAAGGTGAGGAACTTTGTTATGCAGTACTACGATTTCCGGATGAGGTTTTCCACTCAGCAGTTTACAACTAGGTGGCAGCGCTTGGATGTTGGAATCCCAATGGGATGTGTGATTTCACCCATCCTTTTTGTGTTAGCCATGGAGGTCATTGTGAGGGCTGCAGAATCAGTGGGACCAGATGTTGCACTTGATGGCTGAGGGGAGTTACCACCAATACAAGCATTTATGGACGATCTCACCCTTTTGGGTCCTAGCACGGAGGCAGTGGAAAGTGTACTATCTAGATTCAAGGAGCTAATGGACTGGGGAAGAATAAAGTTCAAGACCAAGAAGTCAAGGTGCCTTGTTCTTGGTTGACTTTCATTTCACCCTTTGTGGAGAGGAGATTCCATCCTTTCAGGACCAACCAGTTAAGAGCCTCAGGCAATGGTACACAGAGGAGCTGAGAGACACCAAGAGGGTTCAAGAGACAGGAGAACAGATCAGCAGAGGTCTGATGTCTGTTGACAAGTGTGGCTTGCCTGGCAAGTTGAAGTTGTGGTGCTTGCAGTATGGACTGATGCCACGGATAATGTGGCCACTAACTGTCTATGAAGTGGCAATGTCCCATGTTGAGGCAATGGAACAGAAGATCAACAAGTATATGAAGAAGTGGCTTGGAGTACCGAGCAGCCTCACCAATGTTACATTCCACAGTAGCCAGACAAATCTTACCATCCCAGTGCAATCCCTTGTTGAAGAGGTCAAGGTAGCCAAGGTAAGATCATTCTTGATGTTTTGAGACTCAAAAGACCCTGTCATGAAGAACACCCAACCGGATGTGGGATCAGGCAGGAGGTGGTCAGCCTGTGTAGCAGTTGATGAGGCAGAGTCTAGATTGAAGCACAAGGAGACGGTTGGGGCTATCCAGCTAGGCCTCCAGGGACTTGGATGGACAACCCACAAGTGGTGGTCATCTTCTACAGGTAAGGAGCGCCGTGAGCTTGTAACACAAGAAATACGAGAGGTAGAAGAGGAGAAGAGGTTAGCTAAAACAGCTGGCCTGGCCAGACAAGGGGCTTGGGGACCTGGTGGGAAAATGTTGAACAACGACATCTATCTTGGAATGTTCTGTGGCAGATGGAACCGCTCTGCATTTCTTTTCTATGCAGAGCAGCATACAACCTGCTCCCAACACCTGCCAACCTCAACACCTGTTATGAAGATAAGACAGACAGGTGTGCTGCTTGTGGCGAGAAGGGAACACTTCAACATATCTTGAGTTCATGCAGAGTCAATCTTTCCAGCGGCATGTACACTTGGAGACATAACAACATTCTCAAAGTTGTAACAGAAGCGGTAGAGCAGAGAGTACTGCAGCACAACTTATCTCATGCCCCATGCTGCACAGAACATCGCATACCATTTGTCAAAGAAGGCTCCAAGTCAAGGGTGTACAGCACAATCCCACGATCAAGCATACTTTCTTCAGCCAATGTCAAGGCCGACCTGGATGGGAAAGGCAGTTTCCCAGAGCAAATAGCTTTCACCACATTGCGTCCAGGTATAATCATATGGCCTGACACCAGTAGAGAAGTGGTTATTGGTGAACTCACAGTCCCCTGGGAAGACAACATCGATGAAGCCAATCAGCGCAAGTTAACCAAGTATGCAGAATTAAGATCAGAGTGCAGAGACAGAGGGTGGAAGGTCTCATGTTATCCATTCGAAGTAGGCTGCCGTGGGTTTATTGCGTTCACTTTCCAGAAGTGGTGGCATGACCTTGGCTTCACTAGAAGAGAGATCAAGTCAACCAGCAGGGCTGTAGCTGAGGCAGCAGAGAAAGGATCAGCATGGGTGTGGACCAAGTATGTCCAGAGGGGCAGATAGTCAGACAGTGTATACATATCTTGCAAACTCTTCAGTAGTTGCATAGACACCTGAAGAGCAGACTATCTGTAGGATGGAAGTGACCAACAACTCTGATAGAGGCAGATGCCAAGTTTTTAAGCTCACCATTGGAAGGTGGTGCTTTAGCACTGCTGGCCCACTACCTCGAGGGAGCCTTGATCATAAGTGGGCCGAAACTCCTGAAGACAGGTGGCAGATCAACTGATGATCCCACTGGTGATAGCACAGAACAGTTGACATCGTAGTCCAAGTGCATTTTCAATTCTTGTTAACAGGGACAGCCACAGAGATACTCTCTAGTATCTGACTCTTGCCCTTCCCTCTCCTGACTGTCTCCCGAGGCCCTGGTGTGACTACCTGGCTATAGCTCCTCTCTATCACCTCCTTGTTCTCCCTGACCAGACGAAGGTCATCGAGCTGCATCTCCAGCTCCCTAACGCCATCCCTAAGGAGCAGTAGCTCAACGCACCTGGCACAGACGTGGCCGTCCGGGAGGCTGGGTGTCTCCCAGACTTGCCACATCTGACACCGAGCACAGAACACCGGCCTCACAGACACACTTCCTGTTTCTATTCCTCACAGTTAACTTACCTCGCCTCAATCCGTTAGCGCCGAAGTCCGAATGAGCCAAAGCGCTACCACTCTGCCTCAGATCACTCCGTTGATGACCGCTCCACTAGTCAGTGTCTGCCTTTTTTGCCTGAACCTTCCCTGCTATCTAACTCATGATTGGTGCTCTGGTTATAGCCGCTGATAGGCCACGTACAATGGACAAACACTCTCAAAGCTCCCTTTTTAAATAACTACCGCCGACCTGCGAGTAGTCCCTCTTGGTAAAGCTCTGTTGACGCCGCTGATAGGCCACGTACAAATTGCAAGAACAAAATTACCCATGTCAAATTGGACTGGTGATCATTTTAGGGTGAATTTTCAGTCATTAGGAAATTAGCCAGACATCATAGAGTGGCAGGCATTTTTCAGAACTAGTCTCCAACCAAATAATTTTATACTTCTCTTGTCAGCATAAGTTGGAGCTTGCAAATGCAACTTAAGAATGCTTAGAAAAAATAATAATAATAAATAGGAGTATATTGAGGCACTCATTAGCAACAGAATGTCAATTAAATTATGTTGATTAATTAATTAATTGATATACAGCATGGAGTAGGCCCTTCCGGCCCTTTGGGCCCAACAACCCCTGTTGTAACCCTAGCCTAATCACAGGACAATTCACAATGATAAATTAACCGACCAACCAGAAGGTCTTTGGACTGTGGGAGGAAACCGGAGCACCCGGAGGAAACCCATGTGGTCACAGGGAGAACATACAAACTCCTTACAGGCAGTGGTGGGAATTGAACCGGGGTTGCTGGTGCTGTAAAGCATTGTGCTAACCACTGTGCTACTGTGCCACCCTATGACCTGCATTGGCTTTGCTCATAGCCTCTGTCCCATCAGTACTCAATGGATACCTGAATTTACATCGGACTTTGCATAGTTTTGATCTCTTTGTACAATTCGTATTAGATCTGTGTGCTGTGATCTCTATCCTTTGATTGTTCCATTCCTCCCTATGGCATTCACCCACTCACAATGCAAGCCATAAACAGATCAGATAACCATGCCCACTACAAATCACCTATCGTAGAGACATAGAACAGTACAGCACAGATACAAGCTCTTTGGCCCACCTAGTTCCTGCCAAACTATTTTTCAGACTAGTCCCATGGTCCTGCACCCAGCCCATAGCCCTCCATACCCCTCCCATCTATGTACTTATCCAAATTTCTCTTTAATGTTGAAATTGAACCTACATCCCCATCTCCATCTCATCTCTCCGGATCGATATCCATTTATGCAATCTTTGAAAGTGTCCATAATGCTCTTCCTGGTGATAAGCCTGGCCAGGAGGAAAAGGTTACGATATATTCACACAACTCCTTATGACAACAGAGCAGACACATTCCAGTTGAAGAGTCTGTTTGCAAACTGCAAGAGTGCTTTCACAAGTTTCTTTCAGCTAAACACATTTTTGTGGGGGATCTGATTGGTTGTTGGCTGCCTACAGGGCACATATTCAGCACATCTAAAACAGTGAAATCCAATTTCCAGGAAAGTGCATCCAGCATGAATGATGATAGGGATTCACTCAAAATAATGCTGGTAACTAAAGACTTCGTCAGCACTTCATTGTGCCCCCAGCTTTCAGAAATTCCCTAACACTGATGTTTCTATTCCTTGAAATACTTGGGATGAATAATATAAAATTTTCTACAAATTTCCAACCCACTATATTGAAAGCTACAGGGGAGTTGCTAACATTAAAGAGACAATTGAAAGAAAAAGTCTCAAAAAAGACTATATTTGTTACACGTACATTGAAACATACAGTGAAATGCATCATTTGCATCAAATCAAATCAGCAGGAGATGTGCTGTGCAGCCCGCAAAACTGTGGCAACATTTCTAGCGTCAACATAGTATGCCCACAACTCACTAACCCCAACTATATGTCTTTGGAATGCGGGATGAAATTGGAGGACCCGCAGGAAAGCCACATGGTCACAGGGAAAGCATACAAATTTCTTACAGACAGCAGCGGAAATTTAACCCTGAACTTACATCTGACACTGTAAAGTGCTGCACTAACTGCTACACTATCCTATGGCCCAAATTCACGGTAACATATCAAGTACAAATGGTATTGGTCCTGCAATTTTTGCCAAAGATCATAATTTAACCTCATTCTACTGTTCTTAATTTCTGAGTTTTTCTCTTCTTCATTTCTTTTCTCTTCCTTCAGTGTCCTTAATGCCCACAAAGAACAAATGAGTAGTTTGTCTCAAATAATTTTAAATATGTTATGTGACTTCATAAAAGCAAACACAAAGCAGCAGCAAAGCCAGAAGTAAACAATAAAGCATCAAAGTGAAATGAAAAAATAATCCAAAAATATTAGTCTGAGCAGAGTTCGCAGAGCAAAATGATAAACGGTACAAACGACTCTGCAGAGATCCTAAAAGAAAATTTACAACACAACTAATCTGCAGCAACTCACTGTCAAGAATGCCACATTACATTGTGCCAGGGTATTTGAAAATCCTGGTGTTAGAATTTATTTGGATGATCCCTAATCATTAATTATTTTTCAACAAATTCACAGCAAAAGAAGAAATTGAAAAAACAAAATTACTCATGTCAATTTGGACTCGTGATCATTTCAGGGTGAATTTCCCATTATTAGACAATTAGCCCAGACACCACAGAGTGGCAGGCATTTTTCAGAACTAGTAACCCACCAAATTATTTTATACTTCTCTAGTTAGCAAAATTGGAGCTTACAAATGCAACTTAAGAACACTCAGAAAAAAAATAATAAATAGGAGTTATTCAGGCACTCATTAGCAATAGAATGTCAATTAAATTATAACTATATAACCATATAACAATTACAGCACGGAAACAGGCCATCTCGGCCCTTCTAGTCCATGCCGAACTCTTACTCACACCTAGTCCCATCGACCTGAACTCAGCCCATAAACCTCCATTCCTTTCCTGTCCATATATCTATCCAATTTAACTTTAAACGACAATATCGAACCTGCCTCAACCACTTCTGCTGAAAGCTCGTTCCACACAGCTACCTCTCTCTGAGTAAAGAAGTTCCCCCTCATGTTACCCCTAAACTTTTGGCCCTTAACTCTCAATTATGTTGATTAATTAATTAATTGATATACAGCATGGAGTAGGCCCTTCCAGCCTTTTGACCCCAACAACCCCTGATGTAACCCTAGCCTAGTCACAGGACAATTCACAATGATAAATTAACCTACCAACCAGTAGGTCTTTGGACTGTGGGAGGGAACCGGAGCACCCGAAGGAAACCCATGTGGTCACAGGGAGAACATACAAACTCCTTACAGGCAGTGGTGGGAATTGAACCGGGGTTGCTGGTGCTGTAAAGCATCGTGCTAATCACTGTGCTACTGTGCCACCCTATGACCTGCATTGGCTTTGCTCATAGCCTCTGTCCCATCAGTACTCAATGGATACCTGAATTTACATCGGACTTTGCATAGTTTTGATCTCTTTGTACAATTCGTATTAGATCTGTGTACTGTGAATTCTATCCTTCGATTGTTCCATTCCTCTCAATGGCATGTAGTCACTCACAATGCAAGCTTCAAACATGTCAGATAATCAGGCAGGAGATGCTCACTAAAAATCACCGATCATTGAGTTATAGAACACTACAGTTCAGATACAGGCTCTTCACCCTATCTAGATCCTACCAAACAATTTTTCTGCCGAGTCCCATGGTCCTGCACCCAGACTATAGCCTTCCACACCCCTCCCAACATAGAATGTTCTTAACCAAATTTCTCTTAAATGTTGAAATTGAACACATCTCTACCTCAGTCCCATTTCTCCTGATCAGCATCCATTTATGCAGCAAAGCTGTGTCTGCCTTTGAAAGTGTCCCCAGTGCTCTTCCCAATTATAACACTTCTAGCACCAACACAGTGTGCTCATGACTCACTAACCACATCCATGTGTCTTTGAAATGTGGAAGGAAATCGGAGAACCCGCAGGAAACCCATGTGGTCATGGGGAGAACGTACAAACTTCTTACAGACAGCTGTGGTATCTAATGTCAAACTTACATCTGGCACTGTAAAGTGCTGCACTAACTGCTACACTATCATATGGCCCAAACCCAGGCTAACATATCAAGCACAAATAGTAATGTTCCTCCAATTTTAACCAAAAGTCATTCTACTGTTCTTAATTACTATATCTTCCTTCAGTTAGTCCTGACGAAGTGTCTTGGCCTGAAACGTCGACTGTGCTTCTTCCTATGGATGCTGTCTGGCCTGTTGCATTCCACCAGCATTTTGTGTGTTTTGCTTGAATTTCCAGCATCTGCAGATTTCCTCGTGTTTGCATACTTAATTTCTGTTTTCTTCTCCTCATTTTTTCTCTTCCTTCTGTGTCCTTAATGCCCATGAAGAACAAATAGGTAGTTTGCCTCCAGATCTTAGATAACATTGTTCTCAATAAATATGCTCCCATCTTCTCCTCACTTTAACATGCACCAGATTTCCAACTCAGTAGAATTCTAACCTCTAAGATTTTACTTCATGATGCATAGGCTCTACTTTCACATATAGGCTCGATGGTACTCTCTGTTATTCATTATCACTATGTTATGTTAAAGGACACTGCATAACATAGATGGTGATCTACAATTGTGAAATACAACCTTCAACATTTTGCCAGACAGAAAATGTCATTTTATTTTTACATCATTTACTGTTTGTTACATGATTTAATAGAAAAATGAAATATAATTTTGAAATTGTTTTTGCTGCTCGGTTTCATGATTACTATCATCTGTCATTCATTTTAATGCTAACAATTTTCAGACATTGCACAGAAATGTGTTATTGTCACATTGTGTGTAACAAAATTGGTCCAGATAATATTTTAAAGCAGAGAAATGTGTGCGTGACCAATTGCCTAGCTTAGAAAGTTAAAGGAGAAATTTATTTAGTTGACATTTTAACAACAATTTCAGTAGCTTCTGCATTCCACTGTATGATTGGCTAAATCATATATTGGAATGAAGGTACATAAATCAGGATGCTCGTCATTGACTATGGCTCAACATTTAACACTATCAGCCCCTTAAATCTCATCTCTAAGCTCCAAGACCTGGACTTCAATACCTCTGTGTGCAACAGGATTATTGATTTCTTCATTAAATCATAAGACCATAAGACATTTGAGAAGCATTAGGCCATTTGGCTCATCAAGTCTGCTGCACCATTTCACCACGGCTGATCCATTTTTCTTCTCAGCCCCAGTCGTCTACCTTCACCTGCACCTTCTCTTCATGCCCTGACTAATCAAGGATCTATCAACCTTTGCATTATATTTACATAAGGACTTGGTCTCCACAGATGCCTTTGCCAATGAATTCCACAGATTCACCACTCTCTGGCTAAAGAAATTTCTCCTCATCTCCATTCTAAAAGGATGCCCCTCTATTCTGAGGCAATGTCCTCTGGTCCTAGATTCTCCCACTATAGGAAACATCCTCTCCACATCCACTCTATCAAGGCCTTTCACCATTCTGTAGGTTTTTATATATTCTCTGGCAGACGCCAGCTAATATGGATTGGGAACCATCTCCAGTGTACTCACCATTACACAGGTGTGACACAAGGCCTTGTGCTTACCCCTGCTTTACTCACTTTACACCAATAATTGAATAGCTAAGCATAGCCCTAATGCACCATTTAAATTTGCAGACGACGATGCTTTTGGTGGCCAAATCAGAGATAATAATGAATTGGCGTATAGGAGGGAGACTGAAAATCTGCTTGAGTGGTGCCACAGCAACAACCTCTCTCTCACTCAATGTGAGTAAGACTAAAGAAATGATTATCTGCTACAGGAGGTCCATAAGCCAGTTCTCATTCGGAGATCAGAGGTGGAGAGTGTCAGTAACTTTAAATTCCTTAACATTAGCATATTAGAGGCTCTGTTCTGGGACTACCATGTAAATACCATTGCAAAGAAGGCATGACAAGGCATCTATTTTCTCAGAAGTTTATGTAGATTTGGCATGTCACCAAACTTCTATAGATGCACAGTGGAGTGTATCCTAATTGGATTGCGTTCCAGCCTGGTATAGAAACACCAATAAGTAGGAATGGAAAAGACTACCAAAAGTGGTGGCCCAGTCTATTACAGGAAAAGCCTTTCCCCACCCCAGCCCCCATTGAGTACATTTACATAGAGCAGGAGGTGTAGAAACCTGAGGTCCCACACCACTAGGTTCAGGAACAGTTATTACTCTACAACCATCAGGCTCCTGAACCAGTGTGGATAACTTCATTCACCATAACTAAGAAACTGTTTCTATGGCCTACAGACTCACTCTCAGGGACTCTTTATAACTTAAATTCTCAGTATTTTTTTTATTTTCACAGTCTGTCCTTTGTCACATTGGTTGTTTGTCAGTCTACACATAGTTGTTCTTAAATTCTATTGTATTTTTCTACTTTCCTGTAAATGCCTGCAAGAAAACGAATCTCAAATGTATATGGTAACAGATATACAGTTTGATAATAAATTTACTTTGAACTTTGATCTTTGAAATCAAGTATCTTCACCCTACTGAAATCAAAGGGAATTTTTCTAATTTTTTGCACCCAGTCTGAAGCTTTATTTATTGAAGTGCATAACAAGAAATCATGTGAGCTGTACCTCAAGCTTCTAGTCATTTGGATGTTGTAACAAATGGAAGGGATAGGAGAGAAATAGTCTACATGGGCTCCATTAGGGCCTTCCATGAAGTTCCAACCTGAAGACTTGTACAACAGTTTAGCGACTGTAGGATGCAAGACAGAATGGATTCAAAATTAAATTAGGATCAGAGTGTAATGACAGAATGCGGTGACTAGTGGGGTACCGCAAGGCTCAGTGCTGGGACCCCAGTTGTTTACAATATATATTAATGACTTGGATGAGGGAATTAAATGCAGCATCTCCAAGTTTGCGGATGACACGAAGCTGGGTGGCAGTGTTAGCAGTGAGGAGGATGCTAAGAGGATGCAGGGTGACTTGGATAGGTTGGGTGAGTGGGCAAACTCATGGCAGATGCAATTTAATGTGGATAAATGTGAAGTTATCCACTTTGGTGGCAAAAATAGGAAAACAGATTATTATCTGAATGGTGGCCGATTAGGAAAAGGGGAGGTGCAACGAGACCTGGGTGTCATTATACACCAGTCATTGAAAGTGGGCATGCAGGTACAGCAGGCGGTGAAAAAGGCGAACGGTATGCTGGCATTTATAGCGAGAGGATTCGAGTACAGGAGCAGGGAGGTACTACTGCAGTTGTACAAGGCCTTGGTGAGACCACACCTGGAGTATTGTGTGCAGTTTTGGTCCCCTAATCTGAGGAAAGACATCTTTGCCATAGAGGGAGTACAAAGAAGGTTCACCAGATTGATTCCTGGGATGGCAGGTCTTTCATATGAAGAAAGACTGGATGAACTGGGCTTGTACTCGTTGGAATTTAGAAGATTGAGGGGGGATCTGATTGAAACGTATAAGATCCTAAAGGGATTGGACAGGCTAGATGCAGGAAGATTGTTCCCGATGTTGGGGAGGTCTAGAACGAGGGGTCACAGTTTGAGGATAGAGGGGAAGCCTTTTAGGACCGAGGTTAGGAAAAACTTCTTCACACAGAGAGTGGTGAATCTGTGGAATTCTCTGCCACAGCAAACTGTTGAGGCCAGTTCATTAGCTATGTTTAAAAGGAAGTTAGATATGGCCCTTGTGGCTACAGGGGTCAGGGGGTATGGAGGGAAGGCTGGGTTCTGAGTTGGATGATCAGCCATGATCATAATAAATGGCGGTGCAGGCTCGAAGGGCCGAATGGCCTACTCCTGCACCTATTTTCTATGTTTCTATGTTTCTAATACAGCCTTTGTGATTGGCTGGCTGTGGATCAATGCTAGGATATTTGTTGCTTGTAAATGAATACAGCATGAAAGGGAATGTGAATGAAGGAGGCATTATCCCTAAGTTCATGAATGATATGAAGAAGGTGGAGTTCTTGACAGTGTACATGTTTGTCTTAGGCACCTGGCTGATATTGATGTGTTGGCGAAATGGACTGAGAAAAATGGCAGATCGAACTTAATTCATTAAATGTGAAGTAAAATGTTTTTGGAGTATTAATAAGACTAGGATATACATCACAAATGATAAGGTCCCCAAGAATGTTGAGAAACAGATTTCAGCATTCATGTTCAAAGATCCTTGAAGGTGGCAGTGGAAGTAGATGACACATTTAAGAAGATATAAACTACACAGGCCCTGGTTAGGGCATTGAATACAAGAATGGCAAGCTTAATTTTAGCTGCCTCCCTTTTTTTGGTCTATGCTTTGGAAGCTCAGTTTCATTTCTTGTAGCAGACATTGGAGTCCTCCTTAGAATGGATTGTGCAGAATCAATGGAAATAGAGAACATTTTCTCAAATTCTTAAAACCCTGATAAGGATGTAAATCAATCGGTGTCTTTGATGTGGTGGTGCATGGCTCCACTTGGATTGCTTAAAAACAGTGTATGTTATTCATGATGAGTTATATTGTGCACAAAAGCTTTAAGATAAATTCTATAATTTGGAAGTCTTGCTGTTAACAATTTCTACCATGCAGGAAGTCTAAATTTCACCCAGGTGGTAAATAGGTTCCAAGTTATGACCAAAACAATAATCAATTTGATAGCTGGCAGTGTATATATACTTCAGAAGGAATACAATTTGATTCTGACCCATTTTCCAAAAACTGAAATCAGATACGAGAAGATTATGCCGATTCTATCAAAGACCATCGTACCTTGCTGCGGCTTTTCAGAAGCTGATAAAAATTACGAAGCCAAGTAAAAATTAACAGTTCTTTCTTGAATGTACTGACTGTCTGGTTTCAATATTTAATTTTGGAACTGACAGTATAATGCTTTATAAAGAGCCTTGAAGAAAAAAACATGAACATTCACAATGAATTCATTGAAAAGAAATAATCAGTCATTGATTTTTCTTCAATATGCCTTTGGTGTAGCTGCTTACAGAAAACAAGTTCATTGTTTCATGGCTGGCATCTAAAAATGTCATTAATCCCAATTTTTAAAGTATGCTTTGATCAGTATTGCACCAAACATGGTCTGTGGCTTGCACACTTTTACCCACGGGCCTTATCGTCTGTGTGGATTCATTTTTTAAAAAATTTTCACATCAGTGTACATAAAAGAAACAATCTCTATGTCCTCAACAGGTGCAGGATTGCATCACAAAATCATTCGCTCAGCCACATAGGGCAAACCATCTCACCTTGCAGCATTGATAGAATCTTAGACATTTGCAGCACAGAAAGATGCCATTCAGCATTCATGCACATGCTGGCCGCTTCTGCTTTGCCTGACGCTCATTAGATGTGACATTCAAGTGTTGATCAATCCAAGAATCCAAATTGGTTTAATGCCTGATCTTAAGATGCAAGCAAATGTTCTCATGAGCTTCCAAAGTATAGGCCAACAAAATGGAGGTAGCTAAAATTAGCTCGTACATTGAACCTTGGTGGGCAGCATTACAATCATAGCCCTCATTGGGTCCCTTTCTGCTTTTCTATCACATAGAGAGCTGGAGCTGAGGAACAGGTTTCTAAGGGGGAAATGTGCACAGTATTCCTGCCAATCAGAAACGTATGAGGGGAAGTTCATTATCCCATTCATTCCCACCAAACAGGGTGCCAGTGCCTTCAGAGAGATGGGGAATAGAATATAAAAGGAAAGAGGTAATGCTGAGCCTTTATAAGACACTAGTCATTGTAATGTTATTTGGAATAACATACTTCAATGGAATATAGGGGTTGGGGTTAGAGCAAGCATTTAGACTCTAAGGTTAGGGGTAGATGATGGTTTTCACTGACCGTTTTAAATCTCAAACCACCTGTAAGCTGGTTGTAATGAAGACACTTCAGCGAGTAGGCAACAACTTTATTTGGGTTTTCATTTTTATCTCAAGGACACCAAGATTTCTAGAAAGTGGGATCCCCAGAAGGGAAATAGAGGCTGGAAAGGCAGGATCCATGAAGAAGGAGGGTTTGCTTGTGGTCCACAAGGAGTAGAGTGTTTCCTCACAGCCTGACAAGTTCAAATTTCAACTCACCCCATTGTCTCTGACTCCCTAGATCTACAACTTTCTTCACTTCCAACTACACCCTTCCTTAGAGAAAAATGAATCCATCCTTATATAGGATTTATGGTAGACTAGGCTTAGATCTCAGAACCCACTGTTCTGTATCTTGTGTCATTTCTGGCAAAGAAGTCTGGGAGAACCACTGGAAGCATGAAGTTGATTGGGATACGGGCTCTAATAAAGAGAAAAGCAAAAAAAGTGAAAAAGTGTAAAAGTAATAGAAATCTGAAATTAAAATAGAAAATGCTGGAATTACTGAGGTGATCAGTGACCACCTATATAGAAAGATGCGTGGAATCCTAGAATCAAACAATAGGAAAACAGGCCCTCAGCCCAACTGATCCATGCAGACCAAGATGTCCATTTAAGGTAGTCTCATATGGGTGCATTTGACATAACCTTCTAAACCTTTCTTATCCATAGTCCTGTCCAACTCCCTTTTAAAAGTTGTTATTCTACCTGCCATAGCCACCTCCTCTGGCAGCTCATTCCACATACATGGCATCCTTGGTAAAAAAGTTCCCTATTAAATCTTTCCTTTCTCACTTAATTTTGGAAAAAAAGGCTAATGCATTCACCCTATCCATGCTCCTCGTGATTTCTTACGGCTGTATAAGATCATGACTCAACATCCTACATGCCAAGGTTTAAAGACCTAATATCGGCAATCACTCCCTATATCTCAGTCTCTCAAGTCCTGGCCATATCTTGATAAACCCTTTTCTGTATTCTTTTTTAAATTTCAGTAACATTGCTAACAATTTCCATGGCAACTTATATATTTTGATGAATTTCTGTTTCTATCTTTGATCAGAGGGTTTCTCCCCAACACTCAGGACCACGCATTTGGCTTTGTGTTCAAATGGGCAAACTTTCCGAATGCAGGTCTTCATAGTGCAGGCCACATAGAAATCCACATGGGTTCCGAAAGCTGAGTAACAATCTGACCATCTTGTTTTTGATGCTACTGAAGCCCCAGAGATTGAAATATTGATTTATATGACTCAGTCTTCTCCAATTTGGTGATTGTTTTGAGGAACACCTGCACTCAGAGAAGGGATCCCAAGCTTTCAGTTGCCTACAATTCCCCATCCCAATATCTGTCTTTGGCCTCCTCCATAGTTCCAATGAATGTGCATGCAAGCTTGAGGAACACCTCATCTTCCTTTTGAGTTAGTATGAATTCTCCAGCTTTCTGTTAGTATCAGGACTAGCTAGTCATTCATTAGTGATTTTGGATCAATTTTGTTCTCTCTTTTAGTACCATCAAGATTACTGGACCCACCCCACAGGATTTCCATAAGAAACAGAATTGCATTATGTTTCTTTTATCATTTATATGTTTCTTATACTCAGTGGGATTCAGCCCATCAGAGATATTATCTTGATCTATCCATTCCACCTCCATCTTTCCTGTTTCTGAAAGCTGACTCTTTTTCTCTCTTTGCCAATTATGATGAAAGGCCTCTTTTCATTGATGCAGCCTGATCTGCTGAGATTTCTCATATTTTCTGTTTACATTTGAGGTGTCTAGCATCTAAGTCAAAGTGAAAGTTGACTTTATTGTTTATGTTTAAGTTTATGTTCAATGAAAAATTTGCAACAGCATCAAAAACACATAGCGTGACAGCTGCATTCACAAGAAAAATTGAAACATAAATCCTCTCTATAGAGTCTGTCAATAATTCTTACTACATTGAGAAAGCAGCCAAGATAATTAAAGACTCCACCCATCCTAAACGTTCTCTCTTGTCTCCTCTTCCATCAGGCAAAAGATACAAAACCCTGAAAGCACATATCACGAGGCTCAAGGACAGCTTTAATCCACCGTTATAAGACTATTAAATAGTTCGCTAGTATGATAAGTTCAACTCCTGATGTCAAAATCTACCTCGTTATGATCTTATTCCTTCTTGTCTACCTACACTGCACTTTCTCTGCAGCTGTTACACTTATTAGACATTGCTGTTTTTTTTTACCTTGACTTAAAGCTTTTACCTTAATGTACTGTGCAATGTCTGATCTGTATGTGGGAATAATCTTTTACTGTATCTTGGTACCTACTGTATGACAATAATAAATCAGTTCTAATTCCAATGCCAATTCCAATTATACAAAATCTTCATTAAAATCACAATTAGGACAACAAATGTCTATTTTAGTGAAACGTGATCAAAGTAGTCACAACGCTGCTAAACTGTAGTGGTTAAGGTTGGGCAAATTTGTTTAAGAACCAAGTGGTTGAAGGGAAGTAGTTCTCCTTTAATATGGTAGTGTGGGACTTAAGGATTCAGTACCTCCTGCCCAATGGTAGCTACAAGAATATGTTATGGCTTGGATGGTGGGAATCTTTGATGATAGATTTTGCCTGCTTGAGGCAACATCTCCTGTAGATATTACTGATAGACAAGAGTGCTGTACCCGTGATGTTTTGAGCTGAGTCCACTAGTATCTGTGGATTCTTTCATTCCTGTAGATTCAAATTGCCGTACCCGGCAATGATGCGAACAGTCCAAATACTTTCAACAGTACATCCATAGAAAGCGATCTGAATTTCTTTTTGATTTCCAGGCCAAGCCCTGTCTGGGTTTTGTGTCCAATCTCTCTCAAGGTGTCGAGATAAACAGTGCAGATCATCACCAATATAGACTGTCTTGTGGGTCAGAGGACTGTGTACATCCATTGGTGGGAGGCAGGAATGGGGGCTTGTTTTGCTGTTGTTACTTGTTCTGTGTTGTTCTGCCAAGCATCGTAGGAATGCTTTATTAGTGCCATATGTGTAGCAACACGCAGAGGCTGCCCCTAACCAATACACCTGCCCCCTTAGGTTTGTTGATTGTTCATGCAAATAGCACATTTCACTGTATGTTTTGATGTACACGTGACAAATCAACTTGAGCCTTGAATCTTGAATCCAGAGATTCTGCCTGGTGTACAGCAAAAGAAGCAGTCAGATATGTAGTGAGGTCAAAAAGCTATGTACAGTGGTTGTTGCTGCTCCTTTTATTTCTCATTGAGATAAGTCATGATGAAGATCATGTCTACTGTGTCTCCAGATGGACTAGCCACACTGCAATTTGGTAAGCATCTTCATAGACTCTGGGAGGAGGCTACCAGGGAGAACTTGACAATATTTTTTCATGTAGCAGATGCAGAACAAAAGGCCCGTGTTGGTTATGATATTGGTTGCACCCTGGATTCCTCACAAAAAGCATGACCTTTATGTACAAATAGACCAGGAACTCAAATGCAGTTCATGAAGCTTAGCTCCGTGGTAGCGACCCTAGAAAAGCCAGGCACATTAGTTAGGTTCAGTTGTGCTTAATGCAACCCATTACCTGAACTCAGTGCTCAAGCCAATCTTTAGTCCGATGTTGCCATGTTGCAGTATTTTGTAGGATGAGCCACCTGAAAGTTTCCACACCAATGGCTCTTTCATGAGGTAGACTAGGAACTAGCAGCAACTAGACTTAAGGCCCTGTTCCAGCACAACCATGATGGCCTTTGGCAGGTTGACATGTTGAAAGGCACTTAACACTGCTTTTAAATTTTTCTGACATTCAAAAAGAAATAGAACTGCTGTAGGACTCAGGTAGGTTCACAGCAGATGGACATCTGATGGCTTCTGGTCTCTCACACGTTGCTAACTTCTGTGCCACAGGGCACAGATGCAGAAGATGACCACCATGAATGGTGCAAGATCTCCTATACCCTTCTCCCTTTCTCTCTTGTAGCAGCAACTGCAGAAATCTGTATCCACATCTTCACACAGCAGACCTCTCATGGACCCATTCATCACTAATAAAAAACTCAAGATCCCACACTAAGTATTACAACAGAAAATTCTAAAAGACTTAAAACCTTTATATAAACCCAAAAAAGGCAAGGAACAGTGACGAACTGAAGACTTCTCCAAGGTCTGAGCATTTTTTAAATGTCACTGATGCAACCTGTTGATAACTACTGAACAAAGCAAAGAATAGGTGAATTGGGCATTCCCATGCCCAACTCAACAAAAGGATCCTTGTGTGGGAATAATAACCTTTAATTTAAGAAGGCTGAATGCCGTCAATTTCAAAATGGTTCCCAAGCATTTCCAGGGAGATCAGGCATGGAAACTTGTAACCTGAGTCATTCTCCTCCCAGTATTGATTCTACAACTAAGAAAACAATGATCTGAAATTTCTCTGCTCTGGCATCTGTCAAATAATACTGTAATTACTGCAACTAAAGTTTTGATTTCCAGAATGCAGTTGTACAAGGCAGTGACTGAATTATTGTCGGCTCTGTTCAATATTGCCATAGCATAGTCATGTTTTACTAACAGCCCGCAGTTAATTTACATACCAGACAGGGTAAGTAGGCACATTATTTAATCAGAATTAATTAAAATGGATAAACCTTCAAAATTAATTTTCTGCTCCATTAAAAGGCAAAAACTAAGCTTCTCAACAGCAGCTGAAGTATCTTGTACAACATAAGGCTCTTTGTACACTTTAATGCTTGGCACAGACTTTGTAATTGGTGACAAAATGCCTCAAGAGAGCTTATGTAGTGAAGACTGGCCCACATCTGCACTGTGTGCAGCTTTCTGTCTCAAGTAAGCTGCGAAAAGAATGTGGAGGATATTTTCAGACGTTGCTTCCATTTTAAACCGGCAATTCATCTTTTATGCAGCTTTATAACAAAACTGAAAGGTAGCGTCTTCAGTCAAACTAAGCAAGTTCTGCATGTCCACAGGAAAACATGACTGCCTGGTAAAATGGTAACCTTGCTGACCCAAAATTTCAGTGCAACTGCTGAGGTCACACACATAGTGGATTTCAACTATAATATGAAGGAGACAATCCAAGCCCATTTGAAAGTTGCAGCAATACTACGTTAACATATCTCAATAGATGGGTCTAAAAGGACGCTAAGTGTCAACCATGAGAAATCCCCTCCATTTCCTTCCTTTTGATGATTCTTCTCTGTAACATGAATAATAAACAAATCATTGTTGTTTTATGAACTTTTAAGTGGGGGCAAGATGGGTGTTTCTCATCACAGTGCACTCAGTGTTTCAAATGAGGAACCTAATGGATCAGCACAAAGGCAAGTCAGCAGTTTCGAGAAGCAAACACCATTATTTCAGATGACACTTCACCCTTGCAAAAGGTTAAAGCAAATTCTACCATAGAACCAGCAGGAAAGTAAAACTGTTGCTAATGCCTTCCTATGGCTGTCATTTTTAAGGTCAAAGATATAACATGTTAAAAATCTAATTGTTCCAATCAAATCAGAAACAGTAATTCCTTCTATAATTAATTATAAACTGTGCAAAATAAAATTAGTTTCATACTGAGCTAGTGGACTGCTGCATGATATTTTGTGGCTTTAAAACCAAGAAAGAAAATTATTGTTCAAATCTTTCAAAGTTTTTGAGAATTAGCAAATAAATTCTAAGATAGATCTATATTGAACAAGCATCAGCTTTCTTTAGTAAATTTGTAACCTGATCTGCTGGATTTTTCAGACATTTTCTGATTTTGTGTCAGAATTTCCACCTCTGCATTAAAAAAAATTATTCACAAAGTCTCAGTTGAGAGGTGCTTAAATCAGAAGCATGATTGGAAATGCCATAAAAAGGATGCCCCACCACCTGATTGCATATCAAGTTCAAGTTTAATTGTCATTCAACCATATACATGTATACAGCTAAACGAGGCCAAGGTGCAAAGCACAGTACATACAGTCACACAACACACAGCACAATAGCACATACTGTATAGTCACAAAAAAGTAATAGATTGATGATGCATGGGATGTTGTCCTGGAGCCATGTTTCTGCAAGAACAAGCATGGAGCAGTCCTCATCTCACACTGGACCAATACCAGCCTCAATTTTAGCTAACACTGACATGGATATTATCATCCAGTACGCTCTAATTAAGTTTATTTCTCAAATGCCTGCAGATCTCTTCACCTGTGTTTTCTTCACTGTTTGGACACCAAAAATACTGATGCGGAATTGTACACTTTCCCCTCCTGTTTATTACAACTATTGGTATGTTTTCTGTTTTAATACCATCATCTAGTACAGCATGATCTAGCTTTGAGAAAAAATTATTCACAAACATATTGTGCCACGTACTTTTCCAACTTTCTATATATCCTGAAAATATTAGTCTGGAATTTCCTGGCCATAGTGAGCTACCTGCATTCACTGTTGCCTTACCTAAAAGGTCTGTGTGTACAAATGGTGAAGTCCTGAGCAAACCCACAAATGATGTGGGGAGGCCTTGTAATCTATGGTTTATTAGTTGTTAATGGCATTATGTGGTGGAGTTTTAACCAGGGCATCCACTCCTACAGAAATCCTTTGGCAGGCAGCTATGGCCCCAGGCTTGCAAGACCATCAAAGCTGCCAAACAATCTGCATGTTGATAAATATTTCTAAGATTCAAAAGTATTCACCCTTGAAAGCTATTAAAAATTCAACACCACACTAAAATGTTCAGAGTTATGAGAACTCTTTCTTAAAACTAATACCTAAAGACAGCCAAAAACACTTAAAAGAATTAAATCTGTTGAAATGAATGGAGTTGATAAACCTGCACCACGATAACTGCTGAAAGATTACAGACACTGAAACTCCATTGCTAGACTTCATGAAGGATCAGACTTTAAAGCACATTCAAGAAATCTCAACAAGACCCTGTTACAAGTTTGTATCTTCTGTCCATGCAAAATCTTGCAATGGGGTTCCAAACTTTCCTGATTGCTCCTGAGATGGGAATGCCAATAATTCTTTTCAAAACTATTTGCATTTCTCACAAAAATCTGAGGTAACAAGTGACAAATCCTGTCCAATCTTAGCTTTATCTTCCTCAGAGGCACTGTCCAATCTTTCTCTTTTGTTACCATTTCACATTCTCCTCAATTCTGAACTCCCATTTTGCTCGTAAACATTGATATTTATCTGATTTTAGACCATAAGACATAGGAGCAGAATTAGGCCATTTGGCCCATCGAGTCTGCTCTGCCATTTAATCATGGCTGATCCTTTTTAGCCCTCCTCAGCCCCACTCCCTGGCCTTCTCCCTGTAACCTTCATTGCTATGTCCAATAAGAACCTAACAAGCTCTGCCTTAAATATGCCCAATGACCTGGCCTCCACAGTTGCCTGTGGTAATAAATTCCACAAATTCACCACCCTCTGGTGGAATAAGTTTCTCTGTGTCTCCGTTTTAAATGGATGCCCCTCTGTCCTGAGGTTGTGCCCTCTTGTCCTATACTCCCCCAACATAGGAAACCTCATTTCCACATCAAATATTGAAAGAGAGATGATCACCCCCTCATCCTTCTATATTCCAATGAGTAGAGACCCAGAGCCATCAAACGTTCATTATATGATAACCCTTTCATTCCCAGAATCATCCTTGTGAACCTCCTCTGGACCCTCTCCAATGCTAGCATATCTTTTCTTAGATGAGAAGCCCAAAACTTTTCACAATACTCAAAGTGAGGCCTCACCAGTATCTTATAATACCTCAGTATCACATCTCTGCTTTTGTATTCAAGATTTCTTGAAATAAATGTTAACATTCCATTTCTCTTCCTCACCACTGACTTTACCTGCAAGTTAACCTTTAGGGTGTTCTGCACAAGGACTCCCAAGTCCCTTTGCATCTCAGATTTTCGCATTTTTTCCATATTTCGAAAATAATCTGAACATCTATTTTTTCTACTGAAGTGCATGACCATGCATTTTCCAACATTGTGTTTCATTTGCCACTTTTTTGCCCGTTCTCCTAATCTGTCTAAGTCCTTATGCAGCCTACCTGTTTCCTCAACACTACCTACCCCTCTACCAGTCTTCATATCATCTGCAGACTTGGCAACAAAGCCATCTTTTCCATCATCTAAATACAGCATAAAATGAAGTGGTCCCAACACTGACCACTGCGGAACACTACTATTTACTGCCAGCCAACCAGAAAAGGATCCTTTTATTCCCACTGACTGCCTCCCACAAATCAGCCAATGCTCTAACCATGTTAGCAACTTTCCTGTAATACCATGGGCTCTTAACTTGGCAAACAACCTCATGTGTGGCACTTTGTCAAAGGCCTTCTGAAATTCCAAATATACAACATCTACTGCATCCCCTTTATCCATCCTACTTGTAATCTCCTCAAAGAATTCCAAACAGTTTGTCAGGCAATATATTCCCTTAAGGAAACCATGCTGACTTTGTCCTATCTTGTCCTGTGCCACCAAGTATTCCATAACCTCATCCTTAACAATTGACTCCAACATCTTCCCAACACTGAGGTCAGGCTAACTTGTCTATAATTTCCTTTCTGCTGCCTTCCTCCTTTCTTAAAGAGTGAAGTGACATTTGCAGTTTTCCAGTCCTCTGGCACCATGTCAGAGTCCAATGATTTTTGAAAGCTCATTACTAATGCCTCCATAATCTCTACCACTTCCTCTTTCAGAACCCTTGGGTGCTGTTCATCTTACGTGCCCTTAGGCCTTTCAGCTTTTTGAGCACCTTCTCCCTTGTAATAGTAACTGCTCTCACTCTGAGTGTGGAATGGAGATCAGCACAGTGTAGGCCCTTCCAGCACTTCGAGCCACTCCACTCAGCATCTACCGATTTAAACCTAGCCTGCTCATGACACAATTTGCAGTGACCAATTAACCTACAATGCAGTACGTCTTTGGACTGTGGGAGGAAACCGGAGCACCCAGAGGAAACCCACACGGTTGCAAGAACATATGAACTCCTTACAGGCCGTGGCAGGAAATGAACCCAGGTCACCGGCATTGTAAATTACACTACCATGTTGCCTGTACTATTTTCTGCTCTGAACTCTTTGCAAGCACTTGCCACATCTTATATTTGGAAATAATACACTGAGGAGCGATATGTTTATCTTTCTTCGTTGATGTGAACTAGAAGCTAGAAGCGGAACAGTTTCTACCAGCGAACAAATAGATCTGAACTTAGTTTTCTGTTTCTCGCAGGGAAAAAGATAGTCAGCGAGAGAGGTACATCAAAATGAATGGTTTCGGTAGGAAGTCTTTGCTCCAACATTACAGCTTACATTACAGAAACTAGAGGTGTATGATTTGTGCACCACTCAATGTAAATTTTCAATCAGTTCAAAGAGAATATAAGTGAATTTCAAAAACCCTCTTTCTGAGTCACTTACCTGACTGTAGTCCTTTATATCTTATGCTCCTAAGTATGTGAATTTATCTTGTCTGAGCACTTTTAAGGCCTTCAATGTAGGCTAGCGTAATATGCTTAATGAATAGGTCGATGGATGGAGAGCATTTCTTAATGGTGACTATGATGCAGCAGAATATCATACATAAATTTGAGAAGTTGTGCTTGCAGGCAAGGTCATTGACAGAGAGGTGAAATATTCCTCTGAGACAACTTGGTGCTAGAAAAGATTTGAGAAGACCTTAAGACCATGAGATACAGGAGCAGAATTAAGTCACTTGAGTCTGTACCACCATTTCATCATGTCTGATCCATTTCCCTTTCAGCCCCAGTCTCTTGCCTTCTCTCCATATCCCTTCCTGCCTTGACTAATCAAGAATCTGTCGACCTTTGCCTTAAATATACCCAATGACTTGCTCCCCACAGCTGCCTGTGGCAACGAATTCCACCGATTCACCACTCCCTGGCTAAAGAAATTCTTCCTCATCTTTGTTCTAAATGGCCCTCTATTCTGAGGCTGTGCCATTCAGTCTTAGATTCCACCACCATAGGAAACCATCTCTCCACATCCACTCTATTGAGGACTTTCAACATTCAATAGGTTTCAAAGAGATACCCCCTCATTCTTCTGAAATCCGGAGAGTACAGCCCAGAGCCATCAAATGCTCCTCATAGGATAAGCTTAAGAAAAGGCAGTGTGACAGGTTGTTAGGATACACTCATCAGGGTGCAGAAGAATGTCCCGTTGTAGACACTTCACTCTGAAAATACCATTCCACTCCCCACACCCTGGCCTTCTCATAATTAACCTCGACCCAGCTTCCAAGGCACATTCAAATTCAAGAATAGAAGATAGAAAATGTGCCCCTTTAACTCCTCCATTCCTAATGTTCCTTTCAGGGAAAAGATGATCCCATTGTGCTTATTTTTGGTTGCACTTGTTGCTCATTAAGTGCTGTGTCATGATGGAGAGGCTAATTGTAGATCTGACGACTGTTTTGCTAAATACCTTTATCCAATCCACAAGCACGATTCTGAGTTTCTGATCATTTACTGATCAATGATCAATGAAGGTACTTAGCAAAACAGTCATCAGATCTACATTTGGCCTCCCCTTTCCAACTACTCTATCCTTAGCCTCTTATTTAAAAAGGCCACAAGGATAATCAGTAAATTACAGGCCAGTGAGCCTAACACCAGTGGTAGGAAAATTACTAGAGGGGATTCTGAGAGACAGGATATATTTGAATTTGGACAGGCAAGGACTAATTAGAGATAGACGGCATGGTTTTCTGTGTGGGAAATTGTACCACAGGACTTGATTTGAGTTTTCTGAAGAGAATTGACAAAACCAGGTAATAGATATTATATGTAAGCAAGGCCTTTTACAAGATCCCACATGTAGGCTAGCCCAGAAGGTTAGTCGCATGGATCCAGAGTGCGGTAGCCAAGTGGATATAAAATTAGCTTACTGCTAGGTGAATAGCTATGGAGGGTCATTATTCAGGTTGGTGGCCTATGACCAGTAACATGCTGAAGGGGTTGGTGCTGGGGCATCCATTCTTTATCATCTATGTTAATGATTTGGATGAGAACATGGGTAACATGTATAATACATTTATGGATGACAGCAAAATTAATGGAATAGTGAACTGAGAACAAATATATTTAAGATTACAGCAGGATTTACTAGATACTGGGTCAAGGAATGGCAGATGTACAGTAATCTAGGTCAGATAAATGCAGAGTATTGCATTTTGGGAAGTTAAAATAGGGCAGGACCTACACAGTATATCTGCGTTTTACTATAGTGTGGGAGGTTCAGGGGGTGGCTGTATAGATGTATATAAAATTAAGAGGGGCTTAGATAAGGTGAATGATCACAGTCTTCTGTTCATGATAGAGAAATCTATAGAATGTATAGGCTTATGGTGAGGGGGCAATGAGGTAATGGAGAGCTGAGGGACAAGATTTTCAAATAGAAGGTTGTGAGTATATGGAACAAACCACGAGAGGAATTGTAGCTTTATAATATTTAAAATACATTTACAGTGGAAAATCTGTTTATTTTGACAGGAAAGGTTTAAAGTGATATGGGGCAAATGGGACTAACTCAGGTAGACACCTTGGTCAGCATAGACAAGATGTGCTGAAGGGCCTGTTTCTGTGCTGTGTAACTCTATCACTATATGATACCAGCAGATTCAATGTAAACTTGAGGAACAGCATTTCATCTTCTGACTGGGCACTGTAAAACCTACCAGACATGAGAATTTCACTAACCAGAGAAACTCAACAAGTTAGGCAGTATCTGTGGAGGCATCTATTCCCTCCTCTTTCCAGTCACTAATAAACTTATTTCTGTTTTTCTCTCCATGGATGTTACCTGATTTTCTGAGCATTTGTTTATATCTTATTATAAAGATGACTTAGATGGAACTAATGAAAAATAAAATATATTGCAAGCTAAAGTAGATCAAATTATTGTATCATGATAGGTTAATCACGTATCAACCTGTGATTGCTGATACATCGGTTACCAGTTAACTAGCACCATTTTAAAATGCACAACTTTTTTACAATCTCGTCGTCGTAACATTCCACTGAACCCCATTTTGCAAACTTCTCCAGCCCAAAAACCTCTAATATATGTTCATCCACTAAGGTTCTAAGTTCTTCAAAACTTTTCTACAAACATTCCTGCTCTCTATATTTTCTTCTATTTAAGTCACACCTCAGACTTACTTCTTCAACCATGGTTTTGGTATCAATATATATATTTTTTGAAGCATCTGATTTTGGTTTTTTCATGCTTTTTAATCTACCTGGAGATGTTTGCTGCCTCAGGTGTACAATGTTGTTGGTGCTGCTGTTGGACGGAAATGTTGTATATTATTATGTGACATAAGAAATATAAGCCACAAAAAGCTATAAAATTTTAAAGCCATCAGCTATTGATTCATCTCCAAATGAAATTACATTAGAACATTGCACACTACTTTGCACTTTGAGTCTGTTCGCTGTACTCTGGAAAATATCCAACAGCTCTTCATTATCTCATTGATTCTGCTCAGTTCCTGCTTTTCACACTTGCATGAAGTATTTAAATACTTCATGACATTCTGCTGAATTAAAAATATTATGTAATATTAAGCTGATGCTAATCGACTAACAGTATGGCAAATAAAGATCAACTCCAAATGCACAGCTGGATTTCCCTTTGACATGCCAAATAATGACTGCATGTTTTCCTTTTCTCCTTGCAACATAAGAAAGTAAATACAAGAAAGAAAGAAAGGAACACAAGAAAAAAGTCGAGGTGTCAGTGGTGGAAAGGGTGAACAGCTTCAAGTTCCTGGGTGTCAGCATCTCAGAGGATCTGTCCTTGATCCAACACTTTGACGCAATCACCAAGAGGGCATGCAAACACAAGTTCTATTTCATTAGAACACTGAGGTGGTTTGGTATGTCACCAAATACTTGAAAAACGTTTACGGATTACAATGGAGAGCATTCTGACTGGTTGCATCACATCCTGGTATGGAAGCTCCAATGCACAGGAGTGAAAGAGCCTGCAAAGGGTTGTAAACTCAGCCTGTTCCATCGGAGGCACAACCCTACCTTCCATCAAGGACATCTTCAGGAGGTGGTGCCTTAAGAAGGTGGTATCTATCATTAAGAACCCTCACTATCCGGAACATGCCCTCTACGTACTACTGCTATCAGGGAGGAGATACAGGAGCCTGGACACCCACACTCAAAGTTCTAAGAAAAGTTTCTTCCATCACCCCCATCAGAATTCTGAACAGACCATGAACCCATGAATGTTGCCTCATTATTTGTCTTTTGCATTACTTATTTTGTAACCTGAACTAATTTTTGTTATGTCTTGCACTGTACTTGTGCTGCAGAACAAAAAATGTCATGACATGTATCAGTGGTAATAAATTTGATTCTGATTCTGATTCTGACAAGAAAGACATCCACTGCATTTCCCCCAATGGGCCTCATTTGATATGCAGATGAGTTTTCATAACCATTCCTGGTTCTGACAACCTCACTGACGCTCAGACCATGAGGAAAATTTAATGCCACTGCGGTGTTTAAAAGGCTTCATTGCTTTAAGAGCCAAAGAACGAAGATGAGAGATGAACATATTGATGCACCATCAATAACTCCAAAAGACTGGAAGTACAGTAAATACTGAAAGGCTTTTATTCGCAGTAAAATGTGACCTCCAGCATGCTGAGTGTCTGCCCCTGGACTGAGAGGAGGAGCCAAGGCCCAATCGCCTTTATTCAGGCGTCTGTGGGAGGAGCCACAGGGGCAGTCAGCAGAGGGGCATGTCCAGACAGGTAACCCAGTTACAACATATATATATGGTTTACCACACATATGCCTGAAATAATTGGAGGAAGAGCAGAATCAATGACATCTGCAATGAAAAGATCTCTAGAAGTAATAACCATGACAGAAATGCATGTTACATTCTTATCCTGAGGTAAATCATTGTCATTTGTCTAGAGAGTATACTAAGGACATGAGAAAGTTGGAAGCAAGCTTCCCAGATTGGTAACACAATGATTTGGAGGCTGACAAAGGCAGAGATCAGTACATCAACAGAATGATAGCAACCATTCACGTCACATCTTCTTACAACTCTATCATGGGGTTGCCCTCTGTTTTCATGTCATTTGTAGGTACAGGCCTTTATCAGCTAATAACTATCAGTAAATGCAAAAATGGGGTAAGGAGGGGAACTGTATAGGGCACTCCTGGGCCAGGCTCCTAATGGTTTTTCATCAACCCAGAAGTGTTCACTAACATGGAACAAAATACCTTTGACGTTCAATTTCTGCATAAAGGTTGATTGAGGCATGGAACATTAATCTTAGAGGTACAACTTTGAGGGAAAAATCTGATTGAACCAAACTAATGTGCAAGTAATGGAAAATTGTCCTTTGTACCTAGTGGATCAAGTGAGTATCACGGAGATGTCCACTTGCTACTGATTCAACAACATGCGAGAGGTGAACCCCCAAGCAGAACACTTTGGAGAGTGTGGAAGCATCATTCAGAGGAGACTGCAAGGGGAATGAATCTTTTGCACTAATTTAAAAGTGATTAAAATAAAAAATAACCCTGTGTTTGAATCTAACCACACTCCTAGATGATCAGAATATCATCGGTCCTTTTGGAGGTGTTCAATTCTCCTTCTCTCTTTCTCTATTCCCCAATCTGGCTTTCTTCTTACCCATTCTCTTCTCTTCACCTGACCATCACCACCCTTTGGTTCCCCTCCTCCCTCCCTTTCTCCCGTGATTCACTCTCCTCTTCTATCAGATTCCTTTATCTTCAGCCCTTTAACTTTTCCTTTTATCACCTCCCAGCTTCTCACTTCATCTGCCCCCTCCCCACATCCACTCACCTTTTCACACAAGTGGCTTCACCCATCACCTGCCCTCTTGTACACCTTCTCTTCCCCCAACTTCTTATTCTGGTTTCTTCCCCTTTTCTTTCCAGTCCTGATGACTCACTTTCCTATGGTCTCACTTTCAAGGATTCTACAACTCACGTCCTCAATATTCATGGCTTATTTATTTATTTTTATTAGAACCATAGAACCATAGAAACTACAGCACAGAAACAGGCCCTTTGGCCCTTCTTGGCTGTGCTGAACCATTTTCTGCCTAGTCCCACTGAACTGCACACAGACCATATCCCTCCATACACCTCCCATCCATGTATCTGTCCAATTTATTCTTAAATGTTAAAAAAGAACCCGCATTTACCACCTCGTCTGGCAGCTCATTCCATACTCCCACCACTCTCTGTGTGAAGAAGCCCCCCCTAATGTTCCCTTTAAACTTTTCCCCCCTCACCCTTAACCCATGTCCTCTGTTTTTTTTCACCCCTTGCCTCAGTGGAAAAAGCCTGCTTGCATTCACTCTATCTATACCCATCATAATTTTATATACCTCTATCAAATCTCCCCTCATTCTTCTACGCTCCAGGGAATAAAGTCCTAACCTATTCAACTTTTCTCTGTAACTGAGTTTCTCAAGTCCCGGCAACACCACCAAAGTGAAGATGTTATTTCCAATCTACTCAGATTGTTATCAAACTGTTTCTAACTAACGTCAATCGCATGCACATGCATGGCCATTAGACACTGTGCTGTGGTTAGAAAGATCGGTTTTTAAGCATTGTCAGTTGCTATTTAAAAACCAATGATTTTTGTCACTGATAGTTGGCGAGAAATGAGCAGTGAGAGAATTTTTCTCACCGCAGTTTCAAACATTCTTGTTTGGAGATGCCCGAAATGGCTGGTAGTGAAAATGAAACGTTATCACTACTTCAACAAGTCAGGAATTACAAAGGTATCACAATCATCTTGAAAGTTACAATGAAAGAGAAGACTTAGAGGTTACAATCGTCTAAAGCATTGTATGAAGGTAGTCCATTATCTACAGTAGGTGCCTACGCTGATCTTGTTCATTGACAGTCCATCAAAAGAACACTGCAGAGGAATTCCTCTGTTGATAACTATTATGAACTAATACACAGCTTTACACTATTTTGAGGTTTTGGTAGTTTTCTGATTTGTTCTGTGTTTCATTTGAATACATAAATTTTTACTCAGTTAAATGGTTGTTCTTTTTTTTATACCTTTTAATTATTTCCATGAAACTTTGGCTAATTGGGGAAGCCGCCCAATTGGGCCAAAATGTACTGGTCCCGATGTGTCCCAATTAATCAGAATCCACTGTATTATTTAATATGTTCTAACAATCATGTTACTTCACTCCTATATAACCAGAAGAGAGTTTCATATATATTTTAAATTATTTTTCAGTAATTTAAAATTAAGTTCCTCAAATTTTGTTTTATTATAGGTTAATACTGCCATAAGTATCTTTTTATTCATAAGTATTTTCAGTCCTAAACACTATAAAATCATCATTTCAATATATCAAAGAATCTTTCTTAAAGATGTTTTAAAAATGTGAACAGAGTCATGTTTACTGTAAGTTTTATGTTTGCTTATGTGATTCAGAGCAATCTCAGGGGGATAAAAACTTCTTTTAGAGTCAATTGCCACGTGGGGCAGACTTTTTAAACAAATGGTTGAATGCACCCAGAGGAGAAATTCAATCCTCCACCCACAGGACTGAACTGAAACCATCCTCCACGGACCCTGTATGAAAGGGTCACAAGTATGAAAGGATTTACTGTTAAGGCAGAGAAAAGTGACAATCTTAGTCCAAGCTCTTGAATTCAAGCATCAGACAGAGATAGCCTGATCCAAATGAACATGAAATGAGTTCTGCTCTGTTAGATTATTCATGGGAAATGAAATGTAAATATTAGTTAAGATAGTAATAGCAAATGTGACAAATACTCATCATGTCAGGCAGTATCTATGGAGAGAGATACAGAATTATGGACTCCGGTTAAAAAACTTTCATTACAGCTGGAAACTCTTACAGATGGGATGGTTTATAAACAACATTTAAGTTAGAGAAAGGGCAAAGTAGAGTCACAAGAGAAATTGTCGGAGAGAATGGAGGGCAGAGAAGAGTTAATGACGAAAGGGGATAATTATATAGGATAAAAGAATTGTTAACAACAGTTGCTGTTTAAAGATATGGAGCTCTTTAGTACTGAAGGCTATAAAGTGCCTAAGTGAAAGATTAGTATTATCCCTTAAAGTATTAGTTGGTCTGCTTGACCATAACTTGGTTTACAACCAGAGTGTCATGGTATGTTGAAAGGAGCACCAGCCACAAGGATTAGAGGGCCAAGTGGAACTGTTATATGGAGGAAGTTGCTCACTTGGGTGGGTATCCCACCTACCATTAAAAAAACATCCGAATTTCATCTACACTCAAAGCAAACACCTCAAATTCACTGCTGAAAAAAGACATGTCCTAATTAAATATTGGTGTTGGCACGTAGCACTGGATTGATGAAAGATGTGCTGAAGCAATGGCCAGGAATTGGAAATGCCTTGGTTAATGAACAAAGGTTGATGCAGGACTCCCTCCACAGTTCATTAAGACTGCCAAAATCCTGACCATATTTCTGGAATGGTTCTGTTTATCTATGGTATACCTTCAGTGGGGTTGGAGAGAAGCAAGGATCCAACTCTCTTTCCTGCACTTTGAACAGTCCAAGTGAATTACAGTCTTTATAGAATGATCCATTGCGGAATCCAACCTGCAGGTCTAAGATGAACATAGTTCAAGCATTGCCAGCTCTGCTTAATTTGTACTCATAGCACTTATTGTTGTTTTCTCTCCCTCTTAATGTACGTTATAAACGGAGAGCTTTGCTTGGTAAAGCCACTATCTCAAAGATGAACAAATTCAAACTCAGAACATCAAAATATTTTGGTGTCTCCTCTTTAGATGTGTGCCAATTATTAAGAACACGCAGTTCAGTTTAGGTTAGAGTCAAAAGACTCTCTGTCATTTAACAAACCAGCATGTGTTCCCTGCAGGTAAAAAAAACCCTCTAAAGGGAACTTGAGAGATACCTCCAGGATTTCAGACTTTCATGTATTTATAGTATGCCATTAACAGGAAAATAACAAAGCTGTTGGTCCCACCAACTGGCCTGTGTAAATAACTCAATTTCCACTGTGGACCCGGCAAATATTCATTGTATACACTGCTGGGGATGAGGGTCCTTGCTTACATTTCCTTCAGATCATTTCTAAAATCGCACAAGATATCACTGGCAAATTGAAATATATATTATGTAAGATTGGACATAGACTGCTTACTAGGCAAGTCTTTTTCCAGTGAAGTATCAAAAATGTATCCCTGTAGCTAGTTGTATCTGAAGGACCAGCTCTTGTCTCTGGTAGGAACTATATCATACAGTGAGTTAGGCATATATAGAGGTTACGTTTTATCCATATGTTTTCCTGAAGTTTTGTTTGCAGTTTTCTCCTCCTTACCTAAAAAAGACATATTAGCCAGAGTTGGAGTGAAGAAAGTTTTCACCAGACTGATTCCTGGCATAGCAGGTGTTTTGAATGAGGAGAGATTGGGCCTGTATTCACTGGAATTCAGAAGAATGAGGGGTGACCTCATTGAAACCTATCGAATGGTGAACAGTCTTGATAGAGTGGATGTGGAGAGGGTATTTCCTATGGTGGGAGAGTCTAAGACCAGAGGACACAGTCTCAGAATAGAGAGACATCCTTTTAGAACAGAGATAAGGAGGAATTTCTTTAACCACTGAGTGGTGAATCTGTGGAATTTGTTGCCACAAGCAGCTGTGGAGGCTCAAGTCTGTATGCATATTTAAGGCAGAGGTTGATAGATTCTTGATTGGTCAGGACATGAAGTGATATGGAGAGAAGGCAGGAGATTGGGCTGAGAGGGAAAATAAATCAGGTATGATGAAATGGTGGAGCAGACTCCATGGGCCAAAAGACCTACTTCTGCTCATGTCTTATGGTCTTATGGACTAGGCTTGAATTCACCAGAGATCACAGTTAAATGTACAAAATTTTGACAGGGGGAGATAGTCTTGATGCAGGGAGAAAGTTTCCCTGGCTGAAGGGGTCTATAATGAGCAAGCTATCTGAAGGTAAGGCATTTAGGGTCTGAGGTGAGGAGAAATTGATTCACCAAATAAATGGTGAGCCTTTGAAATTTGCTACCACAGAAGGCAGTGGAGATTATTAATCTGTTTAAGACGGAAGTAACTAGATTTCGCAAGACAAAAGATCTGAGGGGTTTTGGGAGAGAGCTGTAGTATTGTTTAGAGATAAAGGATTAACTGTGATTAACCATAAACCATTACAGAGTGGGTTCAAAGGACAATGTGACATGCTCCTGCTACTATTTTCAGTGTTTCTCTGGTTCTGGGCGGGTTTAGCTTGTCTGGCAGACCAGAAAACGAATTTTCCATAGTATTTTCCTTCATTGACCCTGTTCATTCACCAGGCTAGCAGTGAGCTTAGTGTTCAGTACATTAATATGAATTCAGATTTGATGAATCATGTGGTCCTTTCCTGCCTGTCTATCTGTCTTACTCCTGTTAGAAAAGATGGGCACATGTCTTTCGATCATCTGTCCACATGTTTCCAGTAAACAGCTTTATAGGATTTCCTATTATATAAATGTACTGCATCAGAAATCTTCTGTAGTCAGTAAGACTAACAACGCTTTTTCCAAATGCTGGCAGAAAATTGGTTATTTTCAACATTGCATTAGATTATACAGTTGTAATTTCATCACCTTTTTGCTGTCTCCTTCAATGAACTCAAATCCAGAGATTTTTCATGATTATTGGACAGTTTATTCCTGAAGCTTTATGTATAGATTATAATGTGAAGGAAGCTGTGGGAGAGTAGGATATTTCCATCAGTTTCCATTTTATTCATAGAGAAAACCTAGCGAAAATGCTTTTGCCACATAAAGGTCCCATAACAATCAGAGCCATCAATAATCACTTCTTCATTGAAATGCCAATCAATACAAAGATATATAAATCTTCTTTAATTTTACGCAAGAACTGCTTTGGATCCCTATAAATCAGTTTTGAGATGATAAACTTAGATTCCCATCAATCATATTTTCTGGAATAGAGAAAGAAGTGCTTATAGTCTGGTGGTAAATTTGGGTAATTGCATCAGAGCTATAATGACATCATATAACCAGGCTTGCAAACACTCATGAGGCTCCTGCCTGTTACAGGTGGGAACTCTGTCCTCCAGGAATTTTCCCTCATTTTGGGATTCGGGCATCTACAGCCAGCTCCATCTGCTACTGCTCTGTGTTTGAAATCACTGAGAGCAGCAGGTGTTCTGGAGGTCATTTTTTTTTTACATGACTTTCCTTTAGCATTTACTTTATGAGTGATGGCTCTTGTCGCAACTCAATCCTTTCAGAATTGGTCCTTTGAGAAAAATAAAAACAGAAAGGGGTTGTTTTAATATATCTGTGAACACCAGCTGCATAAACTCCCTACAGGATCAACATTCTCAAACTAGGTTCAGTTCTAAAGTCAATTAAAACAGAAATAGTACAGATTTCTGTCTTCCCTTGATAAAGATCTCCAAGGCATAAACCGCAAATCATGGTAACACTTAATAATGATCCTCAAAGACTGCCGGACTCACCATTTAAAAAATAACAAAAATCATGCCCCAACTCAGCTGAGAGATCTTTTGTTAAAAACAAAGAATTTATTATTTCCCCTTAAGAAGAAAAAATGTACAGCTTTTACCTGTGCTTATTGTACCACTCTTAGCACCTGACCAAAGTCAAGGATGGGGCACTTTAAGAACTTTCTAACCAATATTTTCATCTCCGTAGCAATGTCATACTATTGAACAGAAGAAGAATGGTTTATAGAGAGGAAAACTGTTTCCTAGGATCTGAAGTCTACAGAAAATCCTTACAAACCAACTGCTATTTGTTTTTCACCAGAGGGTAAAGAGTTGTTGCTGGAAGTCAGAGCCCTTCTATCCATGGAGACAACCCTGACATGACGAAAAGCAATCGTTGTCACATTAGTAAGTGCCCACAGTGAAAAGATGCTTACTTTGCCTGAACAACAAAATTATTCATCTTTGTCAAAACTACCACATTCACACACAGAAGAGGCCTCATTTTGAATGCATAGAACTTCCACTTATACAGAACCTTTATTTAATTTGAAATGTCTAGACTAATTCAAAAGGACACAAAATACAAAAAGGATACAAAAATACAGAAAAAAAGATACAAAATCATTTTGTATCAAATTTGGTGCTAATTCTTACTGAAGTCTCTGAGATAAATATAGTAAAAACATTAAGGCTAGAAACTCAAACTCTACAATAATTGTATTCCCTGATGTATTACTGCATTTAAAGAATTTGCAGTGCTAATACAGCAAGTTAGGCTAGTGACTTTGTTAAGAACGTTGCTCCCTAAATTTAGCAGCAATTTCGTCTACTTCAGCTTTACAATGTCTTATGTGCTGAGAATTCCTCTCAGATCTATCACTTAGGTGGCATTATTCTGTACTTTGATAATCTCCTTCAATGTTCTTAATAAGTATGTAGGCTTTTCTGTAAGAATTTAACTCCAAAGCATTCATATTCATTGATGTTTTTCTTAGATTGAAATCTACTGTAAATTTGTGCAAACCATAATAACAGATCGAGCTCACCAGCAAATGTTTCATGTCTTAACCGTGCACATATGAAATCAAACTTCACTGGCAGCTTACGTTAAAGAGAGAGTTTTATACATTTCTTTTCTTCTAACCTGGTTGGAATTTTACCTTGCCACGCTGTTCTATGGGTTTTACATGAGCCCAAACCAGGGGGTGAGTGCTGGCAGATAACTTAATCAGAAGGATTAGGGATTACATGCTGAGGGGCAACACAGGAGAGCACAGATTTCTCTTGATCAAGCATCTTTGTGTTTAATATTTGTGTACAGTGAAAAACTTATACTAGTTAGCAACAGACGATCTACTAGAAGAACTCAATGGGTTGAAAGAATTTGTGGGAGGAAAGGGATTCAAGGTCAAAGTCAAAATAAGTTTATTATCAAAGTATGTATATGTTACCATATTCCACCTTGAGATTTTTTCTCTTCCAGTCATTTACAGGAAAATGAAGAAACACAATAGAATTTATGAAAACCACACAGTGCATAAACAGACGGCTAAAAAACCTATGTCCAAAAGAAGACAAATTGTGCCATCAAGATTTTAAATTATACTGAGAAGATGAGTTGTAGAGTTGAAAGTGATAGTCAGTGTTTCAGAACAAAGGCTGCCTTTCCTTTCACAGGTGCTGCTTGGCTCATTGAGTTTCTCCAGCAGATTGTTTGTTGCTCCAGACTCAAGCATCTGTAGTCTCTTGTGTCTCCGCTGAGGTATCCTGCCATTAAAAATGTGCCTATTACAGAGCTCACTGTGGGCCAGATCTTCCAAACACCCACTGACAGTAACTGTCATAACTGTCAGTAGTTAATCAGAAATTGTTTGAAGGCCCCCAGGCACTGCCTACAACCATCAGCAATTTCCCATCTCCTCCCGCACCATTTTTCTGGAGGTTCTGGTGTACCTGCACAGCTTGATATGCCTCTGGCATTTCCTGTCCTGGTGCCAGTGGCCATCCCTGCCACCATGTCATGAAATTTGTTTTCTCTGCGGCAGCAGTACAATGCAATACATAACAATAGAAAAAAATGTGAATTGCAGTAAGTAAATATATATTAACTAGCTATATATTAACGCCCAGGACATGCCATCTTCTCATTGTTACCGTCGGGAAGGAGGTACAGAAGTCTGAAGGCACGCACTCAGCGATTCAGGAATAGCTTCTTCCCCTCTGCCATACAATTCCGAAATGGACATTGAACCCATGGACACTACCTCACTCCTTCTTTAAATTTTTTTCCGTTTTTACACTACTTATTTTAACTATTTCATATATGTATATACTTACTGTAATTCATTTAAAACTATTTATTATGTATTGCATTGTATTACTGCCGAAAAGTTAACAAATATCACAACATATACCATTGGTATTAAACCTGATTCTGATCCTGATTAACACTAAGCAGATATAGATGAAAATTACCCTGATCTTACCCTGCTCTTTTTTTTTTGTCAATGTGCTAGACAGTCTTAATCTTACTCGTGACCATCTTTGGGGCTGTGTCAGCATCAGGAGGCTTATTTTCCCCATCAAAGTGAAATTCTCTCTGAGTAAAATATACCTTTATAGGCACTGTTTTCCATGACACGGTTATGCTGTGTAAATTGCCTGCACCTCAACATTACTCACGCCATGTTATATCCTTAGGGTAAAAGCATCAGAGCTGGAATGTGGGTCAGGTGATACTGCAATTATGATTTTAAAAAATCTGGGCAAGATCCTGGTATGGGACATCCTGGGTAGATTTAATCTCACAAAACCAAATAAATTGTTAACACAATGTGCTTTTTGTCCTACTGCAATAATGTATATGAATTGTAATCCAATTGTCTTCCTTCTCTGTTTCTTGCTTCCAGAGGCATTTGTCCTTGACATGATTAGTAGCATTCTTGCTCTTGGTCTGAAGGTCGTGAGTTCAAATCTCACTAGTGGACACACAAAAATGTGGCCTGATGCTTCCTAAAGAGAGGATACTATGAGCCTTGCTGCCTGTCAGATGAGAAGGTGAATTGACTTGCTTTCTCTCTCAAGTGAATGCTAAATCTGTGGTATTTTATTGAGAAAGAGTAGAGGAGCTTCCCTCAGATTCCAGGCTGATATTTGTCTTTCACTCAGTCAACTCAATTCTGATCATTGTCAGATTGCTGCAAAATGGTGAAATCTGATGTCTCCTTCCCTACATTGTAATGATGGCAATATCTCAAAAGTACTTTGCTGGGTGTAGTGAGATTTGAGAAGGCATAGAAAGTATTATTACTGATATAAGTATTCTTTAATTTACTCACCAAGAATTGTCTTGATGCAGGGGAAGATTGGTGGATAAGACTGAAGCTGCCACTTTCCTTGATCCATGGTCCTATAGGCTAATTTGACACTTTTACCTTGAGAATATAACATTGTGCAAGTGAGGGAATATCAACTGCTTGGGTATCAGCCCTTGGCAAGTTAGTGGACATAACGTATAACCATCGTCTGGCACGCATATTGGGAGAATACTGAGCAATTTGTTCCTTGTACACTTTATGTTCCACTGCTTCAAGTCAGGTTAAGAACCCAAGCAATTCAATGCCTGTTCTTGTATCTTACACTTGTCCACACCAAGCTTTACGTTCTCACCTGTATTTTCTGACTTGTGACACAGTGTCTTACTCTACATGTCATCCACACTACTTGGACTTGTCTCTACAATAGGAAAGGTAAGAGCAAAGGTGAATGTTATCGAGTAATCACCAAAATTAGCAGAGCTACAAAGAACTTCACCATCGACATTCTTCTTGGTTGTTACCACTCCTGCAGGCTCTATAGGCAAAATTCAACAGTTGACGGGGAGAAAATGCATGCAACATCTCAATTAAAATCAATAATTTGCGATCTTTTAAGAGGAAAGTTATTAAAAACTGAAAAATATGCAGACACAATATAAAAGAAATGATCCATTTGACTACTTACGAGTATATTGTGTAATGCAACGTCAACATCTTCTCAATTTCCATTGCCCCTTCATCAAGTGACAGAGTTCCCTCTTCACATGACTTGTAAACTTGGCACACCATTTCTTGCAATTATGCAGCATCTTCTTCTGCAGAGGGAATTATTGCAGTTAACTGACCTTAACTTAGAATCCTGTAGACATAATGTCATGCTACAATTTAATGGCTTTAAAGTAGAACTGGCCTCTCACTGGTGCTCGTTTAGAGGGGCGAACCACAGTACATTCAATAGGGGAGTGTTGTTACAGCATAAATTATCCTGCTATCAGTGGAGGGGAGATAACAGAACGAGAAGTATCAGCAACAGCAGACTGAAATGTTCTTCAGGTGAGGAAACTGAGAGTGTGATCCTGAAATAATTGTTTTGTGTTAAGCTGGTTTTCAATTAATTTTCTGGAGTTGAGGGAAGGAATTTCTAAATAATCAGAAGAAAAGTAAATAAGACTTAAAATCATGCAAGGTGTAAAATATTCAGATGCATTTCTCTGTGCATCATTTTAATAAAGGATTGTTTAAAAATGGATTAACTGCAGATAAAAGAATTTTCATAAATATGTTAGTGCTATGCAGGTTAATAGCATATATATGATTTTATGCAATATAACCAAAAGAGATTTAAGCTGTTAGTCAGCAGCAAGAAGAAGAAAACCATCTGTCTATTCCTCAGACAGCACAGTTGACATAGTCAATGTACGTGGCTGACACAAGAAATATTGTTGCAGTCCCTTGGAGACTTTCAGATGTTTTTAAAAGAAATTTAATACTAAATTCAAAATAGACAGAGTGTCTTAAATGTGTATCCAGCACTTTTGATTTGTGACAGTCTGAAATTATGGGATGAGCATATTGCCGAAAAGCAATACTTGTGCTTTACATACTGAGTTTGTGCGTATAAATTATGTTTCTCTTTTGAGGAATACTAACACAAAACAAATTTGAAAGGTTGAGCAAGCTAAAGCGTCTTTCTTTGGATTTGGGAAGATGAGAGACAATTTCATCGAAGTGGATGAGGGGGCGGCACAGTAGTGCAGTGATTAGCACAACACTTTACAGTAAAGGCGACCTGGGTTCAATTCCCATCGCTGCCTGTAAGGAGTTTGTAGGTTCACCCTGCTACTGCCTGGGCTTCCTCCGGTTGGTAATTGGTTATCGTAAATCGTCCCATTTTTAGGATAGGATTAAATTGGGGTACTGCTGAGAAGCATGGCTCAAAGGGCTGGAAGGGGCTACTTCATGCTGAATCTCAATAAATAAATAAAGATTATGGGAGGCACAAATAGAGTGGACCACCAGCACCTTTTTCCTAGGGCAGCAATGGCCAATACCAGAGAGCATTTACTTAAGGTGAGCGGAGGAAAGTTTAGGGGAGATGTCAGAGGTAGGTTTTTTAACGCAGTGAGTGGCAGGTGCATGGAATGCTCTGCTAGGGGTACAATATAGATATTTAAAGCCTCTTAGATGAGTACATGGATGTAATAAAATTAGGGGATTATAGGCTGTGCAAGAAGGAAGGGTTGGATTGATCATGGAGTATGTTTATAATGGCTCAGCAGAACTTCGTGGCCAAAGGGACATACTGTGTTGTACTATTCTAAGTTCTATGTTCTGAGTTTAAAAAGCTGAAGTCTTCCAAATAGCCCCTGAAAGTTTTGGCATATCATTTCACATACACATATGCAGTTACACAATGAGACTTATTTAATCTCTTTATAGCAATAGACTTCCCATTTTTGCTTAAAAAATTACAGCAGACGAGGTTGGAGGCAGAGTTGGATGCACATCAACTCTGACAGGGTTTGCAGGCCATTATTCCCTCTGCAACTGGATCCTCGACTTCCTAACAGGAAGACCACAATCTGTGCAGATTGTTAATAGCATCTCCACCTCGCTGGCAATCAAACTTTTCATACCTCAGGGATGTGTGCTTAGTCTCTCTGCTTTACTCTCTCTACGCCATGACTGTGTGGCTATATATATATTTATTTTAATTAACAAATTTTCCTATTATCATGTACTGCTGCCACAAAGACAACAAAACTCACAACGTATTCTAGTGATATTAACCCTGATTCTGATTAATTTAAATTTGTCAGGACTGTTCCACAATATAGCACGTACAACACAGAAATCAGTGCTCTTCAAACCCCAGACAAGGTATTGGGTATTTGGTTGACTGGTAAATCAGCTTCTTAACCACATTGGTTTTTTCAACATGGCCCTGAGTGCAGCTTTCTGCTGGGAGGTCACTCTTACTGATCAGCGAGGTCCAGCACAGTGCTTCTCCTAGTTCTTAAGGCCAGCAGTACTTCCAGAATGCCTGTGTCAGCCAGTGGGGATCTTGACCCTAGGGGTCACCAGTTTTCAAATCTGACACCAAGAATAGATATTGGTACTCGTGTTTGAAATTTGCAAACATTCAAAAACATAGCAGGACCAATGGCAAAATATAATATTTTAAAAGGTTAAATTATTGCAAATTCAAACACTAGAACACACACAAATGTTTAAGAAGCATTAAGTAAAGGTAAATTAACTGAATTAAATCAAGTGGAAGAGACTGTTTACTGTTCTCCCTACAGCTGTTTCTTCCCACTCATTTCAGTGGGGTTGCTGGATTTGCGCCAGATTCAGAAGGCAGATTTCACAGCGGAAAGCTGTAAAATCTGAGTTAGTCTGTGCGGCCTTGTCAGATACCATGAGGAGTCCATCGACGGAGCCCATATGTCCCAGGGCCAACACTCCACTGGATCAGAAGGCTGTACCTCATCCTGTGGCCAGAAGTAACAAAAACCCACCCAGCTAGGAAACTTAAGACTCTTCTGTTGGCTTCAAACCAAAAGTCCTGCTCCATCACTGGGCACCAGAATGGGCATCAATGCCAAATATAATGGCTGTTCAGTGCAACAGATAAGGATAAAATTTAACTGACGGGCTAAAAAATGTGTATAGAGCAACACTGCAAAATTGGTCAAAAGTACAAGCTGATGGTATACACTTGGAAATAAATGCTGAAGTGAAACATATGTGTTCTCCGACAGAGTGGGCATGCATTACGATGCAGGCTCTGACAGTATGCAGCATACCATTCAGGGTAATATGGCCTGAAGTACTACCTCCTGAAGGAATCTGGGAGCTCTATCCACTCTTGCCTCTCTTACTTGTTATATATGCGTGTTACACATGAATGTAAAGAGAATTACAGAAGCATGAGAGAGGAGCTGGCCAAAGTTGATTGCAAGGGAACACTAGCAGAGATAATGGCAGAACAGCAATGGCTGGTGTTTCTGGGGGCAATTCAGAAGGTGCAGGAAAGATATATCCTAAAGATAAAGGAATACTCTGAAGGGAGGATGACACAGCTGTGGTTATCAAGAGAAGTTAAAGACAATATAATGGAAAAGAGAAAGAATATAATACAGCAAAAAATTAGTGAGAAGCTACAAGATTGGGAAGCTTTTAAAATGCAACAGAAAGCAACTAAAATAGCCATTAGGAGAGAAAAGATGAAATATGAAGGCAAGCTATCCAATAATATAAAAGAGGATACAATCTTTTTTTCAGATATATAACAAGTAAGAGAGGCAAGAGTGGATATTGGATAGCTGGAAAATAGCACTGGAGAGGCAGTAATGGGAAACAAAAAATAGCAGATTATCTTAATAAGTTTTTTGCATCAGTCTTCACTGTGGAGGACACTAGCAGTATGCCAAAAATGTGAGCGTGTCAAGGGCCTGAAGTGAGTGTAGTTGCTATTAATAAGGAGAAGGTGCTTGGGAAGCTGAAAGGTCTGAAGTTAGATATATCACCTTCACCAGATGGACTACACCCCAGGGTTCTGAAAGAGGTGGCTGAGGAGATTGTGGAGGCATTAATAGTGATCTTTCTGGAATAGCTCTGGAGGACTGGAAAATTGCAAATTTACCTCCACTCCTTAAGAGGGATCTTAGAGGTCAAAGTAAATTTATTATCAAAGTACATATATGTCACCATATACAACCCTAAGATTAATTTTCTTGTGGGCATACTCAATAAAGCCTTAATAGAATTATGACCATAATAAAATCAATGAAACACCTTACCAGCCGGGTGAAAAACAATAATCTGTGCAAATACAAAACTAAATAAATAGTAATGATAAATAAATAAACTATAAATATCAAGAACATGAGATGAAGAGTCCTTGAGAGTGAGACTATAGGTTGTGGGAACATTTCAGTGATGGGGCAAGTGAATTGAAATGCAGTTACCCCTTTGGTTCAAGAGGGAGGCAGGAAAAATGGAAATTTTAGGCTAGTTAGGCTGACTTCAGTGATTGGGAAGATGTTGGAGTCCATCATTAAAGATGGAGTTTTGGGTACATGGTGGCAGATGATAAGGTAGGCCAAAATCAACATGGTTTCCTTTGGGAGAAATCTTGCCTGACAAATCTGCTGGAATTCTTTGAGGCAGGATTGACAAAGGAGAGTTGGTGGATGTTGTGTACTTGGATTTTCAGAAGCCCTTTGACAAGTTGTTGTGCATGAGGCTGCTTAACAAGATAAAAGCCCATGATATTACAGAAAATATGGATAGAAGATTGGCTCACTGGTAGGAAGCAAATAGTGTGAAGAAGGGGGGATCTTTTCTGTTTGGCTGCCAGTGACTAGTGGTATTCTGCAGAGGTAAATATTGGGACTGCTATTTCACTAAATATATCAATGATTTGGATTACAGAATTGATGGGTTTGTAGCCAAGTTTGCAGAAGGTATGAAGATAGTTGGAGGGGCAGGTAGAGTTGAAGTAGCAGGGAGTTTGTAGAAGGACTTAAACAGATCAGGAGAATGGGCAATGAAGAGATACAAACAATATAGTGTAGGGAAGTGTATGGTAGAAGGAATAAATGCAGAGACTATTTTCCAAATGGGGAAATGGCACGTGGCCAACTGGTTAAGGCATTCGTCTAGTTACATCAAGGTTGCTAGTTCGAGCCTCAGCTGTGGCAGTGTGTTTGTGCCCCTGAGCAAGGCACTTAATCACACATTGCTCTAGTCTGTGCGAGGAGTGGCACCCCACACAGACTTCCAATCTGTGCCTTGTAAGGCATGAAAATGCCCGACGCAGGCCCCTCATGGTCTGGGTCAACGTTTCCTCCTCCTCCCCTCCCTCCCCTCCCTCCCTCGAGAAAACTCAAAAATCAGAGGTGCAATGGGACTTGGGAACCCTTGTGCAAGATCCCCTAAAGGTTAACTTCCAGGTTGAGTCGATGGTAAGGAAGACAAATGCAATATGAGCATACATTTCAAGAGGACTAGAATATAAGAACAAGGATATAATGCTGAGGTTTTATAAGGCATTTGTCAGACCATACTTGAAATATTCTGAGCAGTTTTGGGCCCCTTATCAAATAAAATATGTGCTGGCATTGGCGAGAATCCAGAGGAGGTTCATGAGAATGTTTCCAGGAATGAAAGGTTTAATATGTGAGAAGCATTCGATGGCCCTGGTCCTGTACTTGCTGGAGTTTAGAAGAATGAGGGGGATCTCACTGAAACCTTTTGAATATTGTAAGGCCTAGATAGAGTGGATGATGAGAGGATGCTTCCCATAGCGGGGGAATCTAGGATCAGAGGGCACAGCCTCAGAATTGAGGGACATCTATTAGAATAGAGATGAGGAAAAATTTCTTTAGCCAGAGAGTGGTGAATCTGTGGGATTCATTTCCACAGAAGGCTGTGGAGGATAAATCATTGAGTATATTTAAAGCAAAGGTTGTTAGGTTCTTCATTAGTCAGGGTGTCAAATTCTGCTCCTCTGTCTTTTGGTCTTATGGTTCTATCCCCATGAGTGTTCATCTTCATCCCACCAGTGACATTCCATCTCTTCCACCACCCATGCAGTGGTTCATTGACCAAAGGTGCAACAATGGAAGGTCGCTCATGACCTCTATTCAGGCAAAAGTAAAAAGGAGTTGGAGGGTATTGCTACCACGGGCATGGGAGGAGCATGCCTGTCACTCCAGAGGAGACAGCATAAGCCGCAGTTAATTGGAAGAAGGAATATTGAGCCTCAAATCACCTCAAGAGCAAGAACATGAAGTGTAGGTAATCAACCTGTCAATCAGCAATATTAATTTATATAATAATACAGGAAATAAAAACACAATATGCTCTTAGCTATGATGAGACCGATGCACAATACTTATAGGTTGCACCCTTCAGCTCTAATTTATATAAGGGAGTAAATGTGTGTTGCTCATATCTTGATGTCACTAAACGAATGTCTGATTACTGAAAAAAAATCAAATCTATTACACTGAATAGAACATGGAAGCACTTGGTCGAATTCCCTAGATAAGGATGTTACCACCATCACAAAATTAATCAGCACGTGCTGAGGACTGTGTACTAAACACGGCTGGCTGGGTGTTCCCAAACTGAAAACCAGATGAAGCAAAAGATACACTCCCTACTGAAGTCTAGGACTATGGTATTCAAATCAGGTGACCCTGACCTATACAAAATTTGAGATACAACTTACCAAAAAGACAATATCAATCCCAAACCTGCTGTCAGTTGTGGCATGGCTTACATATGATAACGGGCTGCATAACGAAGTCGACAGCATAGTCAACAAAGGTGCATCCCTTCCTGATGAGCTTAATGCATTCCGAGCACGTTTTGAACAGAAGGAGACTGGGATGTCAGCACCTGTTCTCAAAGACCCAATGCTATTGTGGACAGAATTTCAGTCTTCTGTCAACATGTGGAAGCATCTGGCATGGATGGTGTCCCTGGCTGTGTGTTTGGATTTTGTGCAGAATAGCTGACAGAAATATTTGCAGACACTTTTGGCCTCTTCATTCTGAGGTTCCCACTTGCTTTAAGTTTACTGTCATTCAAGTATCTGAAAAAAACAAGGTAACATGCCTTCAAAATGCTGGTGGAAAGCAGCAGGCTGGGCAGCATCTATAGAAAGAAGTACAGTCAACGTTTCGGGTCAAGACCCTTTGTCAGGACTAATGGAAAAAAGAGATAGTAAGAGATTTGAAAGTGGGAGTGGGAGACCCGAAATGATAGGAGAAGACAGGAAAGGGAGGGGTGAAGCCAAGAGCTGGGAAGTTGATTGGCAAAAAGGATAAGGCTGGAGAGGGGGGAGTTATCATAGGACGGAAGGCCTTGGAAGAAAGAAAGGGGGAGGGGAGCACAAGAGGAAGGTGGAGAACAGGCAAGGAGTTATTGTGAGAGGAAAAGAAAGAAAAAAAATATATAAAAATTAGAGATGGGGTAAGAAGGGGAGGAGGGGCATTGATGGAATTTAGAGAAATCAATGTTCATGCCATCAGGTTGGAGGCTACCCAGAAGGAATATGAGGTGTTGTTCCTCCAGCCTGAGTGTGGCTTCATCTCGACAGTAGAGGAGGCTATGGATTGACATATCAGAATGGGAATGGGGCGTGGAATTAAAATGGGTGGCCACTGGGAGATCCTGCTTTCTCTGGCGGACAGAGCATAGGTGTTTAGCGAAGCAGTCTCCCAGTCTGCGTCGGGTCTCACCAATATATAGAAGGCCACACCAGGAGCACCGAGCACAGTATATCACACCAGCCGACTCACAGGTGAAGTGTCACCTCACCTGGAAGGACTGTCTGGGGCCCTGAATGGAGGTGTCGGAGGAAGTGTAAGGGCAGGTGTAACACTTGTTCCGCTTACAAGGATAAGTGCCAGGAGGGAGATTGGTGGGGAGGGATGGGGGGGACGAATGGACAAGGGAGTTGCGTAGGGAGCGATCCCTGCAGAAAGCAGAGAGAGAGAGAGGGAGGGAAATATGTGCTTGGTGGTGGGATCCCGTTGGAGGTGGCGGAAGTTACAGAGAATAATATGTTGGACCCGGAGGCTAGTGGGGTGGTAGGCGAGGACAAGGGAAACCCTATTCCTAGTGGGGTGGTGGGAGGATGGAGTGAGAGCAGATGTGCATGAAATGGGAGAGATGCATTTGAGAGCAGAGCTGATGGTGGAGGAAGGGAAGCCCCTTCCTTTAAAAAAGGAAGACATCTCCTTCGTCCTGGAATGAAATGCCTCATCCTGAGAGCAGATGCGGTGGAGACAAAGGAATTGAGAGAAGGGGATGGCATTTTTACAAGTAGTAGGGTGGGAAGAGAAATAGTCCAGGTAGCTGTGAGAGTCCGTGGGCTTATGGTAGACATCAGTAGATAAGCTGTCTCCAGAGATAGAGACAGAAAGATCAAGGAAGGGGAGGAAGTGTCGGAAATGGACCAGGTAAATTTGAGGGCAGGGTGGAAGTTGGAGGCAAAGTTGATGAAGTCAACGAGCTCAGCATGCGTGCAGGACGCAGCGCCAATGCAGTCCTCGATGTAGCGAAGGAAAAGTGGGGGACGGATACCAGTATATGCTTGGAACATGGACTGTTCCACATAGCCAACAAAAAGGCAGGCATACCTGGGACCCATACGGGTGCCCATGGCTACACCTTTAGTTTGAAGGAAGTGGGAGGAGCCAAAGGAGAAATTATTAAGAGTAAGGACTAATGCCGCTAGACGGAGCAGAGTGGTGTTAGAGGGGAACCGGTTGGGTCTGGAATCCAAAAAGAAACGGAGAGCTTTGAGACCTTCCTGATGTGGGGTGGAAGTATATAGGGACTGGACATCCATGGTGAAAGTAAGACGATGGGGGCCAGAGAACTTGAAGTCATTAAAAAAATCCAGAGCGTGAGAAGTGTTACGAACATAAGTGGGAAGGAATTGAAGAAGGGGGGATAAAACAGTGTCGAGGTATGCAGAAATGAGTTCGGTGGGGCAGGAGCAAGATGAGACAATGGGTCTACCTGGACAGGCAGGTTTGTGGATCTTGGGTAGGAGGTAGAAACAGGATGTGTAGGGGGTGGGAACTATGAGGTTCGTGGCAGTGGATGGGAGATCCCCAGAGCTGATAAGGTCAGCGATGGTGTGGGAGACAATGGCCTGGTGCTCCTTAGTGGGGTCATGTTCGAGGGGTAGGTAAGAGGAGGGATCAGTGAGTTGTCGCTGTGTCTCAGCAAGGTGGAGGCCAGTACGCCAGACTACTACAGCACCCCCCTTATCAGCGGGCTTTATGGTAAGGTTAGGATTAGTGTGGAGGGTTGAGTTGGAGGCTGTGCAATCGCTTTGAAGGTGTCCGTGGTCGCTGGATCCCGCATGGATGGTGGTGGAGTCCGGGTTTTGAATTTGCTGTAGGTCAGTAGAGCCGCTGAGATTAACGGCGGGGGTCGCGGTCTGAAGTTCACGCCTGCTAGCGTTGGAGACGGCAGGATCTGCAGATTCTCTCATAACATGCCTTAATGACTACCACCCATATTTACCATCATGAAATGCTTTGAGAGGCCAGTCATGGCACAGATCAACTCCAGTTTCCCAGACAACCTCGATCCACTGTAAATCTCCTACCACTGAAACAGGTTTACAGTAGACGCTAGTTCCCTGTCCCATCGGGACAGTACAGACACCTATGTTAGACTATTGTTTATTGACTACAGCTCCGCCTTCAATACTATAATTCCAAGCAAATTCACTTCCAAACTCTGAAACATGGGACGATGTCGCTTGGTTTCACTTTGTGGGAGGTGACAGCATTCAAGCTCTGCCACACCTGTCAGGCATCCTTCAGTGATTCAAGTTTGGTCCAGAATCGCTATTTCACATGTAAGATGGCTTTCTGGGGATCATACCTGGACCTCTTGTATTTTACTTAGTGAGCAAACCTGAATGTCACGGATCTTCAAATTGCAGATCTCTTGGTTCATCCAGGGCTTCTGGTTAGGGAAGACAATAGACAATAGACAATAGACAATAGACAATAGGTGCAGGAGTAGGCCATTCGGCCCTTCGAGCCATCACTGCCATTCACTGTGATCATGGCTGATCATCTACAATCAGTATCCAGTTCCTGCCTTATCCCCATAACCTTTGAGGGATTCCAGCTCTTTCCATGTTTCAATTTGCAGCATTGCAGTACTTTTCTCAGTCAAATAAGTTGTTCTGGTCTGTCTGCTGATGAGATTCTTGAGTAGTGTTAGATCTAAGGAACCAAAGTCAATTTCATAGCACACTGAATTGTGCCTTGCAAATGGTGGGTAGGTTTTGGAGTGCCAGAAAGTAAGCAGCCTCTGCTCTTGTACCATTAGTGTGTAGCCAAGTTGATTTTCTGATGTGATTACCCCCAGATGTAAATCGCAAGGGATCCGCCAATGTTAATGTCATTTGATGTCAAGGTGGGGTGGCCAGATTTCCATTTATTGGAGGAAGCATTTTTTATGATGCTTATGCCACCTACCAGTTACCAACTCAGACTCCAGCTTTGCTGGATGCAGATGGGCATTGATTCATTTGCCATGGATTTGGAATGGAGTTGAACATGATGCAATTATCGGCAAACATTTCTACTTTTGACTCTCTGATAGAAGTAGGATCATTGTTTAAGCAGCAAAGAAGTTTGAGCTTCAGACTTGTTGTCTTGGGGCTGGGATGATTAAATTCTAACAACTGTTCATCCTTCCTTATGAAGGTATTGCCTTAATTAATCTATTATCCAGCAAATGGAGTGCTTATTTTAGGCATTAGATAAGGAACCTACAAACCAGAAACAAAAAGCATATATTTGTATCCATTTTTCATGTGATTTTACAATAATATAATAAGACCATAAGATACAGGAGCAGAAGTAGGCCATTCATCCCATCAAGTCTGCTCCGCCATTCAATCACAGGCTGATCCAATTCTTCCAGTCCCCTGCCTTTTCCCCATATGCTTTGATGCCCTGGCTAATCAAGAACCTATCTATCTCTGCTTTAAATGCACCCAATGACTTGGCCTCCACAGCCGCTCGTGGCAACAAATTCCACAGATTTACAGCCCTCTGACTAAAGTAATTTCTCCACATCTCTGTTCTGAATGGATGTCCTTCAATCCTGAAGTCGTGCCCTCTTGTCCTAGACTCCCTACCATGGGAGATAACTTGACCATATCTAATCTGTTCAGGCCTTTTAACATTTGGAATGTTTCTATGAGATCCCCCTTCATTCCCCGGAACTCCTGGGAATACAGCCCAAGAGCTGCCAGACAGTCCTCATACGGTAACCCTTTCATTCCTAGAATCATCCTCATGAATCTTCTCTGAACCATCTCCAATGTCAGTATATCCTTTCTAAACTAAGGAGCCCAAAACTGCACACAAAACTCCAAGTGTGGTCTCATGAGTGCCTTCTAGAACCCCAGCAGGCAATTTCCTTATTTACTTTCCTTTTGGAGAGAAAAAACACATTTATTATTTGAAATTAAAAAAAAGTATCAGACTTGCAGGCACCTCCCATTCTACAACTCAGCTAACAGGACTCACCTGCCACTCATTTCCAATTCATCACCTGCAGCCTATTTAAACCCTTCTCTCAGCTACTGTCCTTTGTTCACCCATTGAACCAGCCAGCCTCAACCAAGTGCTCCTAGCCTTCAGTTACCTTGTTGCCTTGTCAAGTTAAGTATCTGTTCTCTCTCATTTCATGTCCCCTTGTGGGTTGTTATTTTGCAGTTTATTATTAAAGTGATCACTCACTGCTGATCTGCTTTTGGGTCAAGCATCCTCTAGATTTCTTGATGAGATGTCAAGATTAGCCAACGATTGTCCCAGCAGAGTATGATCACCTAAAGGAAGTCGGTTGGTCAGCAGCAGCAGATGATCCTGAAGCAGCAGGAAAACATTGACCATCTGTTTGCCACTTTCAACCAACTGTCCGTCTCCGGTCAAGCCGCACCAGTCAAACTCCTCCCTTGGAGTCCCAGATTCCAGTAGCCAAATGCTTCAGGGATCCACAAAATGACGCCAGAACTTCCTGCCCCAGTGCACCTTACACTTTGAGCTCCAGCCATCTCTGTATTCTACGGACCAACCAGGATTGCCTTCATCATCTCTATCCTGACTGGGTGAGCTCTGACTTGAGCTGCCACTAACTGGGGCAATAAAGTCACCATTTGCAATAAATATGAGGAATTCACTGTTTCCACACTCCCTCTAACAGTTACAGCACTTCTTGAGCTTCTCCAACTTCCACCGCCATTTTATGACGAACTACAGCCAAATCACTGCTCCTCTCACTTATTCACCAAATCAGCTACCTCATGGATAATTTGGTCCGCTGCCATAGATCACCCTTTTGAGGAACTCCAGAGACGTTTCATTACCGCTCCCATTCTCTGCTATTGGACCCCTCCAGACCTTTTGTGGTAGAGGTGGACGGACCTGATGTGGGTGCTGGGACCATCCTCTCCAGTGAGGACTGAATGGGAAGACACACCCACATGCCTTCTTCTCATGCAGGTTTAAATCTACACAGTGTCTTTATGGAGTAGGAGACAGAGAGCTACTCACCATTAAATGGGCCTTAGAGAAATAGAGACATTGGTTGATGGGAAACACTGAGCCCTTTCTGATATAGACTGACCACCAGAACTTCATATCCATGCAACAGACCCACCAATTCAAACCATTTCAAGCTTCTTGGGTCCTCTTCTTCAAGCAATTCAACTTCACCATCTCCTACCGACCTAAAGACGAAGGCAAATGCTCTGTCATGACAGTTCAACCTAGCTGAAATGGAGGTCGACCCTCAGCCCATCATTCCACCCTCATAGATCCTCACCCTAATCATCTAAGATCTTGAGAACCAGATCTGCCAGATCTTCCAGCACAAGTCTGCTCCAGCTGATAATCTGAGGAACTCCAGTGGGCCTACTCCTCAACCATCTCCAGCCACCTAGGTGCACAATGGGCTCTGCATTTCCTGCAACACCGGTTCTGTTAGCCTGCCATGATCACAGATGTACATCAGTTCATCGCTGCCTGCCCTCAATGTGCCCAGCCCATTTCTCCCAACCAATGGCCCCCAGGGCTTCTGCAGCACCTACTAGTCCTCCAACGACTGTGGCCCCATATCGCCATGGATTTCATCACAGCTTTGCCACCTTCCTATAGGGCCATGGGGATCATGATGATGGTGGACAGATTCTCCAAGGTGGCCCACTTTATTTCCCTCCCCAAACTCCTGTCAGTTGCTGAGTCAGTAGACCTGGTTCTCCAACATGTAGTTTGTCTCCATGGTTTCCCTCAGAATATTTTGTCGGACTGGGGCCCATAATTTGTCTCCTGCTTCTGGCAAGCCTTCTGCTCCTTTCTCTCAACTTCAGTGGATTTGGCTTCTGGCTATCATCTGCAGATCAACAGTCAATCAGAAAGAGCTAACCAGCAAGTGGAGAGGCTTCACCGCCTCTAACCCTTCCACCTAGAAAAAGTGTCTGCTCTGGGCTGAGCTGTCCCGCAATCTGCACATCTCCTCCATGTATGTCATCCTTTGAAACGCTTCATGGCTACAAACCCTCATTGTTCCCCACAAAGCAGCCAATGCTGGAGGTCCCATCCACCAGGGTCCTGGTTCACTGGGAGATCCTGCTTCTTCAGGTGGACAGAGTGTAGATGCTTGGTGAAACACTCTCCCAATCTACATTGGGTCTCCCAATAGCCACCCATTTTAATCCCACTTCCTATTCCCATTCCGATAAGTCAACCCATGGCCTCCTCTACTGTTGCGATGAAGCCATACTCAGGTTGGAGGAACAATGCCTTGTATTCTGTCTGGGTAGCCTCCAACCTGATGGCATGAACATCAATTTCTCCAACTTCCTGTAATGCCCCCCCCTTCACCATTCCCCATTCCCTTTTCCCTCTCTCACCTTATCTCCTTGCCTGCCCATTGCCTCCCACTGGTGCTCCTCCCCCCTTTTTCTTCCATGGCCTTCTGTCCTCTCCTATTAGATCCCCCCTTCTCCAACCCAGTATCTCTTTCACCAATCAACTTCCCAGCTCTTTACTTCACCCCTCCCCTCCCCCCCACCCCCAGTTTCACCTATCACCTTGTGTTTTTCTCTCTCTGCTCCCCCACCTTCTAAATCGACTACTCATCCTCTTTTTACCAGTCCTGATGAAGGGTCTCGGCCTGAAACGTCGACTGCACGCTCCATAGATGCTGCCTGGCCTGCTGAGTTCCTCCAGCATTTTGTCATATAGGATCTGTGTTTTTTTAATATATTCAGAACAAGACCTAGGGCTTTATGTGCCTTGGCAAAGGCATTTAGGATTCATTGGAGGTCTTCTTCAGAGTGTGCTGTGATGGTGTTGCTATCCGCATACTGAAGCCCGATGAGGTGGTGCCAGTGCTGTTCTTGCCCTTGAACCTGCTGAGGGTGAAAAGCCTGTTGTCCATTCTATACACGAATGGGATTCCCTGTAGCAGGGCTTGGCCAGTGAGGTGAAGGATGGCAATAATAAAGATGGAAATAGGGTGGGTGCAATGCTTGACTCTTGTCTTGGCAGTGAAGGGTTCTGATCTAGTGCCACTATTGCTAAGTACGGCGGTTGACATGCCATCATGCAATAGCCTCAGTATTTGTAAGTACTTGTCAGAACAGCCATGTCTGGACAGTATACACCAGGGATCTTGGTGGTCAACTGTATCAAATGCCTTTGCCAAATCTATGACAGCCAAGTACAAGAGTTGCCTTTGTTCACGGCAATTTTCCTGTAATTGGTGGAAACACACTGTGATTCAGGGAGTGCTCCTTCAGATGACGGAAGGAGTCAGTTGATGAGGATACGTGCAAGAACTTTGCTTAATGTTGACACTGCCTGGTGAAGGAAACCATTTAAATAAAACCAGAGGAAAAGAATTTTAACAAAGACAAAGGTCTCACTCTAAGTAAGAACTGGAATCCAATTGTAAACAAGGTGAGAGAGTGGAAACCTGATGGGATGAGGGCTAACCCATCAGGGAGACGGACAGACAATGGGGGGTATAAATACCACCGGACTAGAGATGCCCAGGCATCATCCCTAATGAAGATGGCAGAATTTGTCATTGAAATGTCAGTTAAAATCGATACCTGTACCCGGATGGAAGCCCAAGAAGAGTTTATTTGTCATATACAATGGGAAGGCACTAGCACTAGGTCCTTTTTCAGTTCCAAACAACATCCTTAAAAGTTAAATTACAGGTTGCATTACAGGTTCATAGTTCAGAAGTTTACTTACAAGAGTATTTAGTAGTTTAGTGTGCTGTCCACAAAATGTCACCATCGGTCACAGGCACTAACTTGAGAGCCAAGGCAAATATCCACCACAGGTTAAGGCAGCTAAAGAATCATTGGTGGACTGAAGAAGACTTGGAAGCACAGGCTATGTTATGTTTTAAAGTGGAGCCTGCGCCAGAAACTTAATCAGAGGTGAAAATGTACATTCCAGCCAAAATGAGAGTGGCTATTGAATCATGAAGCAAGTCCGAGCACTTACAGGCTTTACTGAGTCACCACTGGGAACTTCTCTTATTTAATGTATTGAACACATAACTCAAAATGGAATAGATGAAGATGTTACCACCAGCCTTTAAACTTAAGCACAGCTACATATGCCATTCAGTTCTAGCTTAATTGCTGGAAAAGTGTTATTTTAGAATAATCTATTAATTTCCCCTTTAAATGGTTCACAAGTGAGTGCCTGGGCTCAAATCAGCATGCAGCTCAGCCCTCTCAGCACTTTTGTGTCAAACACCAGAGCTTCCTCGTCAGTTCTATGACAAATATTTAGTCTATGTCAATCATCAAGACTCAATAGTCCAAAACTTGTTGCCAGTTTTTTGGTTTCCCCCAAGTGCTCCGGTTTTCTTGCTTAGCTCAAAGACATATGAGTTTGTAGGTAATTTGGTCATGGTAAACTGTCCTGTGATTAGGCTAGGGTTAGACAGGTGGGTTTATGGGCCTGTTCCACAATGTATCTCTAAACAAAAATAAAAATAAAATAATTTGCAACCAAAGAAATCATTCTCAAGTGTCGTCATTGATGGAATGCATCGCACAAAGATTAATAGTTCTGGAGCAAGGCTCTAGTGTTTTAAATGTTCCCCTCCTGATCCATAAAGTTTGAGTGGCATCACAGAAATACAACTCCCATCTTTAAAATGCTTTTTTAGTTGAGGGACAGTCATCAGGAAAGTGATTTTACCTCAGAAACTATCAGTGTGGCTAAGAGTTTGGAACTGCCGGTGGATAAATCAAAGTTGTTCTAACTTTGAATCTTTCATCAAGTACAGAATGTTCTTGGCTGGTTCCTCTCACCACAAAGTGTTTTGGATGAAAATCAGTTCCATATAGTAAACTGAAATAGCAAGTCAATAAATAACTCAAACAAAGCCCTGAAATTCAAACTTAATGGCTATGATTTTGCTAGAGCAAGGAATCTGAGGTGAGGAAGGCAGGTGCAAAGTTAGCATTCATTTCAAGAGGACTAGGAGGTTCATGAAATTGATTCCAGGATTGAATGGCTTGTCATACGAAGAGCATCTGATGGGTCTGGGCCTGTATTCATTCGAAGTCAGAAGAATAAGGGGTGAGCTCATTGAAACCTATTCAAAGGTGAAAGACCTTAATAGAGTTGATGTGGAGAGGATGTTTCGTATAGTGGGAGAGCCTAAGACCAGAGAACACAGCCTCAGAATAGAGTGGCATCCTTTGGTAATGGAGATTAGGAAGAACTTCTTTAGCCAGAGGGTGGTGAATCTGTGGAATTCTTTGCCACAAGCAGCTGTGGAGCCAAGTCTTTATGTATATTTAAGGCAGTGGTTGATAGATTCTTGATTGGTTAGGGCATGAAGGGATATGGGAAGAAGGCAGGAGATTGGGGCTGCCATGACGAAATCGCAGAGCAGACTCGATGGGCCAAATGGCCTAATTCTACTCCTATATCTTACGGTCTTATGGAATCCTAAAGCCAACCTTTTATAATATGACTTTTCCCTCATCTTTCAACCCAAAAATATTTGGTCCTGTAAGGTGTTTGACTTAAGTAGAACCAAAATTGACCACTTTTCATTTTCATTAGATTTGAATCCAGAGTGAAATTCCAGCAGTCAAACTAAGGAAGAAGATTTCCTTTTACAAACTAAAAACAGTACCTTTTGATGTATTATTTTATTAAGTGTCTAATATAGTACTGAAGGAAACATGTTGAATACATCCGAGAGCCCTGATACAGTCATAACACATAATACAGCCACCTGTTCAGGAAACTTCCCTCAGCTGCCCAGTACTTGAGCATATTCTCCAGCACTGTGCCAGTGAACCAGGCATGGTCCAATACATAGAAAAGAATGAATTGTATTTGCTGCTGGCTTCTCCAGCAGCAAAATCTAATCCTGGAACGATTCGCTGCAGCGGGGTCTGGGTCCTAATGCAAGATATGATCAGCTGTTTGGTCAATTTAAACGCTGGCCCAGATAAACTGGGGGCACCTCTCTCTGCAACATTAAAGCTGTGAGACTGCCCCCAGCTGCTGTGCTTCTTGTCTGCGATCTTTGCAGCGATTTGACCCACTAATATAGTTACTAAATACTGCGGTTTTGGGCCTACTCTGGGCTGCTCCAGGGATTTGGATCTAAAGACTCAGTCTGGTTCGGAATGTCGTTGCTTACTTCTTTTGTTTGCACGTTTTGTTTTTTTTTCTCTCTTTCTTTCTTTCTCTGTGCGCATTGGGGTTGGTCTTTTTTTATTTGGGTTCTTTCGGGTTCCTTGCTTTGTGACTGCCTGTAAGCAAACAAATCTCAAGGTTGTATAATTTATACTTTCTTCGATAATAAATGTACTTTGAATATTTTAATTCTCTGAATGATGAAATTGATGGCTTTGTTGCAAATTTTGCGGAGGGTCTGAAGACAGGTGGAGGGGCAGGTAGTTTTGAGGAAGTAGAGAGGCTACTGAAGGACTAAGACAGTTTGGGAGAATGGGCAGAAAATGGATAATGGAATATAGTGTCAAGAAGTGTATGGTCATGCACTTTGGCAGAAGAAACTGAAGGGTTGACTATTTTCTAAATGGAGAGAAAATTTAAAAAAATTGAGGTGCAAAGGGACTTGGGAGACCTTGTGCAGGATTCCCCAAAAGGTTAATTTCCTGGTTTAGTCGGAGTATTGTGAGCAGTTTAGGGCCTCTTATCTTAGAAAGGTTATGCTGAAACTGAAGACGATTGAATGGTGAAAGGCCTTGATAGAATGGATTTGAAGAAGATGTTTCCATTGGGGGGAGAGTCTAAGTCCTGAGGACACAGCCTCAGAATAGAGGGGTGTCCTTTTAGAATGGAGATGAGGAGGAATTTCTTTAGCCAAAGAGTGTTGAATCTGTGGAATGCTTTACCACAAGCAACTGTGGAGGCCGAGTCTTTATGCATATTTAAGGCAGGTGTTGATAGATTCTTGATTGGACAGGGTATGGAGGGATATGGTGAGAAGGCAGGAGATTGGGGCTGAGAGGAAAATTGGATCAAACATGATGAAATGGCAGAGCAGACCCGATGGGCCAAATGTCCTAATTCTGATCCTATATCTTATGGTCTTACAGAAACAACAATACATTGATGGAATTCCTAAACTCCAATTGAATAAAACAGGTCAGTATGCTCTGATGATTTGAAGTTCTTCGTCTTATCTCAGGATTTTCTGTTGTGTTTTGTGAGCTCAGCACCTTTGGACATTTAAATCACAATGCAGAAAATTCACGTAGCACACCTGAATAGCAGGTTCAAACTTTGAAACTCTAGGCAGGAAACAACTTCTTTAGAGAACGATTAGATATGCCCCCTCATTGAAAACATGGCGGGTCCAGGAAAACGTTTTCCAGTTGACATTCTCTTTATGCCTGATTCTCTCATCCTAAGCTATGCTCCTTTCTGACACATTGGCGGTGTCTGGTCTGGGAAAAGGCTTCATCTCATACAAAGTCATAGACATAGCATCGCAAGCCAAGAGTCCAGCACATTTGTATTTATTTGCAGCCTTCAGTTTTATTCCCACCAACTTGCGTAGGGAGTATACATTAAGCCAATTTATATTTGGTCTCCATTTAATATATGGATCTACTGGATCTAAACACTTCCCAAGCAGATATGTGTTCTCTTAAAACCCTTTTATTTAATGCAAATGGCAAGGGTCTTGTTCCTGATGCTTATGGTGGATTTGTTTTTGCTTTTGAGGCAGATATACCTGCTCTTCCAGCTCTAAACAGGGAAAGGAGAGGGTGCAGAGTGAGGCCAAACCTTCACATGCAACTGAAGTTGAGCTGATACAAACTTAAGTAGCAAATAAACTAAACAAGATGAAGCCAACCAGTAGATTGTACTCCAGCTCTATCTACATCTGTTTGCAGATGATACCATTGTAGCTGGGCAAGCACTCAATTAATGATATACAGGAAGGAGATGGAGAATAGTAATGACACGGTGTGATGACAACCTTTCCCTCGATGTTGGCAAAACAAAAAAACTGGGCGTTGAAATCATGAAGTGGGGGGGGGGCATGCAGATATTCTTGTTTGCATCGAGGGAGTTGAGGTCAAGACTACTGAAAGCTTCAAATTCTGAGGCGCGTACATCACTTGGAGGACCAAGCCTCAGGAGCTATCTGAACTCCAAAGACAGGTTAATGATAAACGTTTCTAATTAACAGGGGTCATACATAGCTGATATAACCATATTACATCACTGCATTTGAGGGGAGAGTAAAGAGTAACAAGCAATGGACTCTCTTGCCTTGGGGGCTGACAGCAATCCAAAATTGTCTCCTTATGGAACGGGAAAGAGCTGGTGTTAAATAGGGTGATTTACCTCTAACCTCATATTTAGCTGGTTATTGCACATTTAAATGTGTGCAACTGACAAGATTGAAACTCAGAGCAAGTTTCAGTTATCTACAACGAAGGAGAATTGCAATTGCTCGTGGTTAGCTGTGCTGTTGGAATTGATGTGCGCCATGGCCAGTGTCTCAAACCACTTCATGATGGTGAATGTCAATGACTCTGGTGGTGTTCATTAAGGAATATTACATTATTTTTCTTAGCTACCTTGATGACAATGATCTTCTTAAAGCAGGAGGGAACCACAGCCAGGAGAGGTTAAAAAGTCTGCAAATACCCCTGCCAGTTAACCTGCAGAGGATCTGAGATCACAACCAGGAACCCACAGAGCTTTCTCTGGGTTCACTGTCTGCAAGAATGATCTACCATGTGCAGTGGTGGCTGTAGTTTCAGGAGCATTGGGACTGTCAGGGCAGATAGTGACATTCCATTCCCTTTCTGTTCAAAATACGTAGATAATGTGTTGAGCCCTTCAGGAAGGGATGGGCTGTTGTCAGAGATGATTAGTGTCTTTGTTTTGAAGCCTGCTATAGCATGCAAGCTCTGCTATAACTGACAGCTGCTCTGTGATCCGTTTTGGACAGGTATTGTCTCTTGGCATCCCAGAAAGATTTACGGAGGTCGTACCTCAACTTCTTGTATAGGTCAGGGACGTTTGATTTGAATGCTGCAATTCAGTAAAGAGTGGGTGTCCTGGTACATCCATGGTTTCCTGTTTGAGAACATCTGGATTGAACTCTTTAGTATGCTGTTTACTGCTCACTTGCTGACAGTGGTAACATACTTATCTGGGCTGGCTGCCGAGTCTTTGAATATGGATCATTCCACCAACTCAAAATTGTCATGTGGATAGAGCAAAGGTGCTCGACAAAGCAGACCCCCAATCTACAATAAGTTGGGTTTCACCAATACAAAGGAGGCTGCATCGAGAGCACTTGAAATGGTATACAACCCCAACAGCTTCACAGGTTAAGTATTTCCTCACCTGGAAGGACCATTTGGGGCCCTGAATGTGGGTGAATGGGGAAGTGTAGCACTTTTTCCACTCACAGGGATAAGCGCCAGAAAGGTGATTAGTTGGGAGAGATGAATGGACAAGAGAATCATGGAGGGAGCAATACCTGTGGAAAATGGAGAGTACGGGGGTAGGTAAAGACGTGCCTGGTGGTGGGCTCTGAAGGTGGCAGAAGTTGTGGAGAATGACGTGCTGGGTGCAGGGGCTCATGGGGTGGTTAGATAAGAGGAACTCCACCCTCATTACGACCAGGGAAAACGGAGTGAAGATGGATGTTCGGGATATAGAGGAGATGCAGGTGAGGGCGGCATCAATAGTGGAGGAAAGGAAAGCCCACTCTTTGAAGAAGGAATTGTTACGTACCCCGTAACTGGGTTGCCAAACCAGCAGAAATGGATCACTCAGTTGGAGTCTGGATTACTAGAACTAAGAAAGTTTTATTAAAGAAACAAGCAACACAGTACTCTAATCAAAAAGGTTAATAAATACAACAGTTCAGCAATGATAAACACACATGTACACAGAATTAAGATAACAGGATTAATCAAGCTCTATCGTTGTCTAGGGGTAAATGACCAGTTTCAAAGTGACGCAAAGTTCAGTTCAATTTAGTTCAGTTCAGTTTGCAGTAATCGCTGCCGTGGCGATGAACAGTGGGGCGCGGGGGGGGGGGGAGAGAGAGCAAAACGAATGAATATTCAACACAGCTTCCACACAGACCTTCGCAGTCAGCTTTCGGGTGAGTCCTTTGTGATGTCATCTGAGGTCACCGACCGTGACCCCTCCGTTTCCAGATACGAATCGTTTCACTGCGGTGAACCTGGCACCCAGGCAAGGGTGGACACACACCAGGTTCCCGCCGATCGTGCCTTTCCACCCTGAGCGTCTATGGCTTGATCCCGCGATCAGCCATGCAAAAGCTTACCACCGACTTGTGAGAGGTGCACCACTTCCAGGGTCTCGTTACCTCGGGTGTCGTGTGTGTCTGCCTTAGCGAACCTGTCCCTTTTTATCCCCTTGCTGGGGTATCGCCTGTCCATCACTTCAAACAGTTCAGGGTTCAAAGGGGGAGCTGCTCTTGACAGCTCTCCTTCCCCTTCATTACACATCTCCGAATGCTGCTCCATTGTTTTCCTTATCTCTCTCTCTGTCCTGAAGACAGGTGGCAGACCAACTGCTGATCCCACCGGTGCCAGCACAGGACAGCTACATCTTAATCTATGTGTATTCCTGTCACAGAATATATCTGTGATGTCCTTGAAAGGAAAGCCTCATCTTGGGAGCAGATGTGGCAGAGACAAAGGAACTGAGAAAATGGGAATGGCATTTTTACAGGTGACAGGGTGAGAAGAGATAGAGTCAAGATAGCCATAGGAAAAGGTTGGTTTGGAAAAGGTATCAGTAGACAGCTTTTCTCCCGAGATGGAGACAGAGAGATTGAGAAAGGGGAGACCTGTCAGAAATGAACCATGAGTTTAAGGGAAGGGTGGAAGTTGGAGGTAGAGTTGATAAAATTGACGAGTTCAACATGGATGATTGGAACAGCACCAATGCAGTTGTCAATACAACACAGAAAGAGTTCAAAGTTCAAAATCCATTTATTATCAAAATACATATACAACCCCGAGATTTGCTTTCTTGCAATACAGTATGCAGTAAATCTAAGAAACATAACAAAATCAATAAAAAACCGCATCCAACATGTCAATCAATCAATGTGCAAAAGACAACTGGGCAAATACAAAAGGAAAAAAAAAACAAACAATAAATATTGAGAGAATGAGATGAAGAGTCCTTGGAAATGAGTCCACAGGTTGTGGGAACAGTTCAGTGATGGAGCAAGTGAAGTTGAGTTAAGTTACCCTACTGGTTCACTAGCCTGATGGTTGAGGGGTAATAACTATCCGTTGTCCTGGTGGTGTGTGTTCTGAGGCTCCTGTAGCTTCTTCCTGACGATAGCAGTGAGAAGAGAGCATGGTGTGAGGGCTGCTGAGCCTTGATGATAGATGCAGTTTTCCGGCAACAGCACTCCATGTAAAATGTACTTAATGGTGGGGAGGGCTTTTCCCGTGATGGACAGGCCATATCATGAAACACACACCACCTTCTCTAGCCTTCTCCAAATCAGCAGTTCGGTCCTCCTGTGTATCAAGAAATCTTCAGGGCTTGCCAGTGTTTCCAGAGTGTCTAGAGTGAGCCATATCTCTGTGAAACACAGAACACAGCAATTCCTCATTTCCTTCTGATACAGAAATCTTGCCCTTAGGTTCTCAATCTTGTTCTCCAGCAACTGTACATTTCCTAGCAAGATGCTGGGTACAGGAGGTATCATTCCCCTACGATTCAGCCTGGCTTGGAGTCTGCTCCTCCTTCCAGCCTTGGCGATGTACATTTTTTCTGCTTAAAGGTGTCTTAAGTGCACGCTTGACAGCTAAGTCCACTGAATCCCTCAGAAGATCATGAAATCACTAGTTCACTAAGATGTTTCAAAAGTACGCTGCTCAAAGGGAAATTACATGCTGCAGATTGCAGTGAGTTTAATTCAAAAGAGGTAGATCTAGAAGTTTTGTAAGCAGCCCACAACATGTCACCCTGGTTCAGCAGTGCCATCTTGAACAGAATTGAGCAGCATTACCAGGGATGGCTTGGAACATAGACTGCTCCACGTAGTCAGTGAAAAGACAGGCATAGTCGGGCCCAGTGAAGGTGCCCATAGCTACACCTTAATTTGAAGAAAATGGAAGGAGCCAAAAGAGAAGTTGTTGAGTGTGGGGACCAGTTTTGCCAGACAGGTGGTGGTGGAGGGGTACTGTTCAGGTCTGTTTTCAAGGAAAAAAACAGAGAACTTTAAGGCCTTCTTGCTGGGGAATCAAAGTGTATCGGGACCGAACATCTGTGATGAAAATGAGGTGATTAGGCCCGAAATTGGTTGAGGAGATTGAGAGCGTGTGAAGTGTCACAGAGGTAGGTGGGACTGAATCAAGCTGTATAAAAAGGGGGATAAGGACAGTAAGCGTGGGGAGAGGTAGCCTTGGATACTAAGGGAATAAAAGGCATCAAACTAAAAGCTCGAGCATACAAAGTCACCAAGAGTAGTGGGAAACTGGAAGAGTGGGAAAACTTTAAAAAGCAACAAAGTAGCACTAAGAGAGCAATAAAAAAAAGGGGAAGCTAGATTATGAAAATAAACTAGCACAAAATATAAAAACATAGTAAAATTTTTTATAATTATATAAAATGGAAAAGGATGGTTAAAGTGAATGTAGGTCCCTTGGAGGATGAGAAGGGAGAACTGTTACTGGGTAATGAGGTAATGACTATTTTGTGTCGGTCTTCATGGTGGAGGACACATCTAACATGCCAAAGAGAGATGTTATGGATGCGATGAGAGGAGAGGACCTCGATACAATAGCTATCACTAAAGAGGTAGTGCTGAGCTGACCAAACTTGTGGGGATGAAGATAGATAATTCCCCTGGTCCTGAGGGAATGCATCCCTGGGTACTGAAAGAAATGGCAGAAGTTTTGAAGAGGCCTTGGTGATGATTTACCAAAATTCTCTGGACTCTGAAGAGGTCCCGGGGGATTGGAAGACGGCGAATGTCACGCCGCTGTTCAAAAAAGGATGTAGGCAAAAGGAAGGTAACTATAGGCCAGTTAATTTAACATCTGTATTTGGGAAAATGCTTGAGCTATCATTAAAGAAGAAATAGCGAGGCTTCTGGAAAGAAATGTATCCATCAGGCAGATGCAGCATGGATTCAGCAAAGGCAGGTCTTGTTTGACAAACTTACTCGAGTTCTTTGAGGATATAACGAGTGCAGAAGATAGAGGGGAACAGAATAAATGTTATTTACTTGGATTTCCAGAAGGTGTTTGATAAGGTGCCACATAAAAGACATCCATAAGATAAGGATGCATAGAGTTGGGGATGATGAATCAGCATGGATAGAGGATTGGTTAACTAATAGAAAGCAGAGAGTTGGGATACATGGGTGTTACTCTGGTTGGCAATCAGTGGTAAGCGGTGTGCCACAGGGGTTGGTGCTGGGTCCACAGCTATTCACGATATGTATTAATGATCTGGAGGAGGGGACCGAGTGTAGTGTATCCAAGTTTGTTGATGATACTAAATTGAGTGGAAAAGCAAATTGTGCAGAAGATACAGAGTCCGCAGAGAGATAGAGCTAGGTTAAGTGAGTGGGCAAAGGTCTGGCAAAATGGTCCAGTAAATGCAAGGTGTTCCACTTCGGAAGGAAAAATGAAAGCAGTTTATTATTTAAATGGCTAAGAATTACAGCATGCTGCTGTGAAGAGGGACTTGGAGTACTTGTGCATGAATCACAAAAGGTTGTTTTGCAGGTGAACAGGCTGTCAAGATGGCAAATGGAATGTTGGCCTTCATTGTTGGAGGGATTGAATTTAAGAGAAGTGAGGTTTCGCTGCAACTGTACAGGGTACTGGTGAGGCAGCACCTGGAGTACTGCGTGCAGTTCTGGTCTCCTTACTTGAGGAAGGACATATTGACTTTGGAGGCGGTGCGGTGGAGGTTCACCAGGTTGATTCCAGAGATTAGGGGGTTAGACTATGAGGAGAAATCGAGTCGCCTGGGACTGTACTCTCTGAAGTTCAGAAGAATGAGAGGGGATCTTGTAGAAACATATAAAATTATGAAAGGAATAGATAGGATAGAGGCAGGAAAGTTGTTTCCACTGGTAGGTGAGACTAGAACTAGGGGATATAGTCTCAAGATTTGGGGGAGTAGATTTAGGATGGAGATGAGGAGGAACTGCTTTTCCCAGAGAGTAGTGAATATGTGGAATTCTCTGCCCAATGAAGCACTGGAGGCTACCTCAGTAAATATATTTAAGACAAGGTTGGATAGATTTTTTGCACAGTAGGGGAATTAAGGGTTATGGGGAAAATGCAGGTAGGTGGAGATGAGTCCATGGCCAGATCAGCCTTGATCTTATTGAATGGCAGAGCAGGCTACACCAGATGGCCTACTCCTGCTCCTATATCTTATGTTCTTATGTTAAAATGGAGTCAAGGAATCTCAGGAAGAATCATGGAAGTTCATCTATTATCAGACCACCAGGCTGTGCTCTTTCTCCCAGTGTACAAACAAAAAATGGAACAAAGAGATCAGGTACAGAGGAATAGATCTTCTTCTTATTTCATAGACTGTCTGTGGACACGATAAGAAGATGATCTATTCCTCTGTACCTGATCTTTTTGTTCCATTTTCTGTTTGTACACTGAGAGAAAGAGCTCAGCCTGGTGGTCTGATTTACCGACGTCTGGGTTGTGAGGGGTGGTGTAGTTCAATACACATTTTAGCACCTGTGTAGCAATGGTCCAAGGTGTTTGGGCTGCTGCTGGGTTAGGAGACATGCTGGTAGTATTTCGGTAACACACTTGAGATGCTGGCCTGTTTGAAGTCACTAGCTATGATGAAGAGTGCCTCAGGGTATCCTATTTCAGAGCTGTTGATCACGGAGTATAGTTCTTTGAGTGCAGGCTGTAATGTATGCTGTCAGGGATGCTAAAGTGAATGCCCATGGCAGGTAGTATAGGCGACACTTCACCATTAGATATTCCAGGCCAGGTAAGCAGGAATTCTTTAGGACCATAATGTTCAATGGGGGAAGATGGATAGTCAGGTGTTTACTGGAATGTTAATGGGAAGTAGGAAGGTTACAAGTGACCTGAAAGGTTACAGGAGAGTTTAAAAAACCTAGAGGAGATCAAAGTTTCAGGGGTAGATCAGAAGCATTTTTTGAGTGGTTTCTGAATGTGGGCAGAGGGCAAGGGGGGAGTTTCATTAGCTGGATTGTGCAGTTAAACAAAATGCACAAAGAGATGTAGGAAACAGTTTGGCCAATATTAAACTTAGAACTAAGATTATACTTGATGCACTCAGTCTTACTTAACATTTAAATGAGCACCCAAACCAACTTCCTGGAGATGGTTGTTTGTTTGCCTTACTCCCCAATGCAGAGAAGAAGTACTTACAACTTTAGGGTGTCAAGCTCAAGCTCAAATTTAATTGTCATTCAACTATACATGAATACCCGTGAACACAGCCACACGAGACAACATTCCTCTAGGGCTACGGTGCAAAACAGCACCAACGGTCATACAGAGCACAAGACACATATAGCACATATAAGATGGCAGTAAACATACAGTCACACAAAAAATATATTAGCCCAAATCCCTGAGTCCATGAATGTTAAAGACAAAAGCAAGCCTGCAGCAGTCTGCAGACGAACGCAATCCAGCTGGTTTCCTACCTAATACTGGAGGGCAGCACTGATGTCAGCATGAAGACCACATCAGACCAACCCCAATGCCTCTTTCTGGGGCGGCAGAAAACAGGCAACACCGTGGCTTGAGGCACAGTCCGTGCTGTAACCAAGGCAACACAGCTCTCCTGCTGCCAATCCTTTCGATAAGCCAGTGAACCAGACTTGCAGCCGTTCCACATTAACAATATCCAAAAGGGTCTTGCAATCACAAGAAAAATGCCCAAGAAAATCGTTCGCTGTTAGACTGCAAACCGCCTTTGCGTAACGATTCCGACACCTCCTTGCAGCAGGTCCACACCAAGTCCAGCACGTCCACCGACAAGCAACTTGCTGATGGATAGACCTGCAGTACTTGAATTTTTTAATGTTCAGCAGCGTCTTACAATCGAAACAAGGAATTTTAGAAAAGAAAATACCACCTTTGGTGGCCCCACAGAAGCCATTGTGTCCAAGTATGCTGCCACCTTATCAGAAGCTTCAATAACAATATGGAGCTATTTCATAATAAATGAGAAAATAAGATAAGAATAGATAGTATTAGGTTTGAAGATTTGTGACTAGAATGGAAAATACAATAATAATTGTTTGTATCTTTAATCTTAAGAATTTAATTTTCATCATATTATCCTTGGCAATGAGAGCTAATGCATTCAGTGCCTTCATGTTTCAGTTTATTTTGTTTCTTTGAATTTAATATGAAATAAAAATGTAATATTTTCCCAATGATATAATTTTTAATTAAGAAAAAATCATTTTTTATTCGTGACCCAAGATCAAAGATCCCATCACATTAATCAGAAAGTTGCAGTAAAATCTAGTGGAGTGGTCTGTTGGTGGATTGTGTTGTAAGCTCTCTAAAGCAAGGATCCTTGTACTTCATTTAATAAGTGTTCACGCATTTGAAACTAAAGACTTACATAAGATAAAAGAGCAACATTCACTTGATTCCCCAATAAATGTTTTATAAAAATACACTGAAAATATAATACTCCCAATGAAACATACATGGCATTCATAACACAAATTAATTTCTTGTTATATTTATTTAAAATGATTTATTACAAACAGGCTATGATAATTAGTGGTGCAATGCAATACTCTATTATATCAATTGTATAATTTCTCATTTTAACTGGTTGTCCTTATAAAAATATAAAAATTGTGTAGTTTTACTTCAATGCACAGAAGATATTCAAGCTTTTCATTTGTCTTCTACTGAGTAACATGTTATAAATCTCTCTGGAAATCACTTTGTCAGGTCATAAACCTGGAAGAAGCAGAAAGCACAAATTATTTGTATTGTACTAAGCATGGAACTCTGGCAAGAAATGTTGAATTGATAGGTACATCAACCCAATCAGAAGCACAATAGGATTACAGCACTGTGTGATCTGCAGAAGTGACCCTAGTGGAGTGTCAAAGTACACTTTATTTGCAAGTTTTGGGATATTGTTTGTAGTATACTGTTGAATATTCCTACATAAATCAAACAACAGAACTGAGTTCTATCAACATCCATTTTCAAGAGCACAGAAGTGCACTTCACCTCTCCAGCCCACCCCAAAATACCAGCACATTGGCAAACATAATAAGTCATCTGTAAAAAACTTGTAGTCCTCACTGTAGTTTCATGGTCTTCTTCCAAGTGCTCCAATTTCCTCCCAAAAATGCATATTGATAAGATATCAGGCACTCTGAAGTGTCCCTGGTGTTGAGGAGGGGGGAGGGTGTTGGGTAGAATCATGAGTGCAATGGTGGGGAGAGCGGAGTTGATGTGAATGCTGGACAAAATTAGTGAGGAATGGGATTGTGTTGAGAGCCAGGATGAACTTAATGGGGTGAATGGTTTCCTTTCATGTCATAGGACTATAGAGTCACTCAGAACAGAAATAGGCTTATTGACCAACTCGTTCATACCAACTAAGATCCCCAACTAAGCCAGCCAAATTTGCCTGCGTTTGGCCCTCGAAACTTTTCCAATCTATGTACCAGTCCAAGTGACTTTTAAATGTGTTAATGGGCTTGCCTCAATCACTTTCTCTGGCAGTTCCTTCCATGGATGCATAACCATCTGCTGAAGTAGGTGACCCCAAATTCTTCTAAATACAGTGGATTCCGATTAATTGGGCCATCGGTTAAACCGGGCAGCCACCTATTTGGGACAATATGCCACTTAATTAGGGCAGGCATCCGTTGCTGAACATTTTCTAACTAGCGTGAGTCATGCACGCCGTGTGGCCAGTAGACACTACTCTGTGCTTAGAACAAACTGTTTTAAAATAGTACTACTTGCAGAGATTTTTGTCACTGACAGTTGGCAAATAATAAACAGCAAGACAATTCAGGATTATTTTGCTCATTGCGGTTTCAAGCATTCAGACTTTGAGATACAAGAAATGGTCAAGAGTGAAAATGAGACAATCTCACTACTTCAGCAAGTTAGGAATTATGAATAATTTGAAGCTATCAACAATCTGCTTGAACATTACAATAAAAATGAAGATTTGGAGGATGTAATTGTCAAAAGCACTGTTTGAATGTCATGGTCCGGATCAGGGTCCCTTTAAATTTAGCTTGTTTATGTTACGATCTGGACCATTGATTCCCTGTTTTCCTGTGTCCCTCGACTTTGGTGATTAGAGGCAATTAACACTTGGCTGAACTGGTAGTTTATAGCCTCCAGCTTTCAGCTGTTCGGAGCGGGAGCGTCTGCAAAGTCATCTAAAGTACGGTGTGCCGATGTCATCTGGCCGGAGCAAGCCTAGTCTCTGCCGAAGCAAGTGCCGGTAATTCGCCTTTTCCACACCGGAGCAACCCTGTCCAGTTTTCGCCAAAGCAAGCCTGCAAAGTTTCCTCACCGAGGTAGGTCCGTCAGTTAACCCGCCGGAGGGAATCAAGAACCACTGTCTACTGTTCCCGGGCTGAGTCGAGAGCTCACCACTACCCGGAGGCTCCAAGACAAGTCCTGGCTCCGGCGGCATTCTAGCACCAAGTCAAGTCCTGTTCCTGGCAGCATTCAAGCACCAAGTCCTGGCCCTGGCGGCATTCAAGCACCAAGTCAAGTTCTGGCCCTGGCGGCTTCCCAGTTCTGGGTCAAGTCCTGGCCCTGGCGGTCTGTGATTCCTGTCCTACCCCCTTGTCTGAATCCTTTCTTTGCCCCTCTCGCCTCTAGCCCCCGTCTGCAGCCCCCGCCTGCACTTCGGTCTAGTTCCATCACCGGAGCTAGATAGGTACTGTCTAGTGTTTATTTGTGTCGGTCTTGTCTTGTCTTGTCTTTTCCTTGCCTCCGTGGGGTAAGTCAGGCCATCTTGCTGTTGCCCCGCGGGGGGTGATGTTCCGTCCTGTCTTGTCCTCGCCTCCATGGGGTAAGTCAGGCTGTCTTGCCGTTGCCCCGCAGAGGGTCATGAGTCCCGGCCCTATGTCCTGTACCCAAGGAGGGGTCCCGACTCTGTGTTCTGTGTATGTGTCCATGGTTCCATGTACCTGCTCCCCGAGACCGAGGCTCTGTGTTTCCATGTTCCTCCTCTCCCTAGCCCATGTCATGTCCATGCCTGGTTCTGGGGTCCGAGCCTGAGGCAAGACCCAGGTACTGGGTCCTTGCCCAGTCTCGGGCTTGGAGTCCATACCCTAGCCTCTTCATGTCTCCCCTAGTTTTGGGAGCCAATTCCGAGTCCAAGCCCAGACCCTTGGGCCCAGCCTAGTCGTAGTCCTGAGTCCTTGTCCAGTTTGCTACTCCTGCTCCTGCCTTGCTCTCCTGGTATCCAACAATAAACTAAATCTCAGTAACCTCACAAGATGTGTCTTGGATTTGGGTCCACCCTTGCTCCCAATGCCCCCGTCAGTGTGACAGAACGCTCTTGCCAAACATGACCCCAGCAGACACAAACTGTTTTTCCAAACTCTTGTCAGCCTGAAAGTCAAGGTGTTGTTCTGTTTTTGTGCCCGCTGGCCAAATCCCCACCCACCCACCCAGGTCATCGATAATACAGGCAAGTCTGTTGGTTGCCTGGAGGCTCCCATTGGGATGGGGGGACTGTCATGGACCGGATCGGGATCCCTTTAAATTTAGCTTGTTTATGTTACGATCCGTACCGTTGATTCCCTGTTTTCCCGTGTCCCTCGACTTTGGTGATTAGAGGCAATTAACACTCAGCTGAACCGGTAGTTTATAGTCTCCGGCTTTCAGCCGTTCGGGGCAGGAGCGTCTGCAAAGTCATCTAAGGTACGGTGTGCCGATGTCATCTGGCCGGGGCAAGCCTAGCCTCTGCCGAAGCGAGTGCCGGTAATTCACCTTTTCCGCACCGGAGCAACCCTGTCCAGTTATCTCGCCAAAGCAAGCCTGCAAAGTTTCCTCACCAAGGTGGGTCCGTCAGTTAACCCGCCAGAGTGAATCAAGAACTGCTGTCTACTGTTCCCGGGCCAAGTCAAGAGCTTACCACTACCCGGAGGCTCCAAGTCAATCCTGGCTCTGGCGGCATTCTAGCACCAAGTCAGGTCCCTTCCCTGGCAGCATTCTAATACCAAGTCAAGTCCTGTCCCCAGCGGCATTCTAGCACCAAGTCAAGTCCTGGTCCTGGCGGCATTCTAGCACCAAGTCAAGTCCTGGCCCTGGCGGCATTCAAGAACCAAGTCAAGTCCGGGCCCTGGTGGTTTCCAGTTTCTGAGTCAAGTCCTGGCCCTGGCGGTCTGTGATTCCTGTCCTACCCCCTTGTCTGAATTCCTTCTCTGCCCCTCTTGCCTCTAGCCCTCATCTGCAGCCCCCGCCTGCACTTCGGTCTAGTTCCATCACTGGAGCTAGATAGGTACTGTCTGGTGTACATTCGTGTTGGTCTTGTCTTGTCTTGTCCTCACCTCCGTGGGATAAGTCTGGCCGTCTTGCTGTTGCCCTGCAGGGAGTCATGTCTTGTCCTCGCCTCCGTGGGGTAGGTCAGACCCTCTTGCCGTTGCCCCGCGGGGGGTCATGTTCCGTCCTGTCTTGTCCTCGCCTCCGTAGGGTATGTCAGGCTGTCTTGCCGTTGCCGCGCGGAGGGTCATGAGTCTCGGCCTTATGTCCTGTACCCAAGGAGGGGTCCCGACTCTGTGTGCTGTGTGCGAGTCCCGGCCCTCTGGTCTGTGTGTGAGTCCCGGCCCTATGTCCTGTACCCAAGGAGGGGTCCCGACTCTGTGTTCTGTGTATGTTCCATGGTTCCATGTACCTGCTCCCCGAGACCGAGGCTCTGTGTTTCCATGTTCCTCCTCTCCCTAGCCCATGTTATGTCCATGCCTGGTTCTGGGGTCCGAGCCCGAGGCAAGACCCAGGTACTGGGTCCTTGCCCAGTCTCGGGCTCGGAGTCCATACCCTAGCCTCTTCATGTCTCCTCTAGTTCTGGGAGCTGATTCTGAGTTCAAGCCCAGACCCTTGGTCCCAGCCTAGTCGTAGTCCTGAGTCCTTGTCCAGTTTGCTACTCCTGCTCCTGCCTTGCTCTCCTGGTATCCAACAATAAACTAAATCTAAGTAACCTCACAAGATGTGTCTTGCATTTGGGTCCACCCTTGCTCCCAATGCCTCCATCAGGGTGACATTGAATGCAGTCCACTGTTTGTGCTGATTTGTTCATTTGCAGTCAATTGAAAGAACACGTCAGCGTACACTGAATGAATTCCTCCATCGATAACTATTAGGAATTAATACACAATTTTGGCAGTGTTCTAATCTGTTCTGTATTTAATTTCTTACTCAGTTAAACAGTAGTTTGTCTTTTTTATACTTTTTAAACTATTTTCAATATTTTATGTTTTTATTTCAGATTTCCAGTATTTGCATTGTTTTTTTTTGTAATTTATTTTTTATTGAAGTTCATCATCAAACAAAACTTTCCATAAGATGTATTTCAGATACTGTACATATATATCATATAGTCATATTTGTCACAAATCTCCACATAATATTTATCTCAGGTATACACTTATAGAAAGGAGAGGAAAGAAAGAACAATCAAAGGAAGAAAACTATGTACACAGTAGGGAGTGATTTTTTTACAACGTATTCATTGACTTGTGAGAATAAAATCAGGCCTATGAGGTGTTATATAGTTAAACCATTTTTCCCAGTATGAATCAAATTGTTCCAACTTATGATTAACAGATGCTGTTATCTTCTCCATTTTGTAAATGTCCATTGTAATTTCCATCCATACATTTAAAGTTGGGCTCTCCTGTGATAACCATTACCTGGTAAGGGTCTTTTTACCAACCACCAGCAGTATATTCATTAAATATTTATCTCTTTTCAACCATTCTTGAGGTATAAAACCAGAATACTTTCTAAGGATATTTCACATTTAAAGATATCTTGTAGGGCATTGTGTATCTTTGAAAGACCCGTAGTCTTTGATAACGGGTCATTCCCAGAAAATATGATAATGGCTTGTATTTTGATTTCCACAATTTCTCCAGCAAACAGGGAGGTTACTATCATAATGTGATTTCTGAGAGGGTGTAATAAAATATCTTATCAAGTTTTTCCATCCAAACTCCCTCCATTTCTGTGATCTGGTACACTTCCATTGATACCTCTATATTATTGTCCATTCTTCCTCAGATATTATTATCCCTCCTTTCTTCTCCCATTTTGTTTTAATGTATGAAGTCGAATGTGTTTTAAGATTTGACAAACCCTTATACGTGCTTGAAATTATTCTACTACCGTTGTCTGAATTATATGCTTTTCTAAATAGCTCTATCAAACATGGAGAGTACTTGCCTTGGTTACATTTTTAACCATCCTATTAACATACTGTCACATCTGGAAATATCGATAAATGTTTTTCTAATAAGTGTTTCTCTTTGAGCATTTCAAAACTGAACAGCGTTCCTTCTTTCATTATATTGCAAATAGCTGTTATTCCTTTAGCTGTCCAGTCCTTAAATCTAGCGTCCAGTTTGTTCAGCGGAAAATCCGCGTCATGTGCACATCATTTAAGAATTGCAATGTCTCTCTCTAGTTTATATTCTTTTATAATAGTTTTCCATATTTTAAGAGTCTATTTCACCCATGGGTTATCAATAGTATTTATGTAACTTTGTAGGTTGTTATCAGCCAAAATTGCCTGTATGGGGATGGAAAGTATCCCCTCCTCAATGTTTTTCCATTGAACGACATATGATGGATTGCACCAGCATATCACAGCTCTCAACTGTACTGTAAAATAGTAATCTCTAAGAGAAGGTAGGCCCCATCCCCCCTTTTCCTTGGCTAATCGCAAAGTTTTGAGATGAATTCTAGGCCTTTTACCTTGCCATATATATCTTGATAGCATCTTGTTCCGTTCATTGAATTGATTTTGGTTAATCTCTATTGGTAGAGTCTGAAAGAGATATGGTAGTCTGGGCAGTATATTCATTTTAATAGATTTAATCCTTGAACTGAGACCAAGAAAATGAATTAGGTTCCATCTTGTTACATCTTCCTTAATTTTTTATATATATAGGCTGATAATTGCATTCTGATAATTTTGCCAAATCATTTGGCATAATGATGCCCAAATATTTGACAGACTCTGTTTGCCATACCCAAGGATATCTACTTTCAATTTCTCTTGGTGGGCTATAGTTATATGAAAGTAGTTGGGTTTTATCTATGTTGATCTTGTTCCTGATAATTGGCCATATTGTTCAAAGGATTGAATCAATTTTGGTAAAGTTTATGTTGGTTGACCTAGATAGATCAAAATGTCAATTTTGGCTAATTGGGGCAGCCACTTAAATGGGCCAAAATGTACTGGTCCCGATGTGTCCCAATTAACCAGAATCCACTATTTTGATCCCCTTTCCCTTCATGTTATGTACGCCCTTCATAATTTTATACACTTCTATAGGTCACACATCAGTCTCCTACGCTCCAAATGAATAAACTCCTAGTCTGTTCATCCTCTTTCAATAACTCAAGCCTCCAAGTTTTAGTAACTTTTTTCTGAATCTTCTTTACACACTTTCCAGCTTAATACATGCTTCCTATAACAGGGTAATCAAAACCGTACGCAATACTTCAGTGGCAGCCTTACCGATAGCTTGTACAATCGCAATGTAATGTCCCAAATCATATATTCAATGTCTTCTACTCCCAATGGTAATTGCCAACATGCCGTACCCCTTCTTCACCACCCTGTCTACCTGTGATGTCATGTGGATATATTATGAAACATGTCTACGCTGATCCTTCTCACAATGTTCTAATACAATAGGTAGAAAAAAACAAAACTCTCTGGTCCTATGTCTTTGACTTGACTGGCCTCGGAATTCTCCTCATCACGGGGCCAGTTAGCAATTCCCCCCCATAAAAAACAACATCCAGTATTTTGCACATGTTGATCCAGCAGACTAGGCACACAACCTTGCTAAAAATAATACAAGTACCCTGAGGCTTACTAGAAGTAATCCACCGCTTACAAAAATGCCTTGGCAGCCAGGGTTCTACATTCTGCCTCCTGCAGCCGTCCGTCATTGACAAAGTGAAATCAAGAATGTGATGGAATACATTCCTGGATTGATGCAGATCTAACACCTCTCAAGAAACACAATACCATCCAATCACCACTTTAAGTAATCCTTCTTCAACTGTAACAATATTGTGCAGCTCACTACAGGGTATGTCAAGGCTTTTGTGGCAACAACTCTTTGACTAATGAGCTCAACAATCTTGAACAAAAAGCTCAGGAACACATGGGCACAATTCTGCCTTCAAGTGCCCCGCCAATCATGCACCTTTCTAACTCGGACAAATACTGCCACCCTTCATCCCACAATTATCAGGCTCTTGAACAAAAGGGGGTGACGACACTCACTTGCCCATCCATTGAGATGATCTCACTTTAAGGACTCTCAGTCTTGTTAGTTCCAGTTCTTGTTATTTATTGCTATTTATTTTTAATTGTATTTGCACAGTATGTTGTCTTCTGCACTCTGGTTGATCCTGTTATAGTTACTATTCTATAGATTTGCTGAGTATGCTCTCAGCTTTGTATGCGGCGACAGAAACAATATGTACTCTGATAAAAAAGATTTATTTGGACTTTACTGAATTACAATTCTGGAACTCCTTTTGGCAGTACTATGGAAGTATCATATTTCCATGAATTACAATGCACTCAGAAAGCAGCATCGCAACACTTTTCTCAAGGTTCATTACACATGGATAGAAAGTGTTGGTCAGGCCATCAGTAACCAAATCCAATGAATGAAGATAAAGGAATTACGTTATTCATTTAATCTCTGTAATTGGAAAGCACAGAACATTTGTATTTAGGATGCTCCATAGATCTTAACCTTGTAGACTACACAACATTAACGAATTCCAACAACGATATTGGCAATGTCATTCGCCATAACACCATTGGATGTTATTAAGGGTCTTTTCCATATTAGATACAAGCAATTTGAAATTTATGCCCTGACTGTCATTGATCACGGAAACTGCATTAGAACTACACTTGATGAAAACTGTTATTAGATCATCCTTGGAGTACTGTATATTTTGGGCTCCTATCCAAGAAAGCTTGTGCTGGCATTGGAGATGGTCCAGAGTAGGTTCATGTGAGGGATTCTGGGAATGAAAGGGTTAACATATGAGGAGTATTTGAATGCTTTGGGCCTGTATTCCCTAGAATGTAGAAGAATGCAAGGAATATCATGAACAAAGCAGATGAGCTTTGAGCGTGGATCAGTACTTGGAGCTATGATGTTGTGGCCATTACAGAGACCTGGATGGCTCAGGGGCAGGAATGGCTACTTAGAATGGCAGGCATTAGATGTTTCAGAAAGGACACGGAGGGGGGCCAAGAGGTGGGGGCGTGGCACTGCTGATCAGAGATAGATCATGGCTGCAGAAGAGGAGGAAGTCATGGAGGAATTGTCTACTGAGTCTCTGTGGGAGGAAGTTAGAAACAGTAAGGGGTCAATAACTCTACTGGTTGTTTTTTATAGACCATCCAATAGTAACAGGGACACCGAGGAGCAGATGGGAGAAAGATTCTGGAATGGTGCAATAACAACAGGGTTCTTGTGATGGGAGATTTTAATTTCCCCAATCTTGATTGGCATTTCCCTAGAGCAAGGGGTTTGGATGGGGTGGAGTTTGTTAAGTCTGTTGAGGAAGGTTTCCTGACACAATATGTAGATAAGCCTACAAGAGGAGAGGCTGTACTTGATATGGTATTGGGAAATGAACCTGGTCAGGTGTCAGGTCTCTCAGTGGGAGAGCATTTTGGAGATAGTGATCATAATTCTATCTCCTTTGCCATAGCATTGGAGAGGAATAGGAGCAGTCAAGTTAGGAAATAATTTAATTGGAGTAAAGGGTAATATGAAGCTATCAGGCAGGAACTTGGAAGTATAAATTGAGAGCAGATGTTCTCAGGAAAATGTACGGCAGAAATGTGGCAAATGTTCAGGGGATATTTGCATGGTGTTCTGCATAGGTACGTTCCAATGAGACAGGGAAAGGATAGTAGGGTACAGGAACCAAGGTGTACAAAGGCTGTTGTAAATCTAGTCTAGAAGAAAAGCACTTGAAAGGCTACTGTGGGAGGTGAGGGAGCAGATTGCTGAGCCTTTGGCAACGATCTTTGCATCATTAATGGGGATGGGAGAGGTTCCAGAGGATTGGAGGGTTGCTGATGTTTTCTCCCTATTTAAAAAGGGAGCAGAGATAGTCCAGGAAATTATAGACCAGTGAGTCTTACTTCAGTGGTTGGTAAGTTGATGGAGAAGATCCTGACAGACAGGATTTATGAACATTTGGAAAGGCATAATATGATTAAGAATAGTTAGCATGGCTTTCTCAAAGGCAGGTCGTGCCTTACAGCATGTGTGAAATTTTGAGGATGTGACTAAACACATTGATGAAGGTAGAGCAATAGATGTAGTGTATATGGATTTCAGCAAGGCATTTGATAAGGTACTCCATGCAAGGCTTATTGAGAAAGTAAGGAGGCATGGGATCCAAGGGGACATTGGTTTGTGGATCCAGAACTGGCTTGCTCACAGAAGGCAAAGAGTGGTTGTAGACAGGTCTCCATATAACCATATAACAATTACAGCACAGAAACAGGCTATCTCAGCCCTTCTAGTCCATGCTGAACTCCTACTCTCACCTAGTCTCACCAACCTGCACTCGGTCCATAACCCTCCTTTCCCTTCCGCTCCATATATCTATCCAGATTAACTTTAAACAACAATATCAAATCTGCCTCAACCACTTCTGCTGGAAGCTCGTTCCACACAGCCACCACTCTCTCAGTAAAGAAGTTCCCCCTCATGTTACCCCTAAACTTTTGCCCCCTAACTCTCAACTCATGTCCTCTTGTTTGAATCTCCCCCACTCTCAATGGAAAAAGCCTATCCACATCAACTCTATCAATACCCCTCATAATTTTAAACACCTCTATCAAGTCCCCTCTCAACCTTCTACGCTCCAAAGAATAAAAACCTAACTTGTTCAACCTTTCTCTGTAACTTAGGAGATGAAACCCAGGCAACATTTTAGTAAACCTCCTCTGTACTCTCTCAATTTTATTGACATCTTTCCTATAATTCAATGACCAGAACTGTACACAATACACCAAATTTAGCCTTACCAATGCCTTATACAATTTCTACATTACATCCCAACTCCTATACTCAATGCTCTGATTTATAAAGGCCAGCATACCAAAAGCTTTCTTCACCACTCTATCCACATGACATTCCACCTTCAGGGAACTATGCACCATTATTCCTAGATCACTCTGTTCTACTGCATTCTTCAATGCCCTAACATTTACCATGTATATCCTATTTTGATTAGTCCTACCAAAATGTAGCACCTCACATTTTTCAGCATTAAACTCCATCTACCATCTTTCAGCCCACTCTTCTAACTGGCCTAAATCGCTCCGCAAGCTTTGAAAACCTACTTCATTATCCACAACACCACCTATCTTAGTATCAGCTGTATACTTACTAATCCAATTTACCACCCCATCATCCAGATCATTAATATATATGACAAACAACATTGAACCGAGTACTGATCCCTGAGGCACACTGCTACACACCGTCCTCCAATCTGACACACAGTTATCCACCACTAATCTCTGGCGTCTCCCATCCAGCCACTGCTGAATCCACTTTACTACTTCAATATTAATGCCTAACGATTGAACCTTCCTAACTAACCTTCCGTATGGAACCTTGTCAAAGGCCTTACTGAAGTCCATATAGACAACATCCACCGCTTTACCCTCGGCAACTTTCCTAGTAGCCTCTTCAAAAAATTCAGTAAGATTTGTCAAGCATGACCTTCCACGCACAAATCCATGTTGACTGCTCCTAATCAGACCCTGTCTATCCAGATAATTATGTATACCATCTCTAAGAATACTTTCTATCAATTTACCCACCACTGACATCAAACTCACAGGCCGATAATTGCTAGGTTTACTCTTAGAACCCTTTTTAAACAATGGAACCACATGAGCAATACGCCAATCCTCCGGCACCATCCCCGTTTCTGACGAAATTTGAAATATTTCTGTTAGAGCCCCTGCTATTTCCACACTAACTTCCCTCAAGGTCCTAGGGAATATCTTGTCCGGACCCGGAGACTTATCCACTTTTATATTCCTTAAAAGCACCAGTACTTCCTCTTCTTTAATCATCATACTTTCCATAACTACCCTTCTTGTTTCCTTTACCTTATACAATTCAATATCCTTCTCCTTAGTGAATACCGAAGAAAAGAAATTGTTCCAAATCTCCCCCATCTCTTTTGGCTCCGCACATAGCCATCCACTCTGATTCTCTAAGGGACCAATTTTATCCCTCACTATCCTTTTGCTATTTATATAACTGTAGAAACCCTCTTTTTTTCACCTTACTTGCTGAAGCTGCCTCGTATCTTTTAGCTTTTGTAATTTCTTTCTTAAGATTCTTTTTACATTCTTTATATTCCTTGAGCACCTTATTAACTGCAAGCTGCCTATATTTATTGTAAATCCCTCTCTTTATCTGAACCAAGTTTTCTATATCCCTTGAAAACCATGCTGTCTCAAACTTTTAACCTTTCCTTTCAACCTAACAGGAACATAAAGATCCTGTACCCTCAAAATTTCACCTTTAAATGACTCCCATTTCTCTATTACATCCTTCCCATAAAACGAATTGTCCCAATCCACTCCTTCTGAATCCTTTCACATCTCCTCAAAGTTAGCCTTTCTCCAACCAAAAATCTCAACCCTGGGTCCAGTCCTATCCTTCTCCATAATTATATTGAAACTAATGGTATTGTGATCACTGGACCTGAAGTGCTCCCCAACACATACCTCCGTCACCTGACCTATCTCATTCTCTAACAGGAGATCCAACACTGCCCCTTCTCTGTTGGTTCCTCTATGTATTGCTGCAAAAAAACTATCTTGCACACATTTGACAAACTTCAAACCATCTAGCCCTTTTACAGAATGGGTTTCCCAGTCTATGTGTGGAAGATTAAAATCTCCCACAATCACAACCTTGTGCTTACTACAAATATCTGCTATCTCCTTACAAATTTGCTCCTCCAATTCTCGCTCCCCATTAAGTGGTCTATAATACACCCCCATAAGCATCACTACACCTTTGCTATTCCTCAATTCCACCCAAATAGCCTCCCTCATTCAGCATGGAGGTCGGTGACCAGTGGTGTGCCTCAGGGATCTCTTCTGGGACCCTTTCTCTTTGTGATTTTTATAAATCACCTGGATGAGGAAGTGGGGGGGTGGGTCAGTAAATTTGCTGATGACATAAAGATTGTGGGTGTTGTGGATAGTGTGGAGGGCTGTCAGAGGTTACAACGGAACATTGATAGGATGCAAAACGGGGCTGAGAAGTGACAGGTGGAGTTCAACCCAGATAAATATGAGGTGGTTCATTTTGGTAGGTCAAATATGATGGCAGAATACAGAATTAATGATATCTCTTGGCAGTGTGGAGGATCAGAGGGATCTTGGGGCCCAAGTCCATTGGACACTCACAGCTGCTGCGCAAGTTGATTGAGTGGTTAAGAAGGCATACAGCGTATTGGCCTTCATCAACCGTGGGATTGAGTTCAAGAGCCAAGAGGTAATATTACAGTTATATAGAACCCTAGTCAGACCCCACATGGAGTACTGTGATCAATTCTGATCACCTCACTACAGGAAGGATGTGGAAACTATAGAAAGGGTGCAGAGGAGATTTATAAGGATGTTACCTGGATTGGGAGCATGCCTTAGGAGAAAAGGTTGAGTGAATGCGGCCTTTTCTTCTTGGAGTGACAGAGGATGAGAGGAGACCTGATAGAGGTGTATAGATGATGAGAGGCACTGATCGTGTTGATAGTCAGAGGCTTTTTCCCAGGGCTGAAATGGCTAACACGAGAGGGGACAGTTTTAAGGTGCTTGGAAGTAGGTACAGAGGAGATGTCAGGGGTAAGTTTTTTATGCAGAGAGTGGTGAGTGTGCGGAATCGGCTGCTGGTGATGGTAGTGGAGGTGGATACAATAGGGTTTTTAAGGTCCATGGATAGGTACATGGAGCTTAGAACAATAGAGGGCTATGGGTAACCCTAGGTAATTTCTAAAGTAAGTACATGTTCGGTACAGCATTGTGGGCCAAAGGGCCTGTATTATGCTGTAGGTTATTCTATGTTTCTATGAGGGGGTATCACATTGAAACCCTTTTGAATATTGAAAGGCCTAAATAAAGTGGATGCAGAGGAGATTTTTCTAATAGTTGAGAGTCTAGGACCAGAGGTTACAGCCTCAGAATACCAGGATGTCCCATTGGAACAGAGATGAGGAGGAATTTCTTTTGCTGGAGGGTGGTGAATCTGTGGTATTCATTGCCAACTGGGTATATTTAAAGTGGGGTTTGATAAAGCTGATAGGCTTGTGATCAGAAAGGATGTCAAAGATTATGTGGAGAAGGCAGCAGAATGGGGTTGAAAGAGATAATAAATCAGTTATGATCGAATGGTGGAGCAGATTTAATGGGTCAAATTTTAGAAGGATGTAAAATTTATAAGGAGAATATTGACAAGGATGTTGCTGAGACATGAGAACCTGATTTAAATGGAAAGGTTGAATAGGTAGGACTAGAAGATTGAAGATTGAGTGGAGATTTGATACAGGTATACAAAATTATCGGATGTATAGATTGGGCAAGTGCAGAAAGGCTTTTCCACTGAGGTTGGATGAGACTACAATTAGAGGTCATGGGTTAAGGGTGAAAGGTGAAATATTTAAATGGAATATGAGCGGGAACTTCTTCACTCAGAGGGTAGTGAGAGTGTGGAATGAGCTGCTAGTGCAAATGGTGGATGGGGGTTCAATTTCAACATTGAAGAGAAATTTGTTTTGGTACATGGATGGAAAGGGTATGGAAGGCTATGGTCTGGGCGTAGGTCAATGAGACGAGGCAGATTAATGGTTCAGCATGGACGGGATGGGCCAAAGGCCTGTTTCTGTGCTTTATCGTGTTCTATGACTCTATGCCTCTAAATAGCCTAATTCTGCTCCTATATCTTATGGTCTTATTGTCTGAGAATTTTTACTTTTTCTAACAATGTTTGGACAGCAATATAAAAACAAATATAGACAAGAACTCAGAACTAAAGTCAATACTAAGGTTTCACTTGGTGTTTAAATCTGTGCACTACAGTATTCACTTTCAGTATTATATTTCAACTAAAGACCCACCCCCTCTTAAAACACGAACAGATGTGCACAGAATTCTTCAAAAATAAATTAATTTATGATCACAAAACATAACTGTATTCTAACATATGAATGTTAAATGAATTGACTCACTTCCTGAGACCAAAATGAGATCACTGGAGCACAAATTGTATTCAGGCTTTTTGCTATTTCATTCAAAGTGTCAGTCTAAATTAAATGCATCTCTTTGTGGTATCAAACCAAAACTGGAACTAGTAGCTGTAAATTATGAGCTTCACCAAATACAAATTATATTGCATCTTTTTAATGTTCTAAGGAATGAAATGGAATAAAAATGATTATTGAGTTGCATCAGGATTTTGTAGCACAAATAACAAATTGGCGTCAGGGTCTTAAGGCACAGAATTGAGTGTAATAAGTCCTTTCGTTCTCCACATTCACACCGCTGTTTTTGTTGCCAATTCACAGTAATCACACTTGTCCACATTCAATCCATATATTTCACTGTCTTCCCTCTTCAAGTGCCTGTCTAAGTGTTAATAAATCTGGTTGTATTCGATTCCATCACAGTCTCTGGCAACACATTCCAGATTTCAACCACTCTCTGTTTAAAAATAAACTTTCCCCTCAGATCCCCTTTAAAACTCCTTCATTTCCATTCAGCCAAAGTCATGTTGTTCCTGATACACTTACTTTGAGAAAGTGATTCTAACTATCTCCTCTGTGTTTCTTATAATGTTATATGACTCTGTCGGGTCACTCCCAGTTTATCCAATCTCTCCCCATAACTAAAGTGCTCCAGTCCAGAGAACATCCTGGTGAATCTCCTTTGCGTCCTCTCCAGTGAGCCATATCCTTTCTGCAGTGCGATGACACAATACTTGACGTGTGACTATGTGAACATTTATATTCTCTGTCCCAAAGAGTGAAGGTAAGCATGTCATATACCTTTATCATCATCCTCTCCAGTCACATTTTCAGGGAACTTTGAACTTGACCCCCATCACACAATACTTGTTTTGCATATCTTGTCCCTAAATGCATCACTGTATACTTGTCAGGATTAAATTCTATCTTACAAATGTTTCTTCTGATCTATATCCTGGGCTTATGTTTTAGTTTTAGACAGACTTCTTCATTATCCACATCACCACCATCCTTATTGTCACCGTTAGACTTGCTAAGCATACCTCCTCCCCGAGACACCAATAATTATTACAAAGGGAAGTCTCAGCACCCCTTCCTCTGCTTATTCAGTGATCATAGATGTCCAATTAGAAAAGCAGCTTCAGCCTTCTATCACCAAGACTATTTAGGATCAATTTTAGCCAGCTTTCCTTGGATTCCGTGTGCCTTGGCCAGTCTACAGTGCAGGAGCTTGTCAAATGCTTTACTCAAGTCCATTTTTCTAACTTTTTTGTAACTTATAGTAATTTTTATGGATTGCACTGTACTGTGCCACAAATAAACAAATTTCACGAAATGTAGTGACAATAAAACCTGATTTTTTTTAAGCTTTTATATCTTACATGTTAAAGCACGGATTGATACCTGGAACTATGATGTGGTAGCTATTACTGAAACATGGTTGCAGAAGGGGTGCAATTGGCAACTAAATATTCCTGGATTTCATTGCTTCAGGTATGATAGAATTGGAGGGACAAGAAGGGGAGGTGTTGCATTGCTTGTCAGAGAAAATATTATGGTGGTGCTCTGGCAGTATAGATTAGAGGGCTCATCTAGAGAAGCTATTTGGGTGGAATTGAGGAATGGGAAAGGTGTAGTAACACTTATAGGGGTGTATTGTAGACCACCTAATGGGGGGGGGAAGAATTGGAGGAGAAAATTTGTAAGGAGACTGCAGATATTTGTAGCAAGCACAAAGTTGTGATTGAGAGAGATTTTAATTTTCCACACATAGACTGGGAAGCCCATACTGTAAAAGGGCTGGATCGTTTGGAGTTTGTAAAATGTGTACAGGATAGTTTTTTGCAGCAATTCATAGAGTTACCAACTAGAGAAGGGGCAGTGTTGGATCTCCTGTTAGGGAATGAGATAGGGCAGGTGATGGAGGTATATGTTGGGGAGCACTGTGGGTCCAGTGATCACAATGCCATTAGTTTCAATATAATTATGGAGAAGGGTAGGTCTGGACCCAGGGTTGAGATTTTTGATTGGAGAAAGGCTAACTTTGAGGAGATGTGAAAAGACTTAGAAGGAGTGGATTGGGATAAATTGTTTTATGGGAAGGATGTAATAGAGAAATGGAGGTCATTTAAAGGTGAAATTTTGAGGGTACAGTATCTTTATCTTCCTGTTAGGTTGAAAGGAAAGGTTAAAACTTTGAGAGATCCATGGTTTTCAAGGGATATTGGAAACTTGCTCGGAAAAAGAGACATATCTACAATAAATATAGGCAGCATGGAGTAAATGAGGTGGTCGAGGAATATAAAGAATGTAAAAAGAATCTTAAGAAAGAAAATAGAAAAGCTAAAAGGAGATATGAGGTTGCTTTGGCAAGTAAGGTGAAAATAAATCCAAAGGGTTTCTACAGTTATATTAATAGCAAAAGGATAGTGAGGGATAAAATTGGTTCCTTAGAGAATCAGAGTGGATGGCTATGTGCAGAGCCAAAAAAGATGGGGGAGATTTGGAACAATTTCTTTTCTTCGGTTTTCACTAAGGAGAAGGATATTGAATTGTGTAAAGTAAGGGAAACAAGTAGGGTAGTTATGGAAACTACGATGATTAAAGAAGAGGAAGTACTGGCGCTTTCAAGGAATATAAAAGTGGGTAAGTCTCCAGGTCCTGACAGGATATTCCCTAGCACTTTGAGGGAAGTTAGTGTAGAAATAGCAGGGGCTCTGACAGAAATATTTCAAATTTCATTAGAAACGGGGATGGTGCCGGAGGATTGGCGTATTGCTCATGTTGTTCCATTGTTTAAAAACGGTTCTAAGAGTGAACCTAGCAATTATCGGCCTGTGAGTTTGACGTCAGTGGTGGGTAAGTTGATGGAAAGTATTCTTAGAGATGGTATATATAATTATCTGGATAGACAGGGTCTGATTAGGAACATTCACCATAGATTTGTACGTGGAAGGTCATGTTTGACAAATCTTATTGAATTTTTTGAAGAGGTTACTAGGAAAGTTGATGAGGGTAAAGCGGTGGATGTTGTCTATATAGACTTCTGTAAGGCTTTTGACAAGGTTCCACACGGAAGGTTAGTTAGGAAGGTTCAATCGTTAGGTATTAATATTGAAGTAGTAAAGTAGATTCAGCAGTGGCTGGATGGGAGACGGCAGAGAGTAGTGGTGGATAACTGTGTGTCAGATTGGAGGCCAGTGACTAGTGGTGTGCCTCAGGGATCTGTACTGGGTCCAATGTTGTTTGTCATATACATTAATGATCTGGATGATGGGGTGGTAAATTGGATTAGTAAGTATGCAGATGATACTAAGGTAGGTGGCGTTGTGGATAATGAAGTAGGTTTTCAAAGCTTGCAGAGAGATTTAGACCACTTAGAAGAGTGGGCTGAAAGATGGCAGATGGAGTTTAATGCTGATAAATGTGAAGTGCTACATTTTGGTAGGACTAATCAAAATAGGATATACATGGTAAATGTTAGGGCATTGAAGAATGCAGTAGAACAGAGTGATCTAGGAATAATGGTGCATAGTTCCCTGAAGGTGGAATCTCATGTGGATAGAGTGGTGAAGAAAGCTTTTGGTATGCTGGCCTTTATAAATCAGAGCATTGAGTATAGGAGTTGGGATGTAATGTTGAAATTGTACAAGGCATTGGTAAGGCCAAATTTGGAGTATTGTGTACAGTTTTGGTCACTGAATTATAGGAAAGATGTCAACAAAATTGAGAGAGTACGGAGAAGATTTACTAGAATGTTACCTGGGTTTCATCTCCTAAATTACAGAGAAAGGTTGAACAAGTTGTGTCTTTATTCTTTCAAGCATTGAAGGTTAAGGGGGATTTGATAGAGGTATTTAAAATTATGAGGGGGATAGATAGAGTTGACGTGGATAGGCTTTTTCCATTGAGAGTGGGGGAGATTCAAACAAGAGGACATGAGTTGAGAGTTAAAGGGCAAAAGTTTAGGGGTAACATGAGGGGGAACTTCTTTACTCAGAGAGTGGTAGCTGTGTGGAATGAGCTTCCAGCAGAAGTGGTAGAGGTAGGTTCGATATTGTCATTTAAAGTAAAATTGGATAGCTATATGGACAGGAAAGGAATGGAGGGTTATGGGCTGTGTGCAAGTTGGTGGGACTAGGTGAGAGTAAGCATTCGGCACGGACTAGAAGGGCCGAGATGGCCTGTTTCCATGCTGTAATTGTTACATGGTTGTATTCACCACCTTAAATAAGTATTCTATTGCAGACCTGAATTTTGAATCACAAATCCTGAAAACGATTAGTGGAATCAGAAGGCGAGTCATTTGTCACAGAATAAACACCCACTGGTCAGCTCTTGCAGTGGAGTATCTTTACGGATGATCCAGTTAAGTTTCTGGTCTGATGCTGGGATTTGTAGCATTAGGCAGGTCATCAATCCAGGACTTCCGGCTAACAATTCCGATAAATACAGTCATTTTACATTTATTTCCTAGATGGATTCCATAATCATTGAGGATGTCAATGTTCATACAGTCTTTTCCTTCAGTGTGTAATTTTACACTCCCATTCACTACTGGATGAAGCAAATCTGCACAGTTTTGTTCTGTATATCAACACACACAAAATGCTGGAGGAACTCAGCAAGTCAGGCAGCATCTATGGAAGGGAAGAAACAGTTGATGTATTGGCTGAAAAGGGACTCGGCCCAAGATGTTGACTCTTTCATTGATGCCTGACTTGCTGAGTTCCTATAGCATTGTGTGTGTATGTGTGTGTGTTGCTCAAAATTTCCAGCACCTGAAGAATCTCTTCTGTTCAGGAGATCAATTGGCTTTGGACTTAGTTAGTTGTTAATGTTGTTTGGCATCTACACACTGTATTGCCATCTCATCAGATTGCCCTTCCCCATTTTTAAAATGCTTTTCTACTCAGCATGAAAGCAGACTGATTCTCCTAACTTATTAGTCATGGTAAACTGAGCATCCAATCATAGATGCCGCAGTGCACCTCAGGTATGCTCAAGTTCGAGCATTTAGAATAATTTTGAATCTACCCTGCTTATTAGAGCTGCACAACATGGATATTTTCAGTGTAAAGACTGTACTTTCAGAATGATTATGTAAGTCAGCAGTCCCCAACCACCGGGCTGCAAAGCATGAGCTACCAGGCTGCGAGGAAACCTTTCCTCATTCCCTGTCACGGCCACTGTTGAGCCATTACGCATGCGAGGTCATTATGCATGTTTCATCCATGTCAGTGCGGGAAGGAGATTAACTCCCCGAGCTTGCAAATGACGGCAGGCTGAAAAGTATGTTTGACATAACGTCTCTGCTGGCGCCGGCATTCTGGATCAAAGTCAATGCTAAATATCTTGAGATAGCCATGAAAGCACTGAAAACGTTGTTTCTATTTCCAACATATCTCTGCAATGAATGCAACGAAAACTAAATTGCGGAATAGACTGAACATAAGGAACCCCCTTCGAGTATCGCTGTCTCCCATCACCCCTCGATAGGACCGTCTTGTTGCAGGGAAACAAGCCCACGGCTCCCACTGATTCAGCGATATTGGTGTGTTGCAATGATTTTATATGTTCATATGGGGAAAGTATGTGCTGTGTGTTTAATATCCAAACGTTACTTAAAACGTTATGATGCTATTGACTTATAAGTGACCTATATAACCATATAACAATTACAGCACGGAAACAGGCGATCTCTGCCCTTCTAGTCCGTGCCGAACGCTACTCTCACCTAGTCCCACCGACCTGCACTCAGCCCATAACCCTCCATTCCTTTCCTGTCCATATACCTATTAAATTTTTCTTTAAGTGATAATATCGAACCTGCCTCTACCACTTCTTCTGGAAGTTCGTTCAACACTTAACCTCAAGCTCTCCTGTCCTCCCCTGATAACTGACTTATCACTATATTCATGCGAGGAAAATATGCGCTGTGCGTTTAATATTAAATTCGTTAGATACACTCATTTTCGTTTCTAAAAGGGTTTATTAGCCACTTATCACCTGTATTCCGGTCATGATTATAACACTCCCCCCCCCCGAACAGAATCGCCAGAAACGATCTGTAGAAAAAAAATCGGCACGTACACACATGCGCACACAAGTGCCCGCGCAAGGCTTCATGGTCATTGTAGTCTTTCTAGGGGTAAACACAATGTATTTGACTGCTACTCTTGTCTGTTGGCAACCCTAGCACCCCCCCTACCCCCCCACCAGTCGGCCAGTCTGCAAGAATATTGTCAATATTAAACCGGTCCGCAGTGCAAAAAAGGTTGGGGACCCCTGATGTATGTCCCTTCTTCTGATACTGACAAGTACAGATGTCTCTGTGAACTTTAGATTGACAAGGATGTGGCAAAGTAGATTCCTCTCTCCTGTCCTTTCACTGTCTGCCACAACCTCAGCCATTCTGGATGGGCTCTCACAAATACTCAACACTGAGTGATCTAGCTATATTCCTTAATTGAATGGCTCGAGATTATTCTGCAATATTGCCATCTCCAGCACCCACCCACTCAACCTAATACAGATTTAGCTGCAAATGCTATTTCTACAACACACACAAAATGATGAAGGGCCTCGGCCCAGAACATCGACTGTTTTCTTTTCCACAGATGCTGCCTGGCCTGCTGAGCTCCTCCAGCACTTTGTGTGTGTGTGTGTTGTTTGGATTTCCAGCATCTGCAGATCTTCTCTTGTGTTTGATAGGGCTTTATTTTTACAGTTGGTTCACCATATTGAAGTTTATTTGGTCTCTAAACAAGGTGGTCTAGTGGGCAGTGGAAGCACCATTCCTGCCACTTGTTCTACCTCATGAGGGCAGAAAGTAGCCTTGCAATACACTCACAGCTTGGATGCTGAGACCATACTCATCTGTACTCTTCCCAAGTAATATGTTATTGTTAATTAGTGTGGTGGGAAGGTTGTGGTATCTGGGTGGCAGCAACTAGTCACATTGTACGGCATCATTAACCATTGCAGTGCTTTTCTTCTTTCATCTCCTAGGTAAGATGATATCTGCGACAGATCTAGCAAATTCCTGGCTAACTCTTTGAAATGCTAATTATTCCATATACTTCCTCTCCTATACTTTTTTTTGGGAACTACAAGAACTCATACTTCTTCACTCAGAGGGTCATGAGAGTGTGGAATGAGCCGCCAGCAAAAGTGGTGCATGCATGCGAGCTCGATGTCAGCCTTTAAGTGAAGTTTGGATAGGTACATGGATGGTAGGGCTACGGCCCCACTTCAGGTCAATGGAAGTAGGCAGTTTAAATGGTTTCAGCATGGACTGAATGGGCTGAAAGGCCTGTTTCTGTGCTGTACATTTCCATGACTCTATACATTCCCCATAACATCATGGCATGCATTTCCCTGGCTCCCTCTTGTAAGCCATGAGACAGGTGCAGCGCATATGCTTCGGCCAAGCTGTGGCTGATTACAGTGTCTGGAAAGGTACAGAGGAGATGTCAGGGGTAAATTTTATTACGCAGAGAGTGGTGAGTGTGTGGAATGGGCTGCCAGCGGCGGCGGTGGTGGCAGAAACGATAGGGTCTTTTAGGAGACTCTGGGATGGATACATGGAGCACAGAAGAATAGAGGGCTATAGGTAAGCCTAGGTCGTTCTCAGGTAAGGACATGCTCGGCACAGCTTTGTGGGCCGAAGGGCCTGTATTGTGCTGTAGGTTTTTTTATGTTCCTACGTTTCATGGCCTGCAGCACCACTGGCATAGGCCTGCCTGAAATGAATGTGTCATACCCAAGTGGAACAAAGCGGAGTGCAGGTGTGACATGCACCCAGCCATTGACTTCCAAGTATCCCAGTTGTCTTTCAGCTGGAAAAACTTCTCCACAAAATTGCTGCATTATAGGGGAAGCTCCCTTATCCATAACCATTGTAAAGCTTGGGTTGGGAAAGAAGTCACGGACTCATGAAGGTGTGCTGCTCATTCAACATAATTATTTCCACTGCAGACTCCCTGAGATTGGAGTCCATTTCCTAGGGGTCCAAAGAAAGCCATTTCCAGAATCTTGATGGGAAGCAAAAAATGTATTCAGCTCCTCGAGACACTTGCTCCAAGTTTTCATTTACTCTCTCTAGATTTCTTGGCTGAAAGTCTTTGCAGCAAGATATTTCTTTTACCAATTCCACAACGGCCACAAATCTAAGCACTTGTTGCCGAGAAGCAGCATTCCTGGCACGTTACTGAATGTGCTAATGAGCTGGCTCTGTGAATAACAGCAGGGTCAATGGAGCAATTCTCCCAAGTTCTTTCAGAATAAATAGTACCATGGTACGTTGAGGTAAACATGGGTCAAGGTGACTTTACCTCTAATTTCCTTCCACTGATTGGGGAAGCTTTATGCCTCCTCCAAATAATCCAGTTAAAATAAACAATAACAGTACTTAATATCTTGCTGCAAAAGTACTTGAATTTTACTGCACTGTATATGAGAGCTGCCATGATAATTGGCTGTAATAGGTAGCAGACTTACTCTGCAATAATTCTGCTGTTTTCTTTTGTTCTTGTTACATGGCATAAAAGTAGGGTTAATTTTCTCATCTTTATGCAAGTCAGGTTAGTCAAGCACTGCAATGAATCTTGTCAGAATATTATAAAATGAAATATAACTGTACAGTTTTACACAGTTCCAATGGTAACGTTATATGCATGTGGGAAGCATATTGTTGGTGGGTCTGGAAGTATGTAAACTTCAATAGGCAAATGATGGAATAACCAACATCTGGATCAGCGAGGATGTGATGCGGAGACTTTCTAAGGCACTGGTGAGGCCTCACCTTGAGTATTGTGAACAGTTTTGAGCCTCTCATCTTAGAAAAGATGTGCTGGCATTGGAGAGGGTCCAGAGGAGGTTCACAAGGATGATTCTGGGAATGAAGGGGTTATCATATGAGGAACGCTTGATGGCTCTGAGTCTGTATTCACTGGAATTTAGAAGGATGGGGGGAGATCTCACTGAAACCTTTCAAATGTTGAAAGACTAGACACAGTAGATGCGGAAAAGACATTTCTCATGGGGAGTCTAGGACATGAGGGCACAGCCTCAGGATAGAGAAGTGGCCACCTAAAACAGAAATGTAGAGAAATTTCTTTAGCCGGAGGGTGGTGAATTTGTGGAACTTGTCGCCACATGCAGCTGTGGAGGCCAGGTTGTTGCATGTATTTAAGGTAGAGACAAGTAGTTTCTTGATTGGACATGGCTTCTGGGAGAAGGCCGGAGAATGGGGTTGCGGAGGGTAAAAAAAGGATCAGCCATGAATGAATGTTGGAGCAGACCCAATAAGCCAAATGGCCTAATTCTGCTCCTATGTCTTATGGTCTTAATTACGGATATCACCAAAGGCACGCTGAAGGAAAGAGATCACTGGAGCTCAGTGGATGCCAATTGAAATTGCCAGCTCAAAGTACAAGGCACACCACTTCTTCTGGGATAGCAAACGGGAAAAGGAACCCAATTTAAGTGTGGTTCACTTTTCCTTCGTAAAAGAGCTAATCCAGTGTGTCAGCAACTGCCCCGACGGAATAAGTAAACCACTTTGACTCACTCTAACACAGAACCAGCATACATCAGTGTTTTAGCCCTTTTCTTCAGAAGCTACAAATGAGATCAAGAAATATTTCTACTGTTAACTTTAAAAGACTTTGTCCATTTCCTGGGGGAGACAATTTGATCCTCCAGAGTAAATTCAATGCTGCTGTTGGAAACAAATTTTTCACCAGATTGGAGATAATCTACTGGACAAATAGGAAACTGGGAGACCTACATCACTGACATTCTGAAGCCATGGTTACTTCAACCTCCGTCAGCAAACAGCACCACACAATTGACTGTTGCATATGTACATGTTTGGAGACTCTGCTGTAAGTCATTTGTGACTCATTTAGTGAAGCACAGGAAAGAATGAGCATTACATTAAATATCTACAAAACAACCTGTTTCCTGAGACAACAGTCTCTTCAATAGCCAAACTGGAATCCAACCTACCAAGTCTCCATGGGTCCCTTAAGCTTCACTCTTCTGGGTCAGAGAAGAAGGACTTGAGGGACCTTGTCGAAAGCTTTACTGAAGTCCATGATCACAACATCCATTGCCCTACCCTTACCAAATGTCTTCACTACCTCCTGAAAAAACTCACTTGTTTGTAAGACATGACTTTCCCTGCTAAAAGAATGCTGACTATCCCTAATGTTATGCTTTTCCAGATGTGAGTGCCACTGATGTAAGACTCGCAGACTTTCAAATTCTAGCTTCTTCTTTATTGCATTTCTTAATCAGAGCATAGCATTGGCTTTTCCACAGTCCTCTTGGACCTCATCTGTGACTAAAGAGAATACAAAAATTTTTTTTTCAAGGCTGTAACAAACCCCTCTCTTGCTTCACATGATAACCTAGGATAGGTCCTATCAGACACTGGGGACTTGCTCATCTTTAAGTTCTTCAAGACAGCCAACATCTCCTCCTCCCTCATATCTATAGGCCTCAGAATATCAGCATATGTCTCCCTGATCTCACTGACTTCCGGGTTCCTCTCCTTGGTGAATACCGATGTGAAGTACTTGTTTAGTGATGATTTTCAAGAGGGGATGGGATTATGGCATCCAATTGATGGGAATTCAGTGAAGGTAATACTGATGATTTTCAAGAGGGCATGTTTAGATACATGCTGATTGTGATACCATCAAAGCTGGAACTAGCATCGGTGGCAAAATTAACAAACATATAGGGTACATTGACTTGTAATCCACATCATACATACTCACACTTGTCCTGACCAGGATCCGCACCTTCATTATCTGTATTACTGGGTAAAGTCCATGGTTGGCGAGTAGCTAACGACTGTGGAAAAGATTCATCCTAAGGAAAGGTAAAGTACATCTTAGAACCTATGGATTAATTAATAACAAACTCTTGTAACATCTTAATAATGGCATTTCACTTTAATTGTATAGAATGTATCTATCCATAGAAGATGTTCTGACAAATTTAAAACGGTAGAACAAATGCATTAACAAAAGAATTATCTATAATATCCATCCTACAAATATTCAACTTATTTAATTCTTCACCTATGCTTTATGGCCTTTTCTTGCAAAGATCCCACAATAGCAAGGCAATGAATATTGATTCACATTTTATTAACATTTTTATTGAGAAATATATGTTTCTGAAGAAAATTCTCTGTTCCTTAAGTTGTATCATATACATATTGTCTTCATCCACTTCACAGTGAACATGGGACATTAGCTTAACCTCTGAAAGACAGTCCTTCTGACAATGCAGTACTTCAGCACTGCAATTATTTAACTATTCCTATTATATAGTTAAGTTCTGAAATTAAGCTTACAACTTCACAACAAGCGAGCTGACATTGATTTTGCAGCAACATCATGACAGTACTAGATTTATAAATCTTTGAAGGAACATAGTGATCACCTATGTGATAGTCCACTTTAAAAAGCTGTTTCTCAATTTTAAGAGACTAAAACATTTTGTCTTGTATTTTCTTATGGTTGCATATGTGCTCACTATTACATGGGAGAAAGTTTGTTGATTTGATTTCTTATAAGTTTTATCTAGTTATTTGCCTCAGATAATTTGAATTAAGAAATAGCTGTGATTAACAATGTTATAAACCAAAAGTCAAATATAATGAAATAAAAGGAGAATAGCTTTTCCGTTCATTTATGTTGTATTGTATTTAATAGAGATTTAATAGCACTGTGGATTCGTATCTGGACAGTTAGATTTAGTACTGCGATTTAGGCTAAAAAAAAAGTCATTTGGCCAAAGGCTGTCTAATTTTCTGATGAATGTAAAAGTACTGTAAGATTGTCCTCATACCTTTCCCTTCAATAGCTCCAAGAACACACAGATCTTTATTAATAAATGTTAATTCAATAATGAATTTCTAAAATTGCCTGCATTAGCAGAAAGAAGAGCTACTGTAAAATGCTGGCTACATTAGAACAGAATTTCTAAAACTTCAGAGGTTTGAAAAGTGAGAGCTTTATTCCAAATTAGGCTGACTTGATTCTTGTTGATGCTGAGAAAGGAAAATGAGCAATATCTGACTATTCAGTATTACAGTCAGCATTAAGTTCAACAAACACATTTAAATAAATATTCAAATTAATAAATAGGAGTGTTCAAAATATAATAAGTACTCCTTTGGAATTCCTGTCACAGCAGAGGGAAGCATTCAAATGAACAATACAATGATATACATCATGCATCTAGTGAACTGCCAGCTTTTATAGTTTATTGCCCTCAAGTTTACTCAGCTGCCATTATTGTAATGTCTTAATATAGGTTGCAGCAGTTAAATTGGAGGAAACCCTTGGGCATGCTGGGTGGGAGCGCTGGAGTGGGGGGGGCGGTGGGGGAGGAAGAAGTGAAACTGATCTTTGCCAGTTGTACAAAACAGACTTGGAGTCACTTGACAGACCATTTTACAGTGTACTCATTCTATTCCCATCGAAGCCTCAGACAATGACCCCTCTGTCACACTATGACTAAGTGCTTAAGTACTGTAGATTATCATCAATACCAGAGTATAGCAGAATGCACTTTACACCTGAAAATATTCCTTTCACAAAAAAAACTCTCATGGTGTGAAATCGCTACCTGATTTCACTGCAGAGAGTCTAAGGTAGATAGAATCTTTGAAAACCACTGCAATGATGGCAGGTTTTAGATTTAGTTATAACATAATTTGTGAAAGATTTCTTTGCAAACAGCATGAGTGTTTGAGCTGCAATCGCCTCTGTAGGTTCTCAGGTAACTTGATTACCTCATCGCTCTGCTTTTTTTCTCATTTTTGTTTTTCTCCATAACAAAATGACAAAATATTTCTGGAAATGTATCAGATTAAGAGACATAGAATAGATATATGAATTGGGTTCTACAAATGCTGCAACTTCTGCAGTCGCACATTCAGCATTTGAAGACTGATTAATATGTAGGTGGAGACCTTGCAGGAATCTTTCCCTCCACTGAGATACTGACACAGGGGTGACACCCCATTTCTCATTTAATAGTGATTACTTTCATTATCTAACTAAACAAAGGACTCCAAACTGAAATTTTCGGTTGAGGATTCTCTACAAGGGAAATAATAAATTTACTGATAATAGGAAAAATGTACGCTTAAAAAAAGCAAGGTGTTTGAAAATGAAAAAATTGATAAAAGCTTCAAGATGTGCTTACTGAAGTCTCAAGTTCACATGTACACTTGGAGGCCACTTTGTTAGGCACTTCCTGCACCTAATAAAATGTTTGTGGTTTTTGCTGCTTTAGCTCACCTACTTCAAGGTTCGACATGTTGTCCATGAGATGCTCTTCTGCACACCATCGTTGTATTTATCAGAGTTACTGTCGCCTTCCTGTCAGCCTGAACCTGTCTGGCCGTTCTTCTTTGACCTCTCCTTAAAAAAGAATTTTTGCCCATAGAACTGTCACTCATTTGATTTTTTTTTTTGTTTGTTTTGTACCACTCTCTGTAAACTCTACAAACTGTCACGTGTGAAAATCCCAGGAGATAACCAGTTTCTGAGATACTCAAACCACCCCGTCTGGCACCAACAATCCTTCCACTGTCAAAGTTATTTAGCCCACATTTTTTCTCCATTCTGATGTTTGGTCTGAACAACAACTAAACTTCTTGATGATGTCTGCATGTTTTAATGCACTGAGTCTCTGCCACATGATTGGCTGATCAGATATTTGCATTAACAAGCGCTGATGTACAGGTGCTCCTGATAAGGTGGCCACTGAGTCTATAATTTTAGAAGCACATAATATCCCCAAACCCTTTTATAATTCGAGTGGAGTCATTGAGCTGTAAGTTGTAAAAGAAAGTGGCATTACATCCTATTACTGTTTTCTATCGCGCTAACCTAAACTATCTATATTATAGAGATTATATACTTTATGCTTATAATAGAAATGATATTGATAAACTGCATTTATGTAAACTACAGTTCCAATAAGGTAGGTTATCTGTTCAGTTTGTTATGTCTCTACTTGTTTTACCTCACTGCAATGAGTAATTGCAATGGGTAGACAAATTTAAAAAACATTTATAACTATTATCTGATCATTAAAGTTATTACCTACAGGAAGCCTTCCAATATGGGAATGAATCATCGAAACATAATAATACAGGGAAGGACCTTACCTCATCAATGCCAGCTGTAAGCATATCTGCATTGATCTCACTTACTGACTTTAAGCCTATTTCCCTTCATATGTCAATCTGCACTTTGTCTTTTTGGATCCCACCTTTTGTCCCATTTGTTTAAAGCCTTTTTCCTTTTATCTTTCCATTACTGTTTTATATTTAGTTGGTGCACAAACTGCAAAAGATAGTTAAGGATAGAGGATATTCTACAATATTAGGGAGAAAGACAGATAATTAAGGGTGGACTAATGAGTTCTGCAGGTTTTGAAAAATAATGCATGTAATATCTTATGTGGTCGTCGTGGCTATCCCTCGAGGTCGAGGATGATGGTCTTCATTCTGTTGATCTATTTATGGGCTCTCAAGTGGCTTATGAGTCCAATCTTGACTTTGAAAATTCTTCCGCATTCAGGACAGGTAGTTCCAGATGGCAGATCAGGCTTTGGCTGTTGCTGCCTCTCTGTCCATTTTCTTCTCTCTCCTTCTAATTCTGCACATCAGTTGGCTTTGAAAGTTGCTGTTCCTTCTCGGATGATGGCTCGCCAGAGTTTCCTGTCCTTGGCATTGGTTTCCCAATGTTGATGTCAATGTTACATTTCTTCATGTTGGCTTTTAACTTATGTATTATACAATTAGATCATTCATATCATCAGGCACATGATAGCTCCCAGCAGAGCAATCCTATCAGTCATGCCCCCCCTTTCTATTTTCCTACAGCCCTGTAGTTTGTCCCTTGCACATGCCCATCAACACCCCTTTAATTCACAATAAGGGGTAATATACAGTGGCTAAGACACACATGCCACTGTGTCTTTGAAAGATCAGAGCATCTAGAGGAAATCCATTTAATTATGGAAGGATGTACAAATTTCACAAGGAGAGAAGCCAAAGTCAGGATTGAACCCGGGTCCCTCAAGCAATCGTACAAGGCTACTTGTAACTATTGAATTACTGCCCTCTCCAGAAAACAATTCTGAAATCCACTGAGAAATCCCAGAAAATCTCTAATCATGTAATATGAATGGAATTTGGTATCCACTCACGAAACAGCATTGAACAATTGTAACTGGAAAGACATTTAGCATGTAAAACATTGGTAAGACTCTCCAAATTTCATGTTTAAAAAAGTAAAAATGAACATTGATTGTAAAACAGTGAACTGAAAAGGAATGCTGATCCTTTTCCACCAGCCAGGGCATTCCCTCTTCTCATTGGTAGGAGGTACAGAAGCCTGAAGGCACATCCTCAGCAATTCAGGAACAGCTTCTTCCCCTCTGCCATCTGAGTCCTAAATTGACATTGAACCCATGAACACTACCTCACTAATTTTTATTTATTTTTTTTTGTACTGCTTATTTTAACTTAATCATTTACTAAACCAGCGGTCCCCAACCACCGGGCCACGGACCGGTACCGGGCTGCAAGGAAATGATATGATTTGGCGATAAGGGTCAGCTGCACCTCTCTCCTCATTCCCTGTCACGCCCACTGTTGAGCTTGAGCGCACGTGAGGTCATTACGCACGTGAGGTCATTACCCATGCGAGGTCATCAGTCGGTATGAGTAAAAAACAAACGTCGCTTGAGAGTTTTTTTTGGAAGAGGTGGAAGAGGACATAAAAGGCCTAACGATGATGATAACACAGAGGCAGCTGAGGCAGAGACTGCAAAAAAAAAGCTTCCTTCAACAGAAACTATGACGACGCGTCATAAAATATGGCTTTATTGCGACCGGTGACTCACACCCTCCAAGTCCCCTGTGTGTGATATGTGGAGACAAGCTGTCTAATCGCTACGGAGATTTCTTTCAGGAAAAAAGTCACCACTGGCAGCACACTTCAGTGACGAGGAGTGGATAGCAAAACTCGCTTATCTGTATGACATCTTCAACCTGCTCAATAAACTCAATTTGTCACTTCAGGGGAGAATGACAACTGTCTTCAAGTTGACAGATAAAGTGTCTGCTCTCACAGCCAAACTGGAACTGTGGGGACGGTGAGTGGACAGGGGCATACTTGACATGTTCCCAACATTAGCTGGGATTTTGGGAGAGACTGAGGCTGCACCGTCTTTCTCACAACTGGTGCGCAATCACCTAACTTGCCTGTTGACAGAAGTCGAGCGTTACTTCCCAACCGCAAATGACCCAAGACATGCAAAGGAATGGGTCCATGACCCATTTGTGAATGTCCCCGGTGAATTATCCATGTCAGCGCGGGAAGAAGATCAACTACTTGAGCTTGCAAATGACGGTGGGCTGAAAAGTATGTTTGACATAACATCTCTACCGGCATTCTGGATCAAAGTCAAGGCTGAATATCCTGAGATAGCCACAAAAGCTCTGAAAACGTTGCTTCCATTTCTAACATCATACCTCTGCAAAGCGGGATTTTCTGCAACGAATGCAATGAAAAGTAAATTGCGGAATAGACTGGACATAAGGAACCCCGTTTGAGTATCGCTGTCTCCCATCACCCCTCGATGGGACCGTCTTGTTGCAGGAAAACAAGCCCAGGGCTCCGACTGACTCAGCGATATTGGTGTGTTGCAATCATTTTATATGTTCATACGAGGAAAATATGCACTGTGTGTTTAATATCCAAACATTACTTAAAATGTTATGATGCTATTGAGTCATAAGTGCCTTATAATTGACTTATCACTATATTCATGGGAGGAAAATATGCGCTGTGTGTTTAATATTAAATTCGTTAGATAAACCCTTTTAGAAATGAAATTGTGAGTGTATTATTAGCCACTTATAAGTGACTTAAAGTTTCACCTATATTCCGGTCATGATTAACACCCCCCCCCCACCCAGTCGGCCGGTCCGCAAGAATATTGACAATATTAAACCGGGCCACCATGCAAAAAAGTTTGGGGACCCCTGTACTAGACAGAGTTAAAAATAAATGTGGACTAAGATGTTAACTGTCCTGTGCTATCACCAGTGGGATCATCAGTTGATCTGCCACCTGTCTTCAGGAGTTTTGGCCCACTTATGATCAAGACTCCCTCGAGGTGGTGGGCCAGCAGTGCTAAAGCACCACCTCCCACTGGTGAGCTTAAAAACTTGGCATCTGCCTCTGTCAAAGTTGTTGGTCACTTCCATCCTACAGATAGTCTGCTCTTCAGGTGTCTATGCAACTACTGAAGGGTTTGCAAGATATGTATACACTGTCTGACTATCTGCCCCTCTGGACATACTTGGTCCACACCCATGCTGATCCTTTCTCTGCTGCCTCAGCTACAGCCCTGCTGGTTGACTTGATCTCTCTTCTAGTGAAGCCAAGGTCATGCAGCCACTTCTGGAAAATGAACGCAATAAACCCACTGCAACCTACTTCGAATGGATAGCATGAGACCTTCCACCCTCTGTCTCTGCACTCTGTTCTTAACTCTGCATACTTGGTTAACTTGCGCTCATGTGCTTCATCGATGTTGTCTTCCCAGGGGACTGTGAGTTCACCAATAACTGCTTCTCTACTGGTGTCAGACCATACGATCATATCTGGACGCAATGTGGTGAAAGCTATTTGCTCCGGGAAACTGCCTTTCCCATCCAGATCAGCCTTGACGCACCAATCATTGGCTGAAGAAAGTATGCTTGATCGTGGGCTTGTGCTGTACACCCTTGACTTGGAGCCTTCTTTGACAAATGATATGTGATGTTCTGTGCAGCATGGGGCATGAGATAAGTTGTGCTGCAGTACTCTCTGCTCTACCGCTTCTGTTACAACTTTGAGAACGTTGTTATTTCTCCAAGTGTATGTGCCACTGGAAAGATTGACTCTGCATGCACTCAAAATATGTTGAAGTGTTCCCTTATCACCACAAGCAGCACACCTGTCTGTCTTATCTTCATAACAGGTGCTGAGGTTGGCAGGTGTTGAGAGCAGATCGTACGCTGCTCTACATAGAAAAGAAATGCGGAGCGGTTCCATCTGCCACAGAAAATTCCAAGATAGATGTCGTTGTTCAACACTTTCCCACCAGGTCCAAACCTCTTGTTTGGCTAGGCCAGCTGTTTTAGCTAACCTCTTCTCCTCTTCTACCTCTCGTATTTCTTGTGTTACAAGCTCACAGCGCTCCTTACCTGTAGAAGATGACCACCACTTGTGGGTTGTCCATCCAAGTCCCTGGCGACCTAGCTGGATAGCCCCAACCATCTCCTTGTGCTTCAATCTAGACTCTGCCTCATCAACTGCTACACGGGCTGACCACTTCCTGCCTGATCTCACATCCGGTTGGGTGTTCTTGATGACAGGGTCTTTTGAGTCTCAAAACATCAAGAGTGATCTTACCTTGGCTACCTTGACCTCCACAACAAGGGATTGCACTGGGATTGTAAGCTTTGTCTGGCTACTGTGGATTGCAACATTGGTGAGGCTGCTCAGTACTCCAAGCCACTTCTTCACATACTTGTTGATCTTCTGTTCCATTGCCTCAACATGGGACATTGCCACTTCATAGACAGTTAGTGGCCACATTATCCGTGGCATCAGTCCATACTGCAAGCACCACAACTTCAACTTGCCAGGCAAGCCACACTTGTCAACAGACATCAGACCTCTGCTGATCTGTTCTCCTGTCTCTTGAACCCTCTTGTTGTCTCTCAGCTCCTCTGTGTACCATCGCCCAAGGCTCTTAACTGGTTAGTCCTGAATGGATGGAATCTCTTCTCCACAAAGGGTGAAATGAAAGTCAACCAGCTTTCCTCTCCTAAGAACAAGGCACCTTGACTTCTTGGTCTTGAACTTCATTCTTCCCCAATCCAGTAGCTCCTCGAGTCTAGATAGTACCTTTTCCATTGCCTCCATGCTGGAACCCAAAAGGGTAAGATCATCCATGAACGCTCATATTGGTGGTAACTCCACTCCGCCATCAAGTGCGAGACCTGGTCCCATTGATTCTACAGCCCTCACAATCACCTCCATGGCTAACATAAAAAGGATGGGTGAAATTGCACATCCCATTGGGATTCTAACATCCAAACTCTGCCACCATATATATACTTACTGTAATTCAATTTTTTTTCTCTATATTTATTTGTCATTCAAAGTTAACAAATTTCATGACATACCTCTGTGATATTAAACCTGATTCTTGTTCTGATCCGCACAGTTGTTGCACAGAATCATATTGAATGGACTGACATGGCTGAGATTAATGTTTACTTGAGAGTGTTGACTTTTAGAAATTCTGCATTAGATGTAAATAAACACCCGATACGACATTAGCTGACAGAAATAACTGTACGAGTAGATGTAAATTTGGATAAAATCTTCAGTGAGTTGTTGAAAATGGTATAACTGAACTCTACGCCACAAAAGGTCTTTCCTCGTCTATGAAAACAAAACAAATAGTACAATAAAGCAAGACGCTGCTGTTTAAACAGTAAATGCATATTACAAAGATGCCGCTGTAAATGCGCCTCCTGGGTTAAACTCTACTCAGTACACTACACACTGCTGACATGCATATTCCTTATAAGGCGTGCAAAATTCTTCATTTTGCCATTTTACTGGAGATGGTAAATCATTTAAACTAAACTCTTCAATGTCTTTAGTCAATGATAGTGGTTATTCTACCAGCACCCTGTGGTATAAATTCAAGGCCTTGTTAACATGATCAGATGTCTGAAAAAAATACATTGCTGCGGTTTTAACATGCTCTTTTATCCAGTAGACTAATTCTACTGGAAATGATAACAAATGATAACATAGCATGAATATTTAACAGTCCCTGTGATGCAGCAAATTAAATCAGCTAATTCATATTCAGTCTTTTCATTTCTAATATATTGAGATTCACTCACTTTAAATGGAAAATGAGACCTCATTCTGAACCATTTATGCTGCTCTGGATGAAGGCATGGAAATGCATTTGCCTCAGTCTTACAGATAATAATTTAATTCTTAATATCTCTCAGATGTGAAGCGCAGATTCAAATATCGCTGTGATGATTGTACGTTCTAGTACTAATTGTTTGGTGACAATAAAGTATAAAGTAAAGTATGTTGTCAGGTCTGAGTCAGAAAAGGACACAGTATCAGCATAGCTGGAAACTCGTAAGAAACAACAAATTTATAACTATTGTTGTGACACAGATTTGCTAGCGGTCAGGACTGATGGCTTCAAAAATGGCCCTAGGCTAGCAGAAAATTTAAGCAGTATTGTGCAAAAGATGATGTGGACTGTGTATTCTTGTGTGATTGACTGGTTGGCATATAATATATGGTATATAGGCTGCAGCATGGCTAAATTTAAATAAATGTGAGGGAAAACTGAAAAGGTTAAGTAGCCAGGTATATAAAAGAATAAAATGACAGAGGAATCAAAATTGTTTTCAACTGTCAGTCCTTGGTACTGTGAACAACAGGAATTCTGCAGATGCTGGAAATTCAAGCAACACACATCAAAGTTGCTGGTGAATGCAGCAGGCCAGGCAGCATCTGTAGGAAGAGGTGCAGCCGACGTTTCAGGCCGAGACCCTTCGTCAGGACTAACTGAAGGAAGAGTGAGTAAGGGATTTGAAAGTTGGAGGGGGAGGGGGAGATCCAAAATGATAGGAGAAGACAGGAGGGGGAGGGATAGAGCCAAGAGCTGGACAGGTGATAGGCAAAAGGGGATACGAGAGGATCATGGGACAGGTACTGTGCTTTTATTTCTATCAGCTGCATCCCTCTGAAACAGAAAGAGGGAATCTTTAACTTTTTGTGCATGAAGAAAAATGGGCAAAACAAGTGTTAAAAGTTCATTGCTGGACTTGAGTCATTTCTATCTTTCAGCTATCTTAATGGTTATTTTATTTGGGATGGAGGTTTGGGGAAGGTATTGCGATACCCACCTGAATTAAATGGGAACCTCATGAATCCTATTAGTCCTGTCGACTCAGTGCAACATAAGCTGTCTCCTGAGCAGTGCACTCTATTCTCACTGTGATGTTGGTTAAAATTGATAGAAAGCTGCTAAAAAGGGCTAGATATTCTGGACCCTTTGGTGAGGTAAATTTAAGTCACCTTTCCTGGAGTTTGCTTTTGCCTTAGGCAACAAGCAGCTCAGAATCACTCCATGTACACGACCAACAACGTGGAGGCAGATCTTGAAGATTCAGATAATCTGTTTCAACGCTTTATTTGCCTCACTTCTATTGAGTATAATTTCATTACATATTTCTCAGATGTTATTGCATCACTCAGAGTCCTGCTGGCAGGGCATTAAAAAGTTGTCTTGGCATCTCTTAGCTAAGAGGGCAGATCATGACCCCAGCTATAACATCTAATCTGAGAAGTTTCATATCCTCCATATTACATTCAAACATCAGGCTCAGGCTTGAGATTCTAAACCCATAAACCACAAACTCAAGAAATGAGAATGCAGTCTCTGAGGCAAAGCTGCCACTTTCATTGCAGGGTCAGTTTCATAATAACAGTCAGCAGTATTCAGTTTTCATCACTCAACATTCGCATGAAAAGCAAACAACATCTGAACAAATATATCAAATGAAACAGTATCAGTGATTTTACAGCAGAACCAAGACTGAAGAATGGAGGTTTAAGAAGCAGCTGCAAAGTGTATTTGAACATTGTACATTAGTTGTTGTATTTTTGAAATCTAGTAATAAAGTTGCAAATCAAATGACGGAAGTTAGTGCTCAGAAATAACTATGAAGCCCAGTTTAGGGATTGTCCATTCAGTTGATATTGCAAAGAATGGCTTAAAGCCAACCTGTACAACTATCAAGGAGACACACTGCATCACATAGGAGCTCCCTGATCATTTGATATTGCAGAAAAGGCCTTCTTGGAAATAAGGGGAAAGAGGGATGTCCTGTGTCTACAGGAGCCAGGAGATCACACAATTTGAAGGCATTGGTGGTCAATCCTGGAGATCAAGCCTTAGAGAATAATGCAGTGTTGGAGCAAGTTCAATGACTTCATATGCAGAAACAATCAAACCTATTCACTTGTAATACTAAGTAAATAGGCCGTATGTAATTGTCCTTCTGACATCTACAATCTCTTGTAATTTACAAGCTGTAGATGACTTAAGTGTGTAGCTCTTTCCTCTGCTCTCCCTCTCACCACAACCCTACCCTAACAGAAATTCAGATACTTCATATAAAGTAATGGGAGAATTTGAATGTGGTACGTCATCAGGCATAAATAGTTCATGATCAGAGAGGGGAATGTAGCAACTAGTTGCCAGCTTTTCAAGATCACACAGAGATTCTGTACTGTTGGATTTAGATGAGGATTTCAAAGGAGCAGCCAAGTTGATGTGACTCACCTAGTAGAAATGCACCCTGATGAGCTGGTCTAATCCACAGAAGGTCATGACTACCATGACCTTGACAATTAGTCTCCATTCATTCATGGGCAGCTCTCTGTTCTCTCCACCCCTTCCCACTATCCTGAAATTTATTTCTTACTCCTTTTCCGCAGATACTGCCTGACCAACAATCTCAGAATTGAGGAGCTGAGAGGAGCTACAAAGACAAGCTGAAACATTGCACCCATTATAAGAAGGGAATTTTAAAACTGAGGCTTGGTTAATCTGGGAGTCCCTGTGGTTCAGCAATGGCATGTGGGAAATAGTGTTTTGGATTACCAAAGAGTCTGGACAGATGGCAGCTTGGGAGATTTAATACTGAGTTTGAAGGTAGCAAAGTTATATAAAAAAGGCTTTGGTAGCTGCTGGGCTGAGGCAGAGGTGGAGATCAGTGACTAAAATGTAAAGAACTGCAGATACAGGAAGTCTGAAGTAAATCCAGAAAATACTGGAAATCAAGTTCAAGTTTATTTTTATTTCACCCTTAGACATGTATAGCACCAAATAAAACAATGTTCCTGTGGACAAAGGTGCACAATACTGTACATATAACTCACACAAAACACAAAGTAATATTACTACAAATATATTAACAAATAATAAGGTGCATTTACAACACAAATTAAAAAGTCAACAGTACAACGCTACTGGAACTTCATATGTGTGTGGTATGAAGACCTGGGTGGTGGCAGGGAGTTCAGTTGTTTGGGGGAAGTGGCTGTTTTCCATCTTAACAGTCCCTGTCATAATGCTTTGGTACCTCCTGCCTGATGGTAGGGGGTCAAAAAGATTATTGGACAGATGGGAGGGATCATGACAATGCTAAGGGTGTTATGTAGGCAGCGCTCCAGATCAATATCTAGATGGGTGGAAAAGAGTCCCAATGACCATCTCAATCTCTGCAACGTGCCCTTGGAATATTGTTAACAGCTTTGGGCCCCATATCTCAGAAAGGATGTGTAGTCATTGGAGACATTCCAGAGGAGGTTCACGAGGATAGTTCTGGGAATGAAGGCGTTAACATATGTGGAGCATTTGGCAGCTTTGGGCCTGTGTTCACTGGAATTTAGAAGAATGTGTGGGGATCTCATTGAAACCTACCAAATGTTGAAAGAGTAGATAGGGTGGATCTGGAGAGGCTGTTTCCTATGGTGCAGGTATCCAGAACCAGAGAGCACAGATTCAAAACCCTTTGTAGGGTCTTGAAATTAGGTGCCTTGAAATTTCCATGCCAAACAGTGATTCTTGATGGTGCTCCTGTAAGAATTGGTAGAATGTGGGTGGGTTGGGGGGCGGGGAGGCTCCCTCACCTCAATCTCCTCAGGAAGTGGAGAGGTGGTGTTGACGGACTGGGTGATCCATTATGTGAGCTCCCAGAAACAGAGTGCTCCTACCCCTCACCACGGAGGGGCCATTCTACCAGCGGCTCTACCTCCTCCCTGTATGCCATCTGGTTGTCATTGTTGATGAGACTAACCACAGCCGTGTCGTCAGCGAAGTTGGTGATTCGGCTTGAACTGGATATAGCAGCAGAGTCATGCGTCAGTAGCGTGAACTGTAGCGGGCTGAGGACGCAGCCCTGGGGACATCGGTGCTAATTGTGAGGGAGCTAGAGATGTTGATGCTGTCATGGACCCACTGTGGTCTTTCTGTCACGAAGTCCAAAATCCAGTTACAGAGGGAGCTGTTGAGGCCCAGCGAGGACAGTTTACCTGTCACCTTCTGAGGGATGATTGAATTAGATACTGAGCTGGTCAATAAACAGCATCGTGCATATGAGACACCATTTTCCAGGTGGGACAGGAAGGACAGGAGGGCAGAAGCAATGTCATCACCAGTGGACTGATTTGAGTGATAAGTGAACTGGAGAGGGTCCAATGTAGCAGGAGGATGGGACTGAATGTGATTGTTGAGGTCAGTGCCACTGGATGGTGGTCATTAAGGTAGGTTACTGTTGCTTTCCTTGAACCCTACAGGGACAGTGGACTGTTCCAGAGAGATGCTGAAGATGTTACCTGGGCTGCACAGCCCCTCAGCACCTGACCAGGTACGTTATCAGACCTAGCAGCTTTATGTGGGTTGCCCTGCCTAGGGTCTTCCTAACACAAGCTGCGTCCAGTCAGAGTGTCTGCTCCTCGGGGGCAGGGGGGACCTTCCTTGCTGACACATCTCTCCGTGCATCAAATACTCAACAGGCCTAGCAGTATTTGAGAGAAACATATTTAATCTTCATTGGAAAATTAGAAAACAATTATGCTTTAAGTTGCAGAGAAGGGTGGTGATAGTGGGGGGAGGAGGTGGGGGTGATGGAGACAGATGAAGAAAAGGAATATCTAATTTACCTCAGAATTTTCTATTCCCAATTGAAGTTCATCAAGTTGTAACATTAACTCAGTTCTTTACTCCTTGCTAATGCTGTCCAGTCTGCAGGATATTTCAAGGATTTTCTGATTTGCCATGCATTCTAAAGTATATTAATTTGTTGCTGCACCTCTCCGCGCCTTGTGGCACAATGGCACAACCTTGCCATTTCTAAGGCATTTGACTGTTTTTTTACAAGGCCGAGTTGCTAGGTCAATGCTCAGCCCAGCACGGATGGAAAGCGTGCAAGAGGCCAGCTGGATTTGAACTCTGAACCATTCATCTCGAAGTCCAGCGTGGATGCCACTACACCACTGGCCGGCTTAGTATGTTAGGTGGATGGTGAAAGATCCTGAATGTCTTCTAAATTTCTTACTTGTACCATATCTTTCTTATTGTAATATTGGGGCATACATTCCAAGATTTCAGTTGGATGAGAAATATTTTTGATGATAATAAGGTGCCAATAGAAATTATACTTATTACACTGTCCATTTGAGATTAATTCATATTATATTGTTTATCCAAACTCACCTGCCAAACTACTACGTGATCAAGGTGCAAGGGTTTCAGTGCTGCTCTTACAGGGTTAAGCACCAAAATGTCTCCCAATGTAATTAAAAACAGGCACTGATACGGCACAAACCTTTCAGAGGATATCAACATCAGAATGCTTTTCTCCGTACAAATCAGCACATACGTTTCTGTTTTAAACAAATACTCAAAGTATAGCCCACATCAAATATTGTGTGAGAAGGTCACTTGTGAATGCAAGTTGAGGCCCTGCTGGAAGCAATAACACATAGAATAGATGGCTGAGTTGGCTCTGATCCCTTTAAAATTAGAAATACGTAAAGAGCAGCCCACCGCTAAAATTGAAATCAAGGGTCCAACCTATACAATGCATGAGTTGAAACTGGATCAGCACATGCAATCTTACCTGGGAGAAAAGAGAATTATCAAATACCGCACAAGGAAGAGAAGGTTATGATTGCAATGGACTTACTTCTATGACCTTCTACATAATAAATAATCATGTTTTGTGAAACATATATTCATAAACATACAATGATCTTTAATGCATTTGTATCCACAAGTGGTTATTGGTTTGATTTAAGATAAATGTAAATTCTTAAAACTTGACGTTACATGCCTGTTTCTTATTAAATCTAATTTGGGCCACAACTGCTGACTGGGGATAATTATTGATTATCTGACATGCATTCTTAAAGGGCTTTGCACATCTGCATTCTTTTTGAAAGTGAAACAAAAAAGCAGATTTATTTCCTCTGCAATCTTACTGCAAACATGCAATGGTTCACATTAAGGTGCTTTTGTTTCATAGAGAAAGTTCCTGGCTGGCATCAAACTTGAATCACTTAACTACAGGAATTGAGGATTTGGGGAAAATAAACAGGAGGTTCCATTTGAAATGAATGAATATTAATTTGCTAATAAACTGAAAATCACAGGGGCTAAACATAAGCAAGTACAATAGGATATAGTTATTAAGAAACTCTGGCACCAATGCTGTTGACATCGGTGAGGCCAAGACGACCATCCTTCATTGAAGCCTGACAAATATTCAGGCCACTCAGAGCACATCTGGAGCAGGTGTCTGCCCACACACTATGGCAGAAATACACTACAAATTAAAAATTTGGAGACTATCCTGCATCCCTTGAACCCCTTTGCAAGGGAAGCGATAGCACGTTGTTTTAATCTTGTATCAATCCAAGCCCAGACGCCACAAAGACTTGCAACACTAAAGAGGCAAAATTACAGCGAACTAGCCATGAATTGCAGTAATCCACGACTCATATACATAAAGCGCACTTAATGTCAAAATACATCTCAAACCCATTCTGGAACTGTGTTCAGACAAAAATGAATGCAAATCTATGATGAGTTGTAAAGAGCTGATAAAAACATTCCTAGCTAAAACTGAATTCTGTTAAGTGTAAAGTGTTCCACATTGAAACATTATGTGTCACCTGTATTCTCTATGAATGGTTTTGAAAAAAGCTAAGATAAAGACAGAAAAGGAAGACATTAAGCATAATGTGCTTTGTCTCAAAAGTAATTTCAACTCTCCAAGGCTTGAGCAGTGAAGTTTGGAGAAACATGGAATTTTCAGTCTCAGAAGGAGGTGACTGAGAGATATACAAGGTTGATTAAGAGTACAGGAAAGGTAAAACTGGAAAATCACTTTAAGACACATTTATGATGGCAAATTTACAATAAATACGAAAAAGATTTGTTTTCACAGAATGGCAGAGAAGTAGAGGTAAATAACTTGAAAATGTAAAAGAAACTGGCTGCTACAATGTGGTTGGTGTAGGGCATATGTGCTAAGGAAAGGATAAAAAATGCATGTTTCATGCCACTTCATGCTTCAATCTTCCTTTAAAGCTAATGAATACTTTCTGAGGTATCAAACTTATACAGGTTGTCCCCAGGTAATGAATAGGTTCCATTTTTTAGACAACTGTAAGTTACTTCTGTCCAAATCAAAAAACACACAGGAAGTACTCAATATGGCAACCATACGACCACATTGTTACAAAGAATGGAATCAAAAGTGCAAAGGACAACTACAAAACGTGCAGCGATAGAGGAAAATAGTACCACACTTCCTAGAAACATACATTTTTACCTGTGTCAGACTTTCTATTTTAATAATATTATGGGAGCTCATTCAAATGTAGGGAGTGTTTATAGATTCAACATACTTAACTTTGGATTGTCCTGTATCACAAAATACAACAGGCAAATTGTGTTAGGCAAAGCTCTGCAAACATAAGGCAATGAAAACATCCATTATTGATAGAAGAACAAACACGGACCAGAACATTGAGAAAATTCCCTTGCACATTTTCAAAGATTGCAAGGGATCTTATCTCCCCCCATCATAAATTATCCGTAGTAACAACTTAACATTGCAATTTTAAGATGTTATGTTTCAGTACGAGAAGGCGACATCAGTTTAAATTATGTGTTCTTAGGTCTAGAACTCAGGATGCTTTCATTAAGACATCTAACAAAGTGGGCTGAATGGTTTTCATCATTCAAAATTAATACTTAATTTTGTGAAGCAAAAGAATACCATGCCACCTCCTTTGAGAGACAAACTGAACAATGCTGATGATGTGGGCATTAGATTTAACTAATACCAATACTAATATGGTGGACTTATGAACTATGGGTAAAACTAGAAACATAAAGATCCATTTATACTTTTCATGGCCCAAATGAAATTCAACATGCAGATTGCATTTTTTAAAGTCGTGTTTGCACCAATATTTCTTTAATAAAATTGTGGGACAGGAATATTTCTCCTTGATCATGTAATCTTTGATTGTTTTTAACTCCAATTCTCACAACAAAACTACATATTGAAGCCCTTATAAAAATCTTTTTCACACGTACAGTAATTTTTGGCAACATTTTCATTAGTTAATTTGCAGAGGAATGAAGTTTAATTTCCAAATGAGCTCTACTACATTCTGCACCCCTTTAATTACTTGTAACCAGCCATCATATTAATCTATTTCTTCTCACCTCTGAAAAATAGCTCCTTTGTGAAATATTCCCAGCTGTAACTCCAGCCTGACTAATTGGAGAACCAAGGGATCTCCCAGCTTGAGTTGTAAATGTTGTCAGTTTGTTCTTTGGATTACTGAATGCTTCTTCTTTAGTCACTGGTTGGCTAGAAAGCGGACTTTGAAATAATTGACTGTTCAGCGTTGCAGGCCTGCTTGCTTGTGCTGATGATGTTCGAGATCTGGTATGCTGGCCATTTGGAGTCTCTGGCCTGCTGCTTTGGTTACTGGAACTCTGCAATAGTTTGCTTCCTTGGATCAGTGGAAAATCTTTCCCAATAGGACCTGATGGTATTTGAGGTCTAGAACTTTGGCCCAATAATGTTTGCGACAGACTTCCATGGTAATTTGACATACTTATTCTACTTTGAATACTGGAACTCCGTTGCATTTCAGATTCAATTGTTAGTGCTTTTGCAGCAAGATCCTTGTCAAGTTCTGTAATAAGAATAGGTTTAATTTAGTCTTGGTTCCAGACACTAACAAAGTAAATGAGATTCTCAAATGTAAAATTAAAAAAAAAATCAAATTAACTGCGATAAAGATGAACTAAAAAAAAAGTAATTATAAAAAAAAGAAATCTAAAAATACTAGAAATGATTAACCAGTGTTTACTAAAAATATGATATCCTGCATACCGAGGGATAATGCCTCAGAAAACTTCATTATTAGTCAAGTCCACAAAAATATAGCATTAAATGAACAGGTTTAAGGAATATATCTAACCTACATTTCACTGATTCTACTGCATTAAGTTTTGCAGTTTACTTCTTTTTAATAAGAAAAACAATTAATATTGAACACAACATCAAAAGTTACTGGTGAATGCAGCAGGCCAGGCAGCATCTCTAGGAAGAGGTACAGTTGACGTTTCGGGCTGAGACCCTTCGTCAGGACTAACTGAAAGAAGAGATAGTGTAGCTCTTCCTAGAGATGCTGCCTGGCCTGCTGCGTTCACCAGCAACTTTGATATGTGTTGCTTGAATTTCCAACATCTGCAGATTTCCTTGTGTTTGCGTTTTTAATATTGAACACAACATTTTTTATTGCGGTAAGACTATCTTGAGAAAATTTTAAGAATGGTGGATTGGCATAATTGCACTTCAACTAATGAAGTTCCACTTTTAGCACATGGAGACTTGGTGCTCGACAAGTGGCCCCCAATTTATGTCGGGTCTCACCAATGGAGAGGAGGCAGCAATGGGAACACTGGATACAATAGATGACCCCCAAAAGATTCGCAGGTGAAGTATTCACCTGGAAGGACTGTTGGGGACCTGAATGGAGGTAACAAGAAGGTAAATGGGCAAGTAGGTAAATGGGCAAGTATAGCATTTCTGATGTTTGTAGGGATACGTGCCAGGAGGAAGCTTAGTGGGAAGGCACAAGTTGACAAGGGAATTTCCTGTGTTAGGCCTGTATCCCTCTTAAGCCACGTCCAATGACTTATACAACTGCAACATAATGTCAAAACTCCTAGACTCATTGCCCTGACACATTGAAGGCTAGCATGCTAAATGCCTTTTTCACTATGCTGTCTAGCTGTGATGGGTGCTTTCAATGAGCAGTGAACATGCACTCTTAAGCCTCACTGTTCCATTACAATCCCTAGTGCACTAGCAAGCTTATATATAATTCCTAAGCTGGTTTGACTTTCTAAAATGCATCACTTTGCACTTATCTGTCCAAAAATCCATTGCCACTCCTCGACCCACTACTCAAACTGATCAAGATCCCTATGTAACCCACGATAATTTTATTCACTACCAACAACACCTCCTAATTTCATGTGATCTGCAAAGCTACTGATCAAGCATTGCGTATAGGCACCCAAATCACTTATATAAATATTGAATATCATAATATACATATCAAAGAACAAGAGTTCCAACACAAAGCCCAGCAGCACACCACTAGTCACTGGCCTCCATTCTGAGGAACAACCTTCAATCACCATAAAGCCTGCTCTTAAATCTGCAAGCCATCAGCTCCCTACAAATCAGATGGAGATGAGTGCGCCACAGTAGAGTAGCAGTTCACACAATGCTATTACAGCTCAGGCTGTTCCGGAGTTCAGAGTTCAATTCTGGCGCCGTCTGTAACGGAGTTTGTACTTTCTCCCCGTGAGAGAGTGGGATTCCTCCGGATGTTCCTGTTTCCTCTCACAGTCCAAAGACGTAGTGGGTAATTGATCATTGTAAGTAGTCCTGGTGTTGCTGGGCAGTGTGGCTGGTTGGACTGGAAGAACCTGTTCCGCACTGTAAATAACTAACTAAATAAAATTTATTCATCTGGGATGTACTGTATTGAAGTCTCCAAAAGATATGCATAGTTTGTAGTCATCTCTTGCACTTTCTGTAATCTGTTGCATGATCTATGCCCGAGGAAGACCGAACAGGAGTGTGAGGGCCATGGGTAATCCAGAAGGGGAGGTTCTGCTGCAAACATGGACTTAATGATCTTGCTCAGTGCGAAGCAGAAGACTTGCCACTGAGGGTCCCCTAACTGTGAGGAAATTTCTGAAGCACATTATGCATAGTCTTTGACTTACCTGGCATGAGATGAGTTCGTTTTCAAATCTTTGACTTTCATCATGGCTGCATACCTTAAAAATAATCCTGGGTGTCACAACATTTATCCTCTCATGCTACTTTGCAGGCTTGCATCTATGAATTAATTCCTGATCTTTTACTTAACTATTTTGCTACAGCATCACTCCACTTCCTGAACTCTATATACAACTATTTTCCTCAGAGGTTATCCTCAATGCTGATGCTAAGAATGGTTAAAATCTACAACACTTTGAACTGTTGATATATGTTGAGCAATAATGACATACATATCACTAATATTGTTGTGTAATGAGTATCTCACTATATTTAGCAAAGATTGAGGAGCTGTAATGAAGGATTGAAATTCCAGACCAATTGTAAACTGTACATATTCAGTAGTTTCTTAATGAAATCCAATGCAGGGTGTACAGTACATAAGAAAAAAGGACCTGGAGTTACCTCTCGGCTCTTCAAGCTTGCCCTGTCATTCTATACAATCATGATTGCTCTGCACCAAGCTTCAACTCCACTTCTATGCAAGGTCTGCACAGCCTGGATTTCCTGAAGTTTCCAGAAGTTTGTCTGCTTCTTTTTTGAATACTACCAATAATCTAATTTCCATCTCACTCCACTCTTAAAGGAGAAGTTGGTACAGACCTTTTAAATGACCGCCCTGTAATTTTGCAATTATGTCCATCATTTGAGATTCAGTGATAGGTGAAAATGAGTGAAGATCTACCCTTTAAGGACTTTTATGTTTCAATAACATTACTACTCATTCTGCTGAGCTACAAAGAACAGAGTTCTGATTGCTACAGTGGCTTGTGATAGGACACCCCACTCATACTATGAATTAGCTTAGTGAATCTCATTTGAATGTCTTTGTTGCAAGTACATCTTTTTTTTAAATTATGGGGACCAGCACTAGACACAATACTCCAGCTGTGATCACACTACAATTATAACTACTAAACCCCATCCCTCTTGTCCCTTATGACATTTGTCTTCCTGACCACTTACTAAACCTGCATGCTAACACTTTGCAATTTCTGCACAAGACCAAAGTTCCTCTGCATTTTGTTCATTTCTATTAGTTTTTCATTTCATTCCTTTAGACTTGTCTTACCAAAGTTCATGATCTCACACTTTCCCACATTAAAGTCATTTTGTCTGTCCTCAACCTGTCTATACCCAGCTGCACAAACATAATATCCTCAACGCAACATGCCCTCCCACTGACTTTTGTGTCAGTGGCAAATAACAATTATCGTTCATCACCAAGAATTATAGATTTCAAATCAACTAAATCTACTGTCCATCAGTAATGTAATGAGCTTTGCAGAATTTATTTGGTAACTTGAGTTTCAGTTGAAGCTACTGAACAAAATGACCAACTATTGGCTTGAAATCTATGCATGATATACAACTGGCAGCCATTTAATTCACACTAATTAGACGTGTTTACAGGTTACGGTATAGTTCTGTTCCTGTAAACTGTTTATAATCTATTTCCTAAACACTTGTTTATAAGCAGTCCTAATGAAGGGTCTCAAGCCAAAACGTTGACTGTTCATTCCCCTCCATAGATGCTGCCGGATTGCATTTTGTGTGCGCCACTCTATACCAGGGGTTCCCAACTTGGAGTCCACAGACTCTAGGTTAATGGTAAGACTCCATGGCATAAAAAAAGGTGGGAACCCCTGCTCCATAGAGTGAAAAAGTTGGTGGGTGAAATAAGAAAAGGAATGTAGAGATTACTTCGGCATTGAGCTCTTCTGTTTCCACCAACCAATCTCTTTTTAGAACACTTTCCTTGCAACCTAAAGCTATACAATACTTGTTCTTTCACTTCTTCCCTTCTCACTATCCACAGAACCAAACATACTTTCCAAGTGAAGCTGCATTTTGTCCAAGCAACATACACCAAAGTTGCTGGTGAACGCAGCAGGCCAAGCAGCATCTATAGGAAGAGGCGCAGTCGACGTTTCAGGCCGAGACCCTTCGTCAGGACCTGGCGAAGGGTCTCGGCCTGAAACGTCGATTGCGCCTCTTCCTATAGATGCTGCTTGGCCTGCTGCGTTCACCAGCAACTTTGATGTATGTTGCTTGAATTTCCAGCATCTGCAGAATTCCTGTTGTCTGCATTTTGTCCAATCCAGCTTTCCAAGTTCATACCATGGGTCACTCCTCCCCTACATTAGAAAAATCAAAATTGCGTGACAACTTTGACAGAGCACTTTCATTCAGCCAGCAGGAGTAAGTAACCCTGAACTTTCTGTTGTCTACACTTTAATTCTCCGTTTCAGTATCACTCTGGCCTATTGGTCCGTAGGTTCTTCCATGGTTACAAAGCAAGCTGGAGGAACAGTATCTCCATTGTGTCAGCATTCTGGACTCAATATGATCTTAACTTCTGTGCCTGTATCAGTTGTTTATCTGTGATGTTGGCTCAATATATATATATCTTTTCTCTTCCCCCCTTGGAGCAGAACCCAGCCTAACCTGCTCTGCTTTTTGCTATTATGACACTATTTTGTCTATGTTCCCTCTCTCTAACTGTCCCCAGTCACACAATAGCTAGATAAGACCACAAGACTTTAAGATATAAGAGCAGAATTAGACAATTTGGTCCATGGAGTCAGCTTCGCCATTTCATCATGCTGCTCCTCAGCCCCAGTCTCCTGCCTCCTCTCCATATCCCTTCATGCCTTGACTAATCAAGAATCTATCAACTTCTGCCTTAAATATAGCTAGACTTGGCCTTCGCAGCTGCCTGTGCAACGAATTCCACAGATTCACCACTCTATGGCTCAAGAAATCCCTCCTTATCTCCATTCTAAAAGGACACTGCTCGATTCTGAGGCTGTCTCCTCTGGTCTTAGACTCTCCCACCAAAGTAAACATCCTCCCCACATCCACTCTATCAAAGCCTTTCAACATTTGAGAGGTTTCAATTCAGTGACCTCTCATTCTTCTGAATTCTAGTGAATATAGGCCCAGAGCCATCAGGTTCTCTTCATATGACAAACCGTGCAATCCTGGAAGCATTTTTGTGGACCTCCTTTGCACCCTCTCCAGTGTCAGCACATCCTTTCTAAGATAAGGGGCCCAAAACTGCTTACATCCTTGTTTTTATATTCTAGTCCTCTTGAGATGAATGCTGACATCACATTTGCCTACCTCACCACTGATTCAATGTGCAAATGAACCTTTATGGAATCCTGCTCAAGGACTCCCAACTCCCTTTGCACCTCAGATGTTTGAATTTTCTCTGCATTTAGAAGATAGACAAGCCTTTTTCTTCTACCAAAGTTCATGACCATACACTTCCCAACATCTGCCACTTCTTTGCCCATTCTCCTAATCTACCCAAGTCCTTCTGTAGTCTCTCTACTTCCTCAATATTACCTGCCCCTCCACCTATCTTCATACTAACTACAAACTTTGCAACACAGTATTCAATTCTGTCATCCAGTCATTGACATATAACATATAAACAACCAGACCCAATACAGACCCCTATGGAACACCACTAGTCTCCGGCAGCCAACCAGAAAAGGCTCCCTTTATTCCTACTCTCTGCCTCCTGGAATCAGGAACTGCTTTATGCATGCTAGTATCTTTCCTGTGATACCATTGGCTCTTCACTTGTTAAGCAGCACAATGTGTGGCAGCTTGTCAAAGGCTTTCTAGAAATCCAAGTACACAACATCATCCGATTCTCCTTTATCTATCCTGCTTGTTATTTCTTCAAAGAATTCCAACAAATTTGTCAGGCAAGATTTTCCCTTGAGGAAACTATGTTGACTACTGCCTAAGATAACCTTTTTTACAGCTTATCTTCACACTCGTGTTCTGAAGGAAGTAGCTGTGGAGATTGCGGAGGCATTAGCGATGATCTTTCGAAAGTCGACAGATTCTGGCATGGTTCCGGAGGACTGGAAGATTGCAAATGTCACTCTGCTATTTAAGAAGGGGGCAAGGAAGCAAAAAGGAAATTCTAGACCTGTTAGCTTGACATCGATGGTTGGGAAGTTGCTGGAGTCGATTGTCAAGAATGAGGTTACGGAGTACCTGGAGGCATATGACAAGATAGGCAGAACTCAGCATGGATTCCTTAAAGGAAGATCCTGCCTGACAAACCTATTACAATTTTTTGAGGAAATTACAAGTAGGCTAGACAAGGGAGATGCAGTGGATGTTGTATATTTGGATTTTCAGAAGGCCTTTGACAAGGTGCCACACATGAGGCTACTTAACAAGATAAGAGCCCATGGAATTATGGGAAAGTTACATACGTGGATAGAGCATTGGCTGATTGGCAGGAAACAGAGAGTGGGAATAAAGGGATCCTATTCTTGTTGGCTGCCAGTTACTAGTGGTGTTCCACAGGGGCCGCTTCTTTTTACATTGTACATCAATGATTTGGATTATGGAATAGATGGCTTTGTGGCTAAGTTTGCTGACGATACGAAGATAGGTGGAGGGGCCGGTAGTGCTGAGGAAACGGAGAGTCTGCGGAGAGACTTGGATAGATTGGAAGAATGGGCAAAGAAGTAGCAAATGAAATACAATGTTGGAAAGTGTATGGTTTGGCACTTTGGCAGAAGAAATAAATGGACAGACTATTATTTAAATGGGGAAAGAATTCAAAGTTCTGAGATGCAACGGGACTTGGGAGTCCTCGTACAGGATACCCTTAAGGTTAACCTCCAGGTTGAGTCGGTGATGAAGAAGGCGAATGCAATGTTGGCATTCATTTTGGGAGGAATAGAGTATAGGAGCAGGGATGTGATGTTGAGGCTCTATAAGGCGCTGGTGAGACCTCACTTGGAGTACTGCGGGCAGTTTTGGTCTCCTTATTTAAGAAAGGATGTGCTGACGTTGGAGAGGGTACTGAGAAGATTCACTAGAATGATTCCGGGAATCAGAGGGTTAACATATGAGGAACATTTGTCCGCTCTTGGACTGTATTCCTTGGAGTTTAGAAGAATGAGGGGAGACCTCATAGAAACATTTCGAATGTTGAAAGGCATGGGCAGAGTGGACGTGGCAAAATTGTTTCCCATGATGGGGGAGGTCATGACTTAAGGATTGAAGGGTGCCCATTCAGAACAGAAATGCGAAGAAATTATTTTAGTTAGAGGGTGGTGAATCTATGGAATTTGTTGCCACGGCCAGCAGTGGAGGCCATTGGGTGTATTTAAGGCAGAGATTGATAGGTATCTGAGTAGCCAGGGCATTAAGGGTTATGGTGAGAAGGCGGGGAATGGGACTAAATGGGAGAATGGATCAGCTCATGATAAAATGGTGGAGCAGACTCGATGGGCCGAATGGCCGATTTCTGCTCCTTTGTCTTATGGTCTTATGGTCTTATGATCACCCCATTTTACCTGATTAATGACACCAACCCCACTCCTCCTCCCTGCAGTTACACACTTCTTTAGTCTCCGTCCCAGATCTAATAAAGAGCCTTTGACCTGAAATGTTTCTCTTTCCATTTGTGACCTGACCCACTGAGTATTTCTGCCATTTTCTGTCGATATTTTAGATTTCCACTGCCTGCACTTTATTTCATAGTCACTTCAGTATTAACACTTATTTGTAATAAATGAAACCAAAGAACAGAATTGCAAAGATTTATTGTTTCGTTTTTTCACGATGATGAGTTCCCATTTTTGGAGCTCACTGACTAACCGGTCATTTTCCAACATCCTGCAGGCGTGGCATGGAAGCTGCTGGCGTGCAATTTGAGTGCCACCAACTGAGGTGTTGTGGAAGAAAGAACACACGGCTTTCGCAGTGGCAGATGCCGCATATGGAGGTCTCGCTACTCGAATGATCGCTCACCCTCTCTCTTTCTCTTGATGGTGGGGGGAGTTTGCCACTGATTCTCTAGTCAGGGAATCACAGAATAAAAAGCGACGTGGCAGACTGTAAGATCGTAACAGTGGCTGTTGATGGTCTCCCCTTTCGTTGTGGAATGGGTGACACCTCTCTCTCCCTTGTTAGTGAAAAGGATAGAGCCTCTGGCATGTCAAACCGTCAGGTAAACAATAGTTTTTGTTGACTGCAGATCATGGTCTCTCTTTGGGCGTTTTGCTATTGCTTGCTTGGTGGACGGTGGACACTGATGCTCTTTGCCGAAGTGGGTGGGGGAAAGAGAGAGGAGAGGGGGCTTTTGGGTTCTATCGTTTTACTGTCATTCATTCTTTTGGGGTTCTGCTAGTTTATCGTGGATGTTTGCAAAGACTATGAATTTCAGGTCATATACTGTATACATTCCTCAATGTTCCCTCTAATTCTTAGTAGTCAGTGTGCACAAAAATCTTATGTTGTGCAAATTTTTTTCCTGTGACAAAAGTATGTGCGCACTGAATGCACACATGGCACAGTTTATGTAGGTTTACATAAAAATTTGACATAAAACTGCACAGAATAATAACAAAATAACACACATATTTAAATCACTCAGTTATTTTTTCTCTCTCCTGTCTTTGGCATTTACCCATTTTTTAAAAATTCTATCTAGACTAATAGAACGTCCATCCATTTGATAGTTTTTGATTCTCATTAACATATCCAAATGACATTCACCTAAACGGTTTCTCAGCTTGTTTTTGAGTTGATTCATTAGGCTAAAACCTCGCTCACAGTCCGCACTAGAAGCAAGAAAGGTTCCCCCAATGTCCATCAACAGTGCAAGGTCGCAAAACTGTTCATTTTGAAGTACAAATGCCACCATTTGAGCAAAGTTTGAAATTAGTTTGGATTTAATTTTTTCTTACACTGAAAATTTGAAATCATTAAACTGTCTAACCATCACAGTATTTTCAGCTAGAAAATCATGATATTTTAGACATAAGGCATTAACTTGTTCATTGTCAATTGTGAAGTCACAATCTGCAATTGCGGAGAAATCAAAAGCTGATCATTCTTGTACCTCATCTTCAGGAAATCTTTCTTCTAAATGAACACAAAGACTATTTATAAAAGTCAACAGCGAATTTGTATCTACTGTGACGTTTTCTTCACGTTGTTGGCTTAGCAAAACTTTAACTTTGTCACTCCATGAAACATTGTCTCCCAGATACTGCTTTCTTATCTTGTTAATTTCGCCTCGCGCAAGATGAAGTGAATCAATCAGTGTCAGGCTACTCTTTTGCAGAATCTTGCACCGTGCAGCCAGTTCATCAAAGAAATCACTTAAAACCTGTAAAGCTACTTTGTATGTGATGTTTATCAATTTCTTGTGACAGTATCTAGCCACAGGGTCATTTGACTGATCTTTTTGGATAAAAACTTAGTAAACTATCTACAGGATTTGAAACAGATCTTTGTAAACTTTACGATATGAACACTGCCCACCAAAGATGGCTGCCACCGTGATGCAGCTGTACAAACCGGAACAGGAAAGGTGAGGTGACATAAATTAGTGACATGCATTGTGGTATTTGAAAAACTGACTAACTAGATAACAGAAACATTTAGCTAAAAGATTATTTTCAATAAGTATAATTATTGATTACGACATTATTTTAGGTAACTAACGTTTTGTGTGCACATTAATTTCCTTTGTGTGCTGGTTGAAAAATGTGTGTGCACGCACATGCGCACAGCTTACAGGGAACATAGGAGAGACTAAAGAATTGTTAATTTCTCTCACTGAGTATTATATACTGCACCCATATTAGAGAAATATATGCCAACTCCACCCACATAGGGAGCTAACACTCAACTAGTGTCTGAATTATTATGGCATTGTATGTTAGTAAACTGATTCCAATATCCCAGAAGGGACACCAACTCCTGTTCTTCAACATTATTACTATTTGCATCGCTCCAAAATCCTCCTATTTTTGTGCAGATACCCAGAAATCATAATGCAATGTCATTTTGTAGTGAAGATCACAGATGACGACTAACACTCAAATAAGAACTAAATAGAGGGAATCTTACCATTGAGCTGCTTCTCCACTGCTAACAGTTTCTTTGAGGCTGAGAAATCTTTTGACTGCTTTTGATTCAAGGAAGCTCCACTTTGGTTTGACAACATACAGGATTCCCAGAATGGTTGGCGCTACATTTGTGAAAAAATATAGAAAATGTTTTTGAAAGAATTTTGCAATTCATAATTGAATGGATTTACCTTGGAAATAAAATCTATACATCACGGTTCAAAAGTTCAAAGTAAAATTTATTATCAGAGTACATACATGTCATCATATACAATCTTGAGATAATTTTCCTGTAGGCATTCTTAGCAAATCTATAGAACAGTAACTGTAAACAGGTTCAATGGACAACAAACTCTGCAAATTCAGATACAAATTAATAGCAATAAATAATGAGCATGAAATATCAATGTAACAGAATCCTTAAGTGACTGTAGTTATCCCCTTTTGTTCTATTGAGGGGTAGGAACTGTTTGTGAGCTTTGTGGTGCAAGTACTGAGGCAGTTAAACCATACCAGGCCATAATGTACACCAGCTACTCCATATTATCTTGCCAGTACATTAATCTAGACCTTGCAGCATTGAAATTCCACACAGATGTTAACATCATCTATGATATCTCACAATGGACTTGTGATACTCCCACAGAAATCAAATAAAGTAGACAAAATAAGCAGAACTGTGTAATTTTAGGCTTGGAAAACCAGAGGGCTGTTTCACCATGCATATTATCAGAGCTCTATGCTGTCCTTTCTTCATATAATCCTTAATCATGTACAGTTTCCAACAGAGATCTTTTGCTACTACTAGTTGACCCACTGCCCTCTTGGTGGGGTTAAAGCAGTTAGTAATCTACAGCACATTACAGGTCCTTCAGCCCACAACGTTGTGCTGACCATGTAGCCTACTCTCAAAACTGTCTAGAATTTCCCTATCACATAGACCTCTATTTTTCTAAGCTCCATGTACGTATTTAAGAATCCCTTAAAAGATTCTATTGTATCCACCTCCTCCAGTCTACCTGCAGACAAATCCAGGGACCTGGCAAATTTTCTGTAGCAATAAATTTATACTTCCTCATCAAAAGACCAGATCTCTTTCTTCCTCCTCCCAAATCCCAAGTAGAATGTTACTAACAAATTTCAGAGAAAATAATTGAATACGTTAATGAAAGCAAAGTTTTTGTTCCACTTCTCTTGTGGCAGTGATCATAATAAATCTTTACAATTCTGGTTTATCTCGAAGAAGCAGAGCTCTGAATGTTTAGATTTGGTGCTACTAACACTGCTAAATATGCAGCAAAACATAATTACAATGAAATTGGATAGTGCAAAGTTTGTAGTAAAGAAAAATGTGAGGTTGTATGTTAATTCATTATGTAACCAAATGGTATAAATCATGGAATTTCCCTATTTACTTTTCAGGATATTGGCCAAAAAAATATGCATTATAAATATAATGGTGTATTTACAGGTATACTGAGTGACATATCACTTTCAGTACCTGAAATTAAGTAATTAAAGAAAAATCAGATAGACTACTGTAACACATTGCCAGAATGCAAGGATACAAGCTCCTTTAGAAAAACAGGCATTTATAAGTTGGTAAACAAATGAAAAAGGGTGGGTTGAATTTACTTCCTCAGTCTTGCCTCAAATTACCTCCATGTCCTTAACTTAAAAAAAATTTGATACTGTTTCCATTTCAACCTGCAATATGGAAATTTTCTAACAGTCTTCATAATCTTCACCAATCAGAGAAAAAGTTGTCACAATACAAATGAAGCTGAACAGTAGAATTAACTTCTACTTATACATACAGCATGTCAGAAGAGGCATTTGAAGGTGACTGTTGCTGGGGTCATTGTGCTCACCAATTTTGCACAAAAAAATTGGACTCTAGTCTCAGAAGAACAATTTCAAACTGTGTGTAGAAACCCAATTGATGGGCTTGTGTTGCAGAGAATTATCCTTACAATGTGTTCTCAATTCTCTATATGTCCCATGTAAAAATGTTTAGAAGGAATATTCATTATCTTAGTGCCTTGTTTCTTGCTTCAAGTTGTTACAAGTTTCTGATAACATGGCCAAGCTAATCATCCATGCATTGCACAGGAAGTATTATGTGAATGCTGTGGAACACTGAGGCAAATACAAAAAAAATTCATAACTCTTCTGCATTTGTGTCAATGGAAGATAAATTGTAATACAAAAACAATAATAAATTTACACTCAAGTGCTTATGTGTTGTCTTGATCAATTATTACCAATTATTTCCCATGGCAAGGCGGTTGTTAACTAAGGACAGGTAATTTGTAGAATTAGAGGGGTATTGAGGAAAATACCTTCAACAGAAATGACAGTACTTTTGATAACTAAAGATGCCATGTAATATGATTTTTAAGGCAGAGCTGCTTTCCGGTCTGCCTGCTACCACTGTTGGTCGAGAATTTACTACATTCAACAAAAGAGTTTTGGATGATATTTCCACCCATAGTGTTTGCCTTCATAAAGTGCAATATTCAAGAGACTACAGGCCCAGCCACAGAGCAATGCTAGTCTGGAACTCTCTGCCTAAGAGAATGGTGGAGAGCAAACTCCTCACATTTCAAAGATATCTCAGTGAGCATTTGAAGAGCCACAACCTGCAAGACAACATAGAAAATAGGTGCAGGAGTAGGCCATTAGGCCCTTCAAGCCTGCACTGCCATTTATTATGATCATGGCTGATCATCCAACTCAGAACCCTGCACCAATCTTCCCTCCATACCCCCTGATCCCCGTAGCCACAAGGGCCATATCTAACTCCCTCTTAAATATAGCCAATGAACTGGCCTCAACTGTTTCCTGTGGCAGAGAATTCCACAGATTCACCACTCTCTGTGTGAAGAAGTTTTTCCTAATCTCGGTCCTAAAAGGCTTCCCCTTTATCCTCAAACTGTGACCCCTCGTTCTGGACTTCCCCAACATCGGGAACAATCTTCCTGCATCTAGCCTGTCCAATCCCTTTAGGATTTTATACGTTTCAATCAGATCCCCCCTCAATCTTCTAAATTCCAACAAGTACAAGCCTAGTTCATCCAGTCTTTCTTCATATGAAAGTCCTGCCATCCCAGGAATCAATCTGGTGAACCTTCTTTGTACTCCCTCTATGGCAAGGATGTCTTTCCTCAGATTAGGAGACCAAAACTGCACACAATACTCCAGGTGTGGTCTCACCAAGGCCTTGTACAACTGCAGTAGTACCTCCCTGCTCCTGTACTCGAATCCTCTCGCTATAAATGCCAGCATACCATTTGCCTTTTTCACCGCCTGCTGTACCTGCATGCCCACTTTCAATGACTGGTGTATAATGACACCCAGGTCTCGTTGCACCTGCCCTTTTCCTAATCGGCCACCATTCAGATAATAATCTGTTTTCCTATTTTTGCCACCAAAGTGGATAACTTCACATTTATCCACATTAAATTGCATCTGCCATGAATTTGCCACTCACCCAACCTATCCAAGTCATCCTGTATCCTCTTAGCATCCTCCTCACAGCTAACACTGCCGCCCAGCTTCGTGTCATCCGCAAACTTGGAGATGCTGCATTTAGTTCCCTCATCCAAGTCATTAATATATATTGTAAACAACTGGGGTCCCAGCACTGAGCCTTGCGGTACCCCACTAGTCACTGCCTGCCATTCTGAAAAGGTCCCGTTTATTCCCACTCTTTGCTTCCTGTCTGCCAATCAATTCTCTATCCACATCAATACCTTACCCCCAATACTGTGTGCTTTAAGTTTGCACACTAATCTCCTGTGTGGGACCTTGTCAAAAGCCTTTTGAAAATCCAAATATACCACATCCACTGGTTCTCCCCTCTCCACTCCACTAGTTACATCCTCAAAAAATTCTATGAGGGAAAGGGGAGTAATCTCAATAACTTTATTCTGACCAGCATGTTGGTGATAGGCTGAAAGGCCTTGACCAGAGTTGAACAATCTCTAATATGATGATAAGCAATTTGGCAGTATAAGAATTAATCCTTTAAAAAACAATAATCTAAATTATGTAGAGGAGCAAGGGGAACCAAAGACAAATATTTACAATTCATTAAAAGTAGCAAGTTAATCAGGCTATTAAAAAAAGTGAATGCAAAGCAGAGGTATCTAATTCTCGAAGAATACAGTTGAAAAGCAGAGCTGTTATGTTAAACTTGCACATAATTTTGGTAAGAACACAATTAGCTTGCAATCTAAAGTTCAGGTATCTCTTATATACAAAGAACACAGAGAAATTGCAATAAAGATTTACAGGGTTGTTACCAGAACTGACAGGTTATAATTATTCGAAAAGATTGAACATTCTTCAACACTTTTCTCCAGAATAAGCTTACTTCCTGGGAGGGAGGGAATGTAAAGCAGTAAATCAGTGTGGAGTTGAAAAAAGGAGCTGTAATTTATTTCCACTTGCTTACAATTTCAAAACAAAATTGAGAAGATAAAAAGTCCATCCCACATGTCTGGATTCCTCTTTATTCTTAATTAACTTGTTAAAGTCTGTATTATTAAAAACATGTACAATGATAATAGCAGAAAACAGTAAATTAACTCAGTTCACAAAATACTTAAATGCAGAGAAAATGAGAAAATTCACTGAAGTTTGTGTTCAATCCACTTTAATTTCCCAACATATTTAAAATGATTCTTATTTTCAATGATTTACTTCATGCCAGGGTCTTGCTTGACTAACCACCAAATTCACTGCAGGCAATAGCAAGAATAGTTAAGGCTATTGTGGTGGATGTAATAAATGTAGATTTTCAAAAGAACTTTGATAATTTATTACGTAATGAACAATTTAGAAAGGTCAGTGTCAGTGGCATCAAGAGTCAAGTAACAGAATGGGTGCCTGAATATCAGAAAATGGAGTAGTGGTAAATACGACATCATTTGGCTAAAATTGGAAAAATCAGTTCCCTTAATTATCAATGCTGACCAATCCCTAAATATCATTTATATTAGTAATATTAACTTTGAAATCAAAGTCATATTTTCTAAGTTTGTTGAAAACACCAAACACCTTTCTGTATAGGGATAATTTTGTGTAATCAGTACTGTAAAGGATTATTGGACATTATAACAACATATTAATAAACAAGGAATGGCTATACAATTGATGAACTGATTACAATCTAGATAACTGAGAAATTGCATGCCAGTGTGAAAAATAAGATCCCATGTGCTAAGTAAGACCAAAGTGATCTGATTGTTTGATTACCCAATACAATCAAAGCGATTTAACGAACTTAAGCATCATAAATTTCTCACTTCGTTACTTAAATATCAGAAAGATTAAATACAGATAAATATGGCAATAACGAATATATCAAGCACTGGGATTTGTTTCTTTTAGAACAGAAAAGTAAGCATGTTATGCTGAACTTGTACTGAACCTTGGTTAGACCACAGTTGAAATATCACTTGCAGTTCTCTACTACACTATAAAAAAATTGTATAGAGACACCCGGAGAGGATACAAAAAATAATTTTACAAGGATGGTAGCAAGTATACAAGGTTGTAGCTGTTAGGAAAAGATGATCAGGCTGGGAGCCTTTTAACTGCGAAAATGGCAGCACAAGAGTGACATAATGGAGATAATTTTTAGTATTGCACAGTAAGCCCATTGGTAATCATCAAAGTCAGCAGTGATAGATTTGCTGAACTGCTGCGACCGTGTGTTCTACACTGCTTCTCAAATTTTGTTTTGTTGGAAATTAATGGAACAAATTACATTTACTGTTATCAAGTGGTAGTGAGCATCAAAGCAAAAGCTCTTCACCCAGGCAGCAATGAAAATCTGTAACTCACTGCCACAGGCAGGTAGCAGCTAAAGAAAATGGTGGCCAAAAGACTATAAGACGCAGGAACCGAATTAGGCCATTCAGCCCATCGAGTCTGCTCCACCATTCCATCATTGCTGATCTATTATCCCTCTCAACCCCATTCCCATGCCTGTTCCCCATAACTTTTGGCATTCATACTAATCAAAGCCTATCAACCTTCATTTTTAAACATACCTACAGATTCACCACCCTTTGGCCAAAAGGAGTTTAAAAAGGAAGATAAATGCATAGTCATAGTCATAGTCATACTTTATTGATCCCGAGGGAAATTGATTTTTGTTACAGCGGCCCCAACCAAGAGTAGAGTATAAATAGAGCAATATAAAACCATAAATAATTAAATAATAATATGTAAATTATGCCAGTAAATTATGAAATAAGTCCAGGACCAGCCTATTGGCTCAGGGTGTCTGACCCTCCAAGGGAGGAGTTGTAAAGTTTGATGGCCACGGTCAGGAATGACTTCCTGTGACGCTCTGTGTTGCATCTCAGTGGAATGAGTCTCTGGCTGAATGTACTCCTGTGCCCACCCGGTACATTATGTAGTAGATGGGAGACATTTTGTCCAAGATGGTATGCAACTTGGACAGCATCCTCTTTTCAGACACCACCATCAGAGAGTCCAGTTCCATCCCCACAACATCACTGGCCTTACGAATGAGTTTGTTGATTCTGTTGGTGTCTGCTACCCTCAGCCTGCTGCCCTAGCACACAACAGCAAACATGACAGCACTGGCCACCACAGACTCGTAGAACATCCTCAGCATCGTCCGAAAGATGTTAAAGGACCTCTATCTCCTCAGGAAATAGAGGCGGCTCTGACCCTTCTTGTAGACAGCCTCAGTGTTCTTTGACCAGTCCAGTTTATTGTCAATTCGTATCCCCAGGGATTTGTAATCCTCCACCATGTCCACACTGACCCCCTGGATGGAAACAGGGGTCACTGGTACCTTTGCTCTCCTCAGGTCTACCACCAGCTCCTTAGTCTTTTTCACATTAAGCTGCAGATAATTCTGCTCACACCATGTGACAAAGTTTCCTACCGGAGCCCTGTACTCAGCCTCATCTCCCTTGCTGATGCATCCAACTATGGCAGAGTCATCAGAGAACTTCTGAAGATGGCAAGACTCTGCAGTAGTTGAAGTCCAAGGTGTAAATGGTGAAGAGAAAGGGAGACAAGACAGTCCCCTGTGGAGCCCCAGTGCTGCTGATCACTCTGTCGGACACACAGTGTTGCAAGCACACGTACTGTGGTCTGCCAGTCAGGTAATCAATAATTCATGACACCAGGAAAGCACCCACCTGCATCGCTGTCAGCTTCTCCCCCAGCAGAGCAGGGTGGATGGTGTTGAATGCACTGGAGAAGACAAAAAACATGACCCTCACAGTGCTCGCCTGCTTGTCCAGGTGGGCGTAGACACAGTTCAGCAGGTAGACGTTGGCATCCTCAACTCCTAGTTGGGGCTGGTAGGCGAACTGGAGGGGATCTAAGTGTGGCCTGACCATAGGCCGGAGCAGCTCCAGAAAAAGTCTCTCCAGGGTCTTCATGATGTGGGAGGTCAATGCCACCGGTCTGTAGTCATTGAGGCTGCTGGGGCGCGGTGTCTTCGGCACAGGGACGAGGCAGGACATCTTCCACAGCACAGGAACCCTCCGGAGCCTCAGGCTCAGGTTGAATACATGGTGAAGTACTCCACATAGCTGAGGGGCACAGGCTTTGAGCACCCTGATACTGACACCACCCGGGCCTGCAGCCTTGCTTGGGTTGAGACGTTTCAGCTGTCTTCTCACATGTTCAGCCGTGAAGCTCACTGTGGTGGTTTCGTGTGGGGAAGGGGTATAGTCATGAGAGCAGGGTGGAGGACTGTGAGGAGGGGTAGGATGGGAGAGTGGAATATGTGTTGTTTGGGGGCCGACAGCAGATGGCTCATGTGGGGATGGGCAGGGGCCACGATGTCAAATCTGTTAAAGAACAGGTTAAGTTCGTTGGCCCTGTCCACACTGCCTTCAGCTCCTCTGTTGCCAGTTTGCCAGAACCCAGTGATGGTCCTCATCCCCCTCCAGACCTCTCTCATGTTGTTCTGCCTGGAGTTTCCACTCAAGCTTCCTCCTATACCTGTCTTTAGCCTCCCTGATCCTGGTTTTCAGGTCCCTCTGTATTGCCTTCAGCTCCTCCCTATTTCCATCACTAAACACCCTCTTTTTAGCGTTCAGGATGTCCTTAATGTCTTTCGTTACCCATGGCTTGTTATTTGAATAACAAAGGACAGTTCTTGTTGGAACATTGCAGACCACACAGAAGTTGATGTAACCAGTGATGCACTCTGTGAGCCCATCAATATCCTCTCCATGTGGCTCACAGAGTGCCTGCCAGTCTGTCACCTCAAAACAACCCTGGAGCGCCTCATAAGCCTCCTCCGACCATTTCCTCACTGTCCTCGAGGTTGCAGGTTTACTCTTTACCAGAGGCACGTAGCAGGGTTTGAGATACACCAGGTTGTGATCTGACCTTCCCAATGGGGGGAGGGGAGAGGAGCTGTATGCATCCTTAACGTTAGCGTACATCAAATCCAGAGTCCTCTCCCCTCTGGTTGTACAGCTCACATACTGCATGAAGTTGGGCAGTGTTCTAGCCATGGTAACATGGTTGAAGTCACCCGAGATGGTAATGAATTCAAATAAAGACAAGCAAAAAATATCAGGTTGCTCAACCTATCGGATAGAGTTAAAATCACGGATAAAGGGAATGCCATCTTAAAGCAGAACAGAAATAAAGACGCCCATTTGATTGAGCAGGTAGAAACCAGGCATTGTTTAGACTTTGAGATGTCATAAACTCTGACAAGCATATATACTCTGTTTTGTGCTTTACTGTCAGTCAGTCAGTCAGTGGGTGCCGTCCCGAATCCAAGGTTGGCGGCTATGCACCTCCATCATCTTCGATCTTGCGACAGCACCGAGTACAGCCTCTCCTCCAGTTCGTTCTCGCTGGCCACCTTGGCACTGCCCGTCGCAACCCCGCTGAACTCGAGCCCAAGGCCATGTTGGCCTCCAGCCGTGGCCGCTTCTTCGAGCTCGGCCCTTCCTTAGGCGGAGGCCTTGGGCAGGTCCAGGCACACGGTGCAGCGCCCAAGTTCATCAGTCTCTTCTAACTAGGTGCATAGCATACAATTCGTAGATATGTGGTGAGGCTTTAACCTCTTCCACGGAAGATGGCTGTTGGCTCACAAGGAGCTCATCCGCCCTTTGTCAGGTCTTGTTTTTTTTTACTGTATATTCTGTTTAAAAACGTGGTGTGCCATTATTCCAGGCATTTTAATTATTTGTTGTTTTTTTATTTCCCAGAGATTTTTGAGGACTAATGTGACTCCCAAATCAAAAAAAAAGTAAGGCTTTTGCTTCTATTAGTTTTGCAAATATTACAGGTTACTAGACCTCAGTCTGAAGTTCCTTACAGAGTGCACTTTAACAGGATTTTACGTATATGATGAGAGAGGGACATCTACTGACCTCCCTGCAACTCACTGGCCATTGAATCATTCAGCACAAAAACAAATTTTAGGCCCACCACGCCCGCACTCACAATCAAGCATCCAGCCATGCTAATCCAACTTCTGCTCTTGGATCCCCATCAATTTACCCACCACTTTTTCTTCTTCTCCTGTGTGGGAATGTGAGAACTGCCCATGCTAGGCAATTCTGCCACCAACCCACCTGCTTTTTGAGGTAAGTGGAAACAGGAGCACCTGGAGGTAACCCACTTGGTCGCAGGAAAAATATGCAAACTCTGTACAGACGGCGCCTAAGGTTGGGATTGCACACAGGTCTTGAGAGCGAGCAAGCAGCAGATCGTGTGCCACTCTGTTTCAGAGGTGCCACCAATCAGCACAAAATAACCAGTGAAAGTTACACCATAAGAGTTCTTCTCAAGGCACACATAATGTCTTCAGTAGCATTGATAAATGACCGGTACCTCCAGTTCTTCCTTTCCAAGCCTTGTTGCTACCATTATTCCTGGATTGTGAAGCAAAAAAGAAACAATTGCTAGAAGAAATCAGAGGGCCAGGCAGCATCTGTGGAGTGAAATGGACAGTTGATGTCTCACATGGAGACCATTCAACTAGATAGGCACTGCTGTCGACTGTCATTGTCTTCAAATTTACCTGCAGAAAATTGAACAGCAGAGCAATGTTGAGCCACAGAAGGGCAATGGAGTCAGTGCTGTCTAACTCACTTATCACACGTTCGGATAGTTTGTAGACTCCACATGTGCCTGATGATCGGTTTGCATTCATCTCATCAGAACGGAGCCAGAGTTCCATAATCCAAGATCTCACTTACATCAAGCTTCACTTCCACACCCATGTTTTTAGCAACCTTCCCTCTGTTCCATTTTTTGTTTGCATTTCATTTGTTTTTAAGCCTTTGAGCGGTGTTTTGACTGCTCAACAGAAGTTCAGGGTGAGCGAGCTGCTGATTTTCTATTATTCAACTGACTTATTTCTATCAGCGGGCAAGGGCAATACCAGAGGGTTGAATACATGTGAGAATTGTGCATATTGTGCAATACTGAGGTCATAAACTCATAGTGAACTAAACAGAAACCTTGACCTGACACAGACTGTTTACTTGATTAGGAGACCTTGCTGAATCTGCTTGTAGGCTTCTTAAAAGATTGCAATCTTGAAACCAAATGCTTCCTGTAATTGATCTTTTAAAAAAAAATGCAATCAAAAGAATCAAGTGTGCGTACAGACAGAGATTTTGCATCTACCTGGAGGCACCAGTATGCACTGATCTACTGGTCTGTATTCAGTGATTAGAGGCAATCTGCCAAGTGATACCAGATTACATTGATCACAGTTCTTTTTACATAGCATTTACTGGCCCAATCAGTGTTTATGTTTTATACAAACTGCCTCCAATTAACAAACTCTTTTAGGCTAAAGAATTAATATAAAATCAGAAGTTAAGTTCCCCTCAATCCCTTAATTAACGTTAGTTAAACAGATAATCTGGCAATAGGTTACCCTAGAGCAACAGATGATTTTATCCGAGACATCTCCCCTCCCCTACTCTCCCTGCAGAAGCTTCTTTTGTCTCCTTCCCAGTTGTGAAGGGCTTTCTGTTTTCCTCCCAACAGATGCCACTTGACCCACTGAGCACTTCCAGTATTTTCTGTTTTCACGTTAGACTGCCAGCATCAACAGTTTTTTAAAATTTTGACTGTCATTATTATCGTGCTGCATCTAAGAGTTGCCCATGTACAGAAGTAAACACTGTATTTCTTCCATTAAAACTGTGACTATTCTTCAAAAGTAGTTCGTTGACTGTAATCACCTCCAAGGTATACCAATTTGAAGAATGCAGTCAGTATCTTTGATCACACTGGACAACAAAGATTTGCTTCCTGAATATTTTTGAGTTTATAAGACCATAAGACCAAATGATATAGGAGCAGAATTAAGCTATTTGGCCCATCACATCTGCTCTGCCATTTCATCATGGCTGATCCACTTTTCCTCTCAGCCCCAATCTCCTGCCTTTTCCCCATATCCCCTCATGCCCTGATCGATCAAGAATCTATCAACCTCTTCCTTAAATATACATTAAAAATGACCTCCACAGCTGCCTGTGGCAAAGAATTTCACAGATTCACCATTCTCTGGCTAAAGAAGTTACTCCTCATCTCCATCTGAAAAGGATGCTTCTATTCTGAGGCTGACTCTCCCACCATAGGAAACATCCTCTGCACATCAACTCTATCAAGGCCTTTTGCCATTCAATAGGTTTCAATGAGGTCATCCTCCATTCCTCTGAATTCTAGTGAATACAGGCACAGAGCCATCACACACTCTTCATATGACAAGCCATTCAATCTCTGGAATCATCTTCCTTAACCTCCTTTGAATGCTCTCCAATTTCAGCACATCCTTTCTAAGATAAGAGGCCCAGACCTGCTCACAATACTTCAAGTAAGGCTTCACTTGTGTTTTTTAAAGTTTCAACATTACTCCCTTGCTTTTATATTCTAATCCTCTTGAAATGAATGTTCACATTGCATTTGCCTTCCTCACAACAGACTCAAACTGCAAATTAACCTTTAGGGAATCCTGCACAAGGGCTCCCAAGTCCCTTTGCACCCCAGTTTTTTGTATTTTCTTTCCATTTAGAAAATAGTCAACCCCTTCATTTCTTCTGTCAATATGCATGACATACACTTCCTGACACTCATCTCCCATTTCTCTGCCCAGTCTCCTAATCTGTCTGTTCTTCTGAAGCCTCTCTACTTCCTCAAAACTACCTATCCCTCCACCTATTTTCATATTGTCTGCAAACTTTGCAACAAAGCCATCTGTTCCATCATTCAAATCATTGACATATAACATAAAAAGAATTGTTCCCAACATAGACCCCTGTGGTAGCCGAGTAGAAAACGCTCCCTTCATTTCCACTCTTTGCCTCCTGCCAATCAGCCACTGCTACAGTCTTTCCCGTAATACCCTGGGCTTGTAGCTTGTTAAGCAGCCTCATGTGTGGCACCTTGTCAAAGGCCTTCTGAAAATCAAAGTATACAACATCAATCGATTCTCTTTTGTCTATCCTGCTCGTTATTTCTTCAAAGACATCCAATAGGTTTGTCAGACAAGATTTTCCCTTCAGGAAACCAGGCTGACTATGGCCTGTTTTATCATGACCCTGAGACTTCATCCTTCATAATCAACTTTAACATCTCCCCAACCACTGAGATCAGACTAATTGGCCTATAGCTTCCCTTCTTCTGCCTCTCTCCCTTCTTAAAGAGTGGAGAGCCAGTTACAATTTTCCTGTCTTCTGGAATCATTCCAGAATCTAGTAATTCTTGAAAGATCATTACTAATGCCTCCACAATCTCTTCAGGCACCTCTTTCAGAACCCTGGGGTGTACACCATTTGGTCCAGGTGACTTATCAACCTTCAAACTTTTCAGTTTCCCAAGAAGCTTCTCTCTAGTTATGGTAACTTCACACACGTTTTGCTCCTTGACACCTGGAACATCCACCATACAGCCTGTGTCTTCCAGAGTGAAGACTGATGAAGCGTACTGATTCAGTTCATCTGCCATTTTGTTGTCCCATCATCATCTCCAGCATCATTTTCCAGTGGTCTGATATCCACCCTCACCTCTCTTTTACACTTTATGTGTCTAAAGAAACTTCTGCTATCTTCTTTAATATTATTGGCTAGCTTACAGTCATATTCCATCTTTAACTTCTTAAAGACTTTTGTAGTTTCCTTCTGTTGGTTTTTAAAAGCTTCCCAATCCAAAACTTCTCACTAATTTTTGCTGTATTATATGCCTTCTTTTTGGCTTTTATGTTGGATTTCACTTCTCTTGTTAGCCTCAGTTATATCATCTTGCCTTTAGAATACTTATTCATTTTTGGGATTTATATATCCTGTGCCTTTTCAATTGCTTCCAGAAGTTCCAGCCATTGCTGCTCTGCTGTCAGTCCTGCCAGTCTTCTTTTCCAATCAATTCTGGCCAACTCCTCTCTCATCCTTCTATCATTTCCTTTTCTTCAGTGTAATACGGATACATCTAACTTTTGCTTCTCCTTCTCAAATTTCAGGGTGAATTCAATCGTATTTTGATCACTTTCCCCTAAGTGATCTTTTACCTTAAGCTCTCTAATCAATTCTGGTTCATTGTACAACACCCAACCTGGAATAGCTGATGTTCTAGTGGACTCAGCCATGAACTGCTCTAAAAAACCATCTCATAGGCTCTATAAAAATTACACCTCCTGTAATCTAGCACCAACATAATCTTCCCAATCTACCTGCATATTGCAACTCCCCATGACTATTTAAACATTGGCCTTTTGGCATGCATTTTCTATTTCCTTACTACACTTCGGGGGTCTGTTTGCAACTCCCATCAGGGTGTATTTACCCTTGCAGTTCCTTAGCTCAATTTACCATGATTCAATACCTTCTGGCCCTATATCACCTCTTTCTAATGATTTGATTCAATTTTTTACCAACAGAGTAACAGCACCCCCTCTGCCTTCTTGCCTGTCCTTTCAATACAATGTGTATCCATGGACATTAAGCTCCCAGGTATAATCTTCTTTCAGCCATGATTCAGCCTACAACATCATGCCTGCCAATCTATATCTGTGCTGCAAGTTCCTCTACCTTATTCCATATACTGCATGCATTCAGATACAATACCTTCAGTCCTGTATTCATCCTTTTCAATTTTGTCACACTACGCTCAACCTTTCGATTCCTAAATTTGTCTGTGTTTATCTTATAGATTTTGGGCAGCTGATTGTGAAAATCACTACAAAATTTCCCTATCACACACCCTTGTTTAAAATTGCCTACATTTGTTATTTCAATTCATAATTCAAGCCAGACTAATGATGCCAAAATTAAGGAAGGCATTTTTGTTGGTCCACAAATCAAACAGGTCATCAAGGACAGGTAGTTCGAAGAACTTCTACTGGGACCGGAGAAAATTGCATGGAATGCATTCAATGATTTGTTGAAAATTTCTAAGGTTACAAAATACATTCGATAAATGCAATGCTTTTCCATTCTTCCAGTAGTTTCCCTCATAGCTAAGGGGGAAGGTGGTTAAATAGGCAGTGTAGTATCCATTGTTTAGCTGCCAGATATATACAAATATCAGGGTGGTGGAGCAACACCTTATATTCCATCTGTGTCCTCTCCAACCTGATGGCATGAATATCAATTTCTCTTTCCTGTAAACAAATTCACCCTTACCTCCTCTATTCCCCACTCTGACCTTTTACTTTTTCTATCACTTCGCTCTGGGACCCCTCCTCCTTCCTTTTCTCCCATGGTCCACTCTCCTCTCCAATTAGTTCTTTCTTCTCCAGCCCTTGATCATTCCCACCTACCTAGCTTCACCTATCATCTTCCAGCTAGACTCTTTCCCTTCAATCCCCCACCTTTTTATTCTGGCATCTTCACCCTTCCTTCTCAGTCCTGAAGAAGGGTCTCAGCCCAAAACTTTGACTGTTTACTCTTTTCCACAGATGCTGCCTGACCTGCTGAGTTCCTCCACCATTTTCTGTGTGTTGCTATCAATCAGTAATGTTCAGGCTGCTGTAATGGTTAGGGGAGCATTCACGTATACCTGATAACTGCAAATGACATAAGGACTGTGAAGATCAAGGTGTTAATCAATGAAATTTGATCTTGGTTCTGCTCTTTTCACACACCACTCCACTTGACGCATTTATTTCATAATTCTGAACACAAAGTCAACCTCCTGAAGGAACGCAACAGCTCAATCCACTGGGTTCCTCCAGCAGATTGAAAGTTGCTCCAGATCCCAGCATCTGCAGTCTCTTGTGTCTCCATAATGTCAGCTTCCACCAACAGTACTTAAAAGGAAATATGAACCACAAATGAGTTTGCAGCTGGGTTATTTCTTGTGACTGCCGATGCAATTGTCCATAATGTTGGAGTCTTCTTGGATCTGCCGAAAATCTGACCATCTGACAGGGAATGGTCACTGGTGTGGAAGCACATTCTGTTCTCTTGGCAACATTAAAAACCTGCACTGAGAAAAGTTACCAGGTCTGTGTGTGGCCTGATAGAATTTCCTCTGGGAATTAGTGATTGAACAAGTCAAAAGAAACCATAGAAGGGAAGGAAAGCAACCTTCCAGCAAACCACAAGGAGAAGCCAAACAGCAGGACAGCATGTTGGTCCACGGCCTCCAGGGACATTTTCCTTAATTCATTTTTGGAAAGGATCAAGGTTGATCAGCGGTGCACGGAAAAGAGATTATAACTGAAATTGGCCAACTGATACAGCTACATTGAGATCTGAGCTTGAAGGAACTTTTCCCCTGGATGCCACAGAACAGGTCTCCAGAGCACTGTTACAGAGGTAAGGCAAAATATGAGGGAGGGAGGACATGACAATTCCTCTGTGTTTATACAGTGCATGCAATGTCCCAATGCCATGAGTAGCTCAATATCACCAGAACATGTGGGACAATTACAGAGGCAGGGATCACTGCAAGCAGCTGGGATGTGCCTTGCATAAAAATGTGGTGAGTGGTAATGGGACAATCAGATTTTTCTCTGAATGTTCAACAAAATCACCAGTTACAGCAAGAAACTCCAATTTATTTTGGTAATGGAAATGATGTGTGGTTTGCAACTTGTGATGTCACCTGATTCTCTGAAAGATTAGCCATGCTAATTTGAGTTGTGCAGATGAATTGAGTGATGAGTGTAATTTCTCCTTAAAGTGATTGCTAGTGTGATCTATCCTGGGAAGCAGTTTTTATGTGCAATGGTCACTAGTGAACACAATTTTTGCTTCTCTCCTTCATTCTGCTGGTTGTTATCACTCCTTGGTCCTCTGTTCCACTTGTATTTGAACTATCTGGGCAAGTCAAAGGCTGAATACTATATAACAATGCTTATCTACTCATGACTGGTATGAGGGGAGGATGAAAATGCAGTGGAAGTGAAAACTAGGGGAAGGGGTTATAATGTAGAGAGCACATAATAATTCTAAAGAATTCAAAAAATTATGGAAAATTTTATCCTCACTTCCCCTTCCACTGATTATCCATCCTCCTCTTTCCACACTTCAGATAAATAGGATGAACAGATGAAAATTCACATTTTATTTCAATTTTAGATATTTAAATACAGTAGATTCTGATTAATTAGTTCTGTATTTCATTTAAATACATAACTTGTTACTCAGTTAAATGATAGTTTGTCTTTTTTATATCTTTTTAATTACTTCCATGCAACTTCAGCAAACTGAAGCAGCGGTTTAATTGGACCAGAATGTACTAGTCCCGATGTGTCCCAATTAACTGGAATACACTCCACTCCCTCCAATGCAATCTGGTTACCTTTACCCTCTTTTCCTCTGGCGGCTGACTTTCCATTGAGGAAACTGCAGGTGGCCAAGGAGAAGGACCTTGTGTAACTCTGGCCCTAGATTCAACCCAAGCCAACTCGGCTGAAGCAACAGAGTGAAACAGATGCATGGGAGTATTGTTCCTCTGTAAGGCTGAAGTCTCATTAGAACACTGAAGATCAGATTGATGGACTGCTATGATCACCTGGAAGTAACTTTGAACAGTGGTATTCTCAGTAATGATGGCACCACTCTGCATGTATCCCTGTCCTGTGATTAGTATGATTGTATTATCATAATTTTCTACTATTTCCATCATTTCCGAGGACCTGTCCTGGGTCCAGCATGTAAACGCAATTATGAAGAAAAGCATGACAATACCTCTACTTCCTTAAGAGTCTGAAACTTTGACAAACTTCTATGGAGTAGTGGAGAATAGACTGGCTGCAACACAGTCTGGTACCGATACGCCAATGCCCTTGAAAGGAAAATCCTACAAAAAAGGACCCCCATCACCCAGGCTATGCCCTCTATGACTGCTGCTCTCAGGAAGGTGGTACAGGAACCTCAGGACTCACCTCACCAGGTTCAGGAACAGTTAGTACACCTCAACCACCATGTTCTCGAACCAAATGGGAAACTCCATTCAACTTAACTTGTCCCATCATTGAAATGTTCCCACAACATATGGACTCACGTTCAAGGACTCTTCATCTCATCTTCTTTATGTTTATTGCTTATTTATTTATTATTATTTCTTTCTTTTTGTATTTGCACATTCTGTTGTCTTTTGTACACCAGTTGAACACCCAAGTTGGTGCGGTCTTTCATTGATTCTATTACGGTTATTATTCTATTATAGATTTACTGTATATGCCCACAAGAAAATGAGTCTCACGGTTGTATATGGTGACATATATGTACTTTGGTAATTAATTTACTTTGAACTTTGACTCTAGCCATCCTGCAATAACCACAGTGCCCTGTCCCATGAGGATTTGCTCCATCTAATGAAAATCAACCAACATGCTCTTCTTCCTCTGGTCTTTCCACCACCTCCTACTCTTATTGAACTGTAGGAACGTACATCACAGAAATGACCCCTTTGGGCCATCTGATCCATGCTGACTATGACAATGATCTCGTCTCATTTGCCCACATTAGGGCCCATATCCCGCTATGCCTTTCCTATCAAAGTATCTGACCAAATGCCTTTTAAAGATTATAAATGTATCTGCCTCCATCACCTTCTCTGGCAGCTCATTCCAGATATTCGCGACCCTCTGTATGAAAAGCCTAAACCTCAGATGTCCACAAATTTCTTCCTTCTCACCTTAAACCATGCCCTCTAATTCGAGATTCCCTCACCCTGGAAAAAAATATTCTCACTATCTGTTTTATCTAGGTCCCCGACAATTTTATAAATCACCTCTCAGCTCTTTTGTTCTACTGAGAATAAACCCAGACTACTCAATCCCTCCTTAGAACTACATTTCAGGTAACATCCAGATAAATCTTTGATGCGCCCTCTCTACATGCCACCATCCCCTGCAACAAAGATGATGTTAGAGAATATCTATGATAGGTTTAGATGATGTTATTGCATGATTGGATAGTTCTCATTCTGTCTGAGCTGGGTTACGTGTGAGGTTGGCAACACTTCTAACTATAAGACAGCGAGGTTAGGGTTTGAAAGGCTGTGTTCTGATTGATAAGATTGTTGAGAGTAATATTGTTAAAATGAATGGAACCCAAGATGAAGCTAATGCCTGTTGGCAAGATATGCCAACTTGAAGAACGCAGTCAGTATCTTTGATAACTCATTTGTTCAATTTTTATCTGAATTGCGTCACCAGTCTTGGACTATCCCTCCAAACAGTGACTTCCAAAACTATCATTTCTGAATTCCTCTCAGCATATGTCTGAAGAACAAGATCTCAGTCAACTCCAGAAGATGCAATTCAGAAGTATTCTGGTATAGTTTCCACTTGTCTTGTTGAAAGCAGTTGAAAAGTCACTGAAGCAACTCAACATCTGCTTATTTGGCACTTCATTCTCTGCCTTAAACAGCATCTACCATCAGCACATTGTGGCTTCAATGTGTACCATCAAAATAATGAAATTCATCAGCTCACTTTGGCCTTTTCGATGAAAGATTAGTTAATTCATTCTGAAACATCAGTTCAGTGTTCGCTTCACAGATACTGCCTAATCTATTGAGTATTCTAGTATTTTCTGTTTATGTGTTCTGTTTAGTCTTTATGGTTTTAATAGAGTCATGTCTTATTTCCTTGAAACCTATTTTTCTTATGTACCATTCAACTTCAACTGAAAATCACTCAATAAAAATGAAAACACCAGCAGGTCAGGCAGCTAGTGTGGAAAAAGAAACAGCTAACATTTCAGGAACAGAACCCTAATGTAGCAGTTAAAGATTAATCAAGAACAGAATTTGTTTCTTTATTTCTAATGGCACACGTGCCCAGAAAGCCAGACCATACAAATAAAGAAAAAATAAGCCTGGAATAATTCAAACACGAGGAATTCTGCAGATGCTGGAAATTCAAGCAACTCACATCAAAGTTGCTGGTGAACGCAGCAGGTCAGGCAGCATCTGTAGGAAGAGGTGCAGTCGACGTTTTGGGCCGAGACCCTTCGTCACGACTAACTGAAGGAAGAGTTAGTAAGAGATTTGAAAGTGGAAGGGGGAGGGGGAGATCCAAACTTATAGGAGAAGACAGGAGGGGGAGGGATGGAGCCAAGAGCTGGACAGTTTCTAGGAAGAGGTACAGTCGACCCCATTGACCCATAGATTCCAGGGGAATTTCTCCATTTCTTGCTGTGCCCCAACAAATGTTTTGTCTTTGTTTCGCCAACTTCCATAATTGCATTAATTTCTTGTATTGTGATTTTATATCCCTTGTAGAGTTCAAGATAACAGATGTATTGCATATCTCAGCATGGGCCAGGTCTCAATGTATTAGGTTCATAGGTGTCCTTGAAGTTGGTGATTGTTGGTTCCCATCCAATAAAACGGTGGAGCACTGAGCTTGGCAATCCAAAAATATAACTCCAATTTGGAAAAATAGATTGAATTGCATACTCAGGGAGTCTGGATTAAAGACAGTAACAACTACTGAGGTAATCTTATAGCCTGAGTGCACACATATTTTATTACGTTTGCTATTTCATATTTTCACTTAATTCCAATATAGACCATTTATCATATCAAATATGAGCCAACTGTCAAAGCAATTCCATCTCTCCAACTCCTCCACTTACTTACCTGCAACGCATTCTCTCGCACATGCACATTGACACGCTTTAGATTCTCCTACCACATAATAATACTGGTGGGGGGGCAAGTTATCCATCCAATTAATCTAACAACCAGCAGTTATTGGATTGTGGATGGAAACAGGAGCGCACTGGGGAAAACAATGTGGTCACATGGAGGTTGTGCAAATTCTACACAGCCTGCACTTGAGTTCAAAACAGAAACTATCTCATTGATGCTTTACCTGTAGCGTCACTGTGCTTATGAATAAGGTGTGAAATAACTCCAAAACTGTACACAAGATGTATTTGTATTTATAATACAGTCTGTTAGCACCCGGGATTTCACATCATTCACTCCATCCACCACCCATCACTGTTCTTCCTCTCCCCCCACCTCAGCATTTAATGGTCAGCATGCCAAGTGAAGTCACTGCATTAGCAAAAAACTGTTGGCTGATAATTGTAGAGTGTTCAGCTTTATTTGGAGCTCTTCGAGCAATTTTAATTACAGACAAGGGCAGGTCAAAGGCTGTGCATTGAGTGACTCACAGTGACTGAATGAACAGTCTACTTGTCTAGCATTCCTCCTGCAATGTTAAACAATAAATCCATCGATTCTTTGCACAGGACAAGAAGTTAATTTGCTGTCACCTTCTCAAGGGAAGTTAGGAATGAGTAATAAAGAGACATTCCTACCATTATCACAAACGTCCCAAAAATAAATTTGATTTTCATCCATTATATTTGGCAACAGCTCTTCAACTAAAACTAATGTCCAAAATAAAATTCTTGTCCTAAACCACCCCCAAAATGATAGGTAAGTTTACTTTATGCATCAACCTTCTCTGTTAACCTTTGATACCTCAATTTAAAAAAATAAACAAAACTGCAGATGTTGGAATTTGAAACAAAAAACTAAAATGATGGAGGAACTCAGCCTCTCAAGCAGCATCTGTGTTAAAGAGAAACCAATCAAACTTACACATCAGGGAATCTTCTCCAGAACTGAGTAGGATTCAGGAACCGAGAGGAGACCCTGCACTGAAAGGTTAACTGGTTTCTCTCACTACACACACTGTTTGAATGCTGACTTCATCCAGCATTTTCTGTTTCCTGTCTGAATTAGCAACAGAATTCCATGGTACCTTCTGAGATCCACTACAAAATGAGCATCTGAAAGAAAAATACCGAGGAAAAGAAAACAATGTACAAATAAAATATAGGAACAAGACACAGGGTGGTAGTCATTAATTCATCCAGTACTGCTACTCTGTTTTATCCAAATTACAATTTTAAAGTTGCTGTACCAGGGATTTATGCATTAATAACTAACAAACAGCTTTCCATTAGCCAATTGGTCAGTGGATTTTATAAACATTTTTTTTGCAAACACTAATAAAGTCTACCTGCATCCTGCCATGGATACTCAGATCATGTATTTTGTTTTCACACAAGTTATCTTGAAAATGAACCTGGTGCATTTTTAGTTGAGAATGATTTAGCTTTGGGAATTCCCTGTTTAGCATACTGCTCACCAGTTAACAATCTTCACTTAGAGATGAAATATTAACGGCAAGAGGATCAATTGTGCAATAGGAATCTGGTTAATAGCCAGTGGGCTGTATTCAGAATGGGAAGATCCTCTCTGACCAACTGTCATCACTACCTTAGGGATATCATCAACTACAGCGGTTAACTTTACAATGCAGTGAACCTCACTTTCAAAAGTTAAAACTTGAGGGACTATTTATTAATTTCAAAACAATAGTTATTCATGATGAATTCTTCACATAGATTCCAGCTGGTAAACACAATTGCCTGAGGGGCAATTTAGTGAACTGAATTTTTGATAGCTTAGAGCGAAATTCCAGAATATTTACCTTCTCTTAAATCTCATTTATTTATCTCTAGTTTGTTAATTTTCACAGATGACACATTCATGCTCGAAGCGCCACAGAAACTAGCATATTGATCATTTTTGTCTGTACTATCATTTGTCATTTTTATATTGGATGACAGCTAATTTCAGAGAGTTATAAAGAGATCTCTCACAGATGGTATCAAACATTTACAGGTAAAACTGTAAATAAACAATGGATGGCCTCTGAAGAGGAAACAGTTCCGGTGCAGAGCAAACATATTTCAGAGAGGGGGAAAGGATGAAGTTCAGGGATGATGGAAAATTTGAAAGCTCAAATGAAACAGAGAAAAAAAATGGGCTAAGATAAAATTAAGGTTCCTGGTTCAGCAGAAAACAAAACTGAAGACAAGAAGACAGAGTTGAAGTTAAAAAAAATCAAAAAAAAAACGAGAGTGCAAAGGAAGAGATAACAATGTTAAGTGTGATTTGGCTATCACCAATATTACCCCCAAATCAGAAGTTTGTGAAAATCTGCTCAAGATTCAGTTGACATGAGTTAGTACTGCACTGCCTATCTGCTCAGGTCAACACAGAAATTCCCATGACAATATTTAAAAGGAGAGTAGGTGAGTTATCCCCCTTGGAAATATAATATGAGGAGTGATTGATAAGTTCGTGGCCTAAGATAGAAGGAGTCAATTTTAGAAAACCTAGCACATTTATTTTTCAACGTAGTCCCCTCCTACATTTACACACTTAGTCCAGCTGTCGTGGAGCATATGGATCTTGGACCTCCAGAAAGTGTCCACAGCAGGGGTGATTGATAAGTTTGTGGCCTAAGGCAGAAGGAGATGAGTTATACAGCTCTCGTTACATGCATATGCAGTTCAACTCTTTGAGTGATTATGCAGAAAGTTTGAGGTTAATAACTCATCTCTGTCTACCTTAGGCCACAAACTTATCAACCACCCCTGATGAGTTATTAACCTCAAACTTTCTGCATAATGACTCAAAGAGTTGAACTGCATGTGCATGTAACTAGAACTGTATAACACATCTCCTTCTACCTTAGGCCACAAACTTATTAATCACCCCTGCTGTGGGCACCTTCTGGAGGTCCAAGATCCATATGCTCCACGACCGCTGGACTAAGTCTGTAAATGTGGGAGGGGACTACATTGAAAACTAAATGTCCTAGGTTTTCTAAAATTGACTCCTTCTACCTTAGGCCACAAATTTATTAATCACCCCTGCTGTGGGCACCTTCTGGAGGTCCAAGATCCATATGCTCCACGACCGCTGGACTAAGTCTGTAAATGTAGGAGGGGACTACATTGAAAAATAAATGTCCTAGGTTTTCTAAAATTGACTCCTTCTACCTTAGGCCACGAACTTATCAATCACCCCTTGTATACTAATGAGGAAGAACCAGTAGCTACTGCCTCTCTTCCCTATACTTCCACAGTTTCAGGAAGGATTATCAGGATCCTGAAGAAATACAGGATTAATACCATCCACAAACCCGTAAGGAAGCTCAAAGCACAGCTTGTGCAGGTCAAAGTTGACCTGGGACTCAGCTCAGCCGGTGTTTACAGGATTCCAATTGAATGCAGAGCAGCATACATCGGCCAGACGGGACGCATGGTGGAAAGGCGCATCAAGGAGCACAGGAGGTGTATCCGTTTAGGTTAACCAGAGAAATCAGCAGTGCAATGACCACTGGATTGACTTCGACAGCACAAAACTACTGTGCCATGCCAATGGCTTTTGGGAGTGCATGTTGAAGGTAGCCATTGAAATGAAGACTAGCAAGTAAGAATTTCAACAAAGGCAAAGGTCTTGTTCTTAGTACGAGCTGAATATGATTTTAAACAAGATGGCACAGCAGAAACCTGATTGGTTGAGGTCTAACCAATCAGAAGGCACGGACGGCGGGAATTGAGTATACCTACTGCTAGACTAGATGTGCCTAGGTATCATCCCTGATGAAGATGGTGAACTTCGTCATCAAAATGTCGATTAAAATTTACACTGTACCCAGCTGTAAGCCCGTGAAGAGGTTATGCATAATATTTATCCCTCAAAATCAACTTTCTGACTGCACACATAAAATAATGAAGTAATGCATGTTTCTGGTGGCTAATATTAAATCAGCGTGAGGGCATCAGCTATCTTTGTAGTTATCTCAATGACTTGGTTCCAATGTGGAATCTGTTGTGCAGGCATAAATACAAACAACCACCACACTCACATGCTCTAACAATCATAGATCAAAAACTGATTACTGCCTTGTTGTTTCCAGAAGCAAAATGTTAATAAACAATGGGTGCGGGTTTGAAGTAATAGGCAAAAGGACCAGAGGTGGCATAAACGTGCATGTAGAAACTTGTCATGATCTTCAATTTGGCCTGACTCAATGCTAATTAAGATGGCACATGGATAATTAACTAATGTGTAAACAAATACAGAGCTATAGCAGGAAGTGCAGAAAAGCAATACTGATCGAATAGCTCTTTCAACTAGCAAGAGTTTATAATTGATCAAATGCCTTGTATCTTTCCATGACTCTATAAAAGCTATGACTATTTTTGAATAGCCTATATTCATCCAATCATTTAGGCTCCTCATTGCACCATGCCCCTCTCTCAAACTTCTTTGGTGAAAACAAACTTAATTCTGCATCTCCCTCTCTCTCTCCACACAACTTGTAAAGCAACATCTTGAAACCATTTTTATTGCTTTCTTGGATCTCTTTTAAATGTGCCAGAAGCCTTTTGAAGGTAAAATGCTCAGAAGTGCAGAAAGTAAGTGTAACTTGATAATATAACACTCCAAGTGATTGAACTCAAATGAAACACAGATTGGACGACAATTTCATTAAAAAAAATCATGCCCTTATATAGAGGTCCTTTAGAAACTTGTTTTGCTGATCAAAATTTGTCCCTGCTATATTAAAATAGATTATGTTATCAATTATATAAATTATTTGTATTAGGCTGCCATTTACAAATTGATTTCTATGTTTGTTAACATTATGAGTAGGGGAAGTAACTGGTCTTAAAAATATTGACTATCAACTGTTTCAGAATGCTCTGAGAATATGAAACCTGTTTTCTAGATGCAACACAATACTCTACTGTTTATTTTTTAAACAAAACAGAAGTTACACAAGTTATGCTAACACAAAATAATGCAAGAAATTTAATTATGAATGGTACAAAATATGTTGGTGAAAATTGCTACACATTTCCATTAACTATATATCTAAACTTTTAAAAAACACTTAGTCAGTGAAAAATATGACAAAAGATAATCAGTCTTCAAAAGGTTTGGGAACTTCCTTATCAGTTTCCTGTAAGTAAGACATTTTCAAAAAGTAGTCTGCAGATATTACTGATTTTATCGTTTTGTCCTCTTTCAGCTTGCATAATACTGCAATAAAATTGAACCAAATATTCAAACAAAGCTTTAGACTGGGAATAGATTTTCTAAAAAGGTTTATCACAACAGATCATCAATTGCAACAGACAAGCTGTCTGTAATTAAATCTACTTACAGTCCCTGACACTTGAGAAGCACTCTCAAATTCTTCTTCATCTTGCATCACTCTTTCCACCCCCAGCAATGGAGCTGTTCCAAGAGAATACATAACTCATTTCCAGAAGTCACTTTGAACAATAATTACTCTCATAAAGTATGGCCATAAATATTATGTTAAAATAAATAAGACCCAAGCACATTCTGTAAAAAACATTTCACAGTTGACTTTAGTACTTGATGCTACATAAAAGAGCACAGAAAATCTGCAAAAGGGAAAAAATTGAATTGTGTTTCACATTGGTCGATAAGTGTTATTCTTCATCCCAGAGCTATTTGATCGGGAATCTTTAATGACATTCATATAATGTTAAAATTGTGACTCATGCTAAAGATAGCCATAAAAAGTAGGAATTAATTGTGGAATAATTAATATTGGGGCAAGTGACAAATACTGAGTGAAAATAAAGGACTATCTTCCTTTTTTTCCAGTACTGCTTGTGCCACCTTCCAATTGTCCATGTGGTTCTCTTCTCTGGTAAATACTAAGTGCCTCAGACAGCCCTTTAACCAAAAGTGATTGCAAATGCAAACCTGTGGCACAGTTGTGAGATGGGAAGGCCAGAATCGGAATCAGAATCAGTTGTAACATCACTGGCATATGTCGAAAAAATTTTTGCCTGATAATATAGCGCATGCCTCATTGGAACTACCCATTCACAGTATACCAAGGCCAGTAACAACCTCAATGATCCATATAGATTACTGCCAACACATCAGATTCAGGTTCATTATTAAATCATTTAGCAAAATTGTTAATGTACTGATGTGGGAGAATTCAGAATCAGGTTTAATATCACTGGCATAAGTAGTGAAATGTGTTAATTTTGCAGCAGCGGTACCATGATCACAGAAGGAAAAAGAAAGCTGTGAATTAGAATCAGATACAGAATCAGGTTTATTCCCACCGGCAAGTGTCATGAAATTTGTTAACATAGCAGCAGCAGTTCAATGCAATACATGATACAGAAGGAAAAATAAATAAATACATTGCAGTATATGTATATTGAATAGATTAAAGATCATGCAAAAAACAGAAAAAATATATATTAGAGAAGTGAGGTAGTGTTCACGGGTTCAATGTCCATTTAGGAATAGGATGGCAGAGGTGAAGAAGCTGTTCCTGAATTGCTGAGTGTGTGCCTTCAGGCTTCTGTACCTCCTGCCTGATGGTAACAGTGAGAAAAGGGCATGCCCTGTGTGCTGGAGGTCCTCAATAATGGATGCTGCCTTTCTGAGACACTGCTCTTTGAAGATGTTCTGGGTACTTTGTAGGCTAGTACCCAAGCTGGAGCTGACTAAATTTACAACCCTCTGCAGCTTCTTTCGATCCTGTGCAGGAGCCCCCCACCCCCCGATACCAGACAGTGATGCAGCCTGTCAGAATGCTCTCCACGGTACAACTATAGGAGTTTTTGAGTGTTTTTGTCAACATGCCAAATCTCTTCAAACTCCTGATGAAGTATAGTCACTGTCTTGCCTTCTTTATAGCTGCATTGATATGTTGGGACCAGGTTAGGCCTTCAGAGATCTTGACACCCAGGAACTTGAAACTGCTCACTCTCTCCACTTCTGATCCCTCTGTGAAGATTGGTATGTGTTTCTTCATCTTATCCTTCCTGAAGTCCACAATTGGCTCTTTTGTCTTACTGACACTGAGTGCAAGGTTGTTGTTGTGACACCATTCCACTAGTTGGCATACCTCGCTCCTGTACGCCCTCTCATCTCTATCTGAGATTCTACCAACAATGGTTGTATCATCAGCAAATTTATAGGTGGTTTTTGAGCTATGCCGAGCCACACAGTCATGGGTTTAGAGAGAGTAGAGCAGTGGGCCAAGCACACACCCCTGAGATGCACCAGTGTTGATAATCAGCTTTGGGGACCTTTTATTCGATATTTTCATTTAATGTAATATTTACCCTTCTTGTTTTTTTTTCACTGTTTTAATGGAGGTCGGGATTGAGGACGTGATTTTAAGTTTAACTCTGTTTGGTTTCAAGTTAGCCCATTGCTTTGCTTTGCTTTTAGGTAGTTGCACGGTGGGATTTTTTTGGGGGGTTTTTTTTTCTTTTTTTTTTCCATTGATATATATAAAATCTAGTATACTATTATGTTATCTTGGTTTCTTATGCTTAAATTACATTGTTTGTAGTATTTTCTTTTTGGTATTGTTATCTTTTGGAATTTTATTGTACTTTAACATTGTATTAATGTTTATATGGCTTACCTTTTTTGTATACTTACTCAATAAAAAGATTTAAAAAGAAAGAAAGAAAGATAATCAGCGAGGAGGAGATATTATCACCAATTCGCACAGATTGTGGTCTTCCTGTTAGGAAGTCAAGGATCCAATTGCAGAGGGAGGTACAGAGGCCCAGGTTCTGTATCTTATCAATCAGTATTGGGAATGATGGTGTTAAATGCTGAGCTATAGTTGATGAACAGCATCCTGAAATAGGTGTTTGTATTGTCCGGGTGGACTAAGGCCACATGAAGAGCCATTGAGATTGCGTCTGCCATTGACCTATTGTGGCAATAGGTAAATTGCAGTGGGTCCAGGTCCTTGCTTTAAATATATAAATATTAAATAGTTAAATTAAATGCAATGCAAAAAATAGGAAATAAAAAGAAATACTGAGGTAGTGTTCTGGATCCAATGTCCATTTAGGGTGGCAGAGGGGAAGAAGCTGTTCCTGTATTGCTGAGTGTGTGCCTTGAGGCTTCTGTACCTCCTTCCTGATAGTAGCAATGACAAGAGGGCATATCCTAATGGGGATGGAGGTCCCCAATGATGAACACTGACTTTCTGAGGCATCTCTCCTTGAAGATGACATAGATACATTGGAGGCTAGTACACATGATGGAGCTGGCTAATATCACAAATCTCTACAGCTTACTTCAATCCTGTGCCGTAGCCCCTCCCGCCCATACCAGACAGTGATGCAACCAGTTCAAATGCTCTTCATAGTACATCTGTATAAACTTGCGAAGGTTTTTGGCGACATACCAAATCTCCTCAACCCCCTAATAAAATATAGCTGTGGTATTGCCTTCTTTATAACTGCATCCCATATTGGGTCCAGGTTAAGTCTTCAGAGATATTGACATCCAGAAACTTGAAATTTCAAATTCTCTCCACTTCTGATCCAGATATGAGGATTGGTTCATGGCCCCTCATCTTACCCTTTCTGAAGTCCACAATCAGTTCTTTGGTTTTATCGACGTTGAGTGCAAGGTTGTTGCTGTGACAGCCCTCAACAAGCTGGTATATCTCGCTGCTGTACGCCTTCTCGTCACCATCTGAGATTCTGCCAACAATCGTCAGCAAATTTATAGATGGGCTGGGTGGAGAGCCAGTGAGATTGCGTCTGCCATAGACCTATTGTGGCAATAATCAATTTGCAGTGGGTCCAGGTCCTTGCTGAGGTAGAAGTTGATTCTAGCCATAACCAGCCTCTCAAAGCATTTCTATTATTGCTTTTCTATTTTGTTTGGATACTTAATTAGAACTGATTCATTCCAGAACATGAAGATCAACCCTATTAGATCTAATTTACCGAGATAATCCTTCATACAATGCATTCATAATAATCCTATTTTTTTATGGATTAACCTCAATACAATTGAACATCCAATATAAAAGTTAATCTTCCCAATACATAAAACTTACTATTTCTATTTTAGGAGTTGAGTAATAATTAGTGATATTGATTAGTACCAGTTAATGTAAAAATAGAAATCAGAGTCAACTTTATATCTGAGGTTTTTTTTTACCCATTTTCCAAAGAGACATGGCATGAGTTCTCAGATCCTAAGGACTTTCTATAGGGGCACAATTGAGAGCATCTTGACTGGCTGCATCACTACTTGCTATGGGAACTGTACTTCCCTCAATCGCAGGACTCTTCAGAGAGTGGTGCAGACAGCCCAGCGCATCTGTAGATGTGAACTTCTCACTATTTGGGACATTTACAGAGACAGGTGCATAAAAAGGACCTGAAGGATTACTGGGGACCCGAGTCACCCCAACCACAAACTGTTCCACATGCTACCATCTGGGAAACAGTACCACAGCATTAAAGCCAGGATCAATGGGCTCCGGGATAGTTTCTTCCACCAGGCCATCAGACTGATTAATTTACGCTGATACAAAATTGTATCTCTATGCTATGTTGACTGTCCATACTATTTATTACAAATTACTACGTATTGCACATTGCACATTCAAATGGAGATGTAATGTAAAGATTTTACTCATGTATGTGAAGGATGTAAGAAATAAAGTCAATTCGATTCAGTTCAACTGTTGATTGCAGACAATCCCACTGTACTGGGCTATATCTCAAATAATAAACAGTTGGAAATAGAGAGCCTATTGACATGGTGTCATGACAACAACCTTTCCCTCCATGTCAGCTTCCACCCTGTTGCTGTGAGTCTATTGAACATTCTCATTGCATGGTAAAATAGACCCTTGACCTCACAACGACCTCATTATGACCTTACACCTCATGTTTTTCTCTGTAACTCTAAGAGTTAATTCCACATTCTGTTACTGTTCTTAGTCGTACAACCTCAATGCACTGTTGTAACGAAACAATCTCTTTCGACAGTATGCAAGGCAAGTCTCCTGCTGTACCTCAGAACATATGGCAATAATAATATTAATAACATACACTATTTATAACATACAAATACAAAAATTACCAGAAATATTCAGCATGTCAGACAACTGCCTAACCTACTAAATGTTCCCAGCATTTTCTGTCTGCAATTCAAATTTCCAATATTTTTAATTTTGTAACACTCTTTAAATCTAACGTTCTTAAAGGAATGGTTAAAATTAAAGCATCTAAGTAACCTGTACCGTTTGATTTCTCAAACACTAATAGCCTTCCAAAATGAATGGGTAAAGTATTAATGCTGTTGAGCTTGTGGTTAATGACTATAATATACAGCAATACTGCTCCTTTAAGATGATGTGTCAGATTGCTGTTTACATGGCCCATGGTCATGCTGGTTATCCAGTCTGGCCCCCAACAGGTGCCTAGCTCCCTACGGCTGACAGCAGCAGAGACAGTCCGTTTTTCTCGTAATCGCCAGATCTGTTGGACATTGGTAAGTAGAGTATCGCAAGTGCAATACACTGATTCATTGGAGAGACTGACAGCAGGGAGCTACGTGGCTTGGGTAGTGGCACAGACTAGGCCCTCGTGCCGCAGGGGAGGAGACAGTATGGAGCAGCAGGCATCCATGTTTGATTGGGGGCTCTCCCTTCTCGTCAGCACTGCCCTCCAGTGCTCACTTGGTGGAAGACAAGCTGGACTGCATTCATCTGCAGCTGCTCACGTGTGAGATGAGGAACTGCAGCTTGTTTTTTTTTTGCAGAGAACGTGGTTTCAGGACAACATCCCGTGCATTGTCAATCTACAAGCCATAACACTCAGGGACTTGGATTATACATATTTTTTGTGACTTTCTGTTTTACTGTTATCGTGATTGTCTGTGCTATATGCGCCTTGAGCTGTATGTGACTGCTGATATTGTGTTTTACACCCTGGCTCCAGAGAAATACCATTTCATTTGCCTGTGTTCGTGTCTATGGTTGAGTGACAATTAAACTCGAACTTAAGCTCACAGAGTGGACAAGGAGATGGTAATGGGAGCCCCTTGGTTACCATTTCATTGCTAGCTGGGTAACTTGGGCGAGCCTTCCTAGTAAAACATGGCCTGTTTCTGGACGTACGCAATGAGATAGCTCCAAGGCTGAAGATGTGCAGGGAAATTAACCTGACTTGAACATTGACTTCTCAAACTTCCGCTAATGCCCCACCTCCCCCTCGTACTCCATCTGTTATTTATTTATATACACACATTCTTTTGCTCTCTCTCCTTTTTCTCCCTCTGTCCCTCTCACTATACCCCTTGCCCATCCTCTGGGCTTTTTCCCCCCTCCCCCTTTTCTTTCTCCCTAGGCCTCCTGTCCCATGATCCTCTCATATCGCTTTTGCCAATCAACTGTCCAGCTCTTGGCTCCATCCCTCCCACTCCTATCGTTTCGGATCTCCCCCTCCCCCTCCCACTTTCAAATCTCTTACTATCTCTTCTTTCAGTTAGTCCTGACGAAGGGTCTCGGCCCGAAACGTCGACTATACCTCTTACTGGAGATGCTGCCTGGCCTGCTGCGTTCACCAGCAACTTTTATGTGTGTTGCTTGAAATTCCGGCATCTGCAGATTTCCTCGTGTTAACCTGATGTATTTCTGGATTTTAATGATAATTGAAACTAAGCTGCCTCAAGAGCATTAAGCTTTAGCATTACAGGAATGGAAGTTGTTCAAACATTGTTCTCTTTGGTTGATAATTGATGGCGTCAAGGGAAGGGATTGCACTAAGCGCGTGCACCATAATATTTGTCAGAGCATCCTCCATGAACTGTCCCATTCAACAGCAGGTTACATATGGAAGTAACCATTCATCATGTACTTGAGAATCAGAAAGAGAAATCCAATATTTGTTTTAATTTATGGGCTCATGGTCAATAGTAAGGGAATTAACTTCAAATTACAAATTCAGTTACAAGATAAAATTATGCTTGCAGAACATTAACGGCAAATGGATTTCAATAGCATGAAAGGTTATGAGATGCACACTTTTTTTTGGGAAAATATGGAGGCAATTACTCATTGGAAGCAATGAGGAAATACATAACTCCTTAAAAATAATATTACAAGTCACTCCTAACTCAAAAACGCGAAAACTATAACAAATGTACAAAAACTTGGTTTGATGGATATTTAGAACGTTATGAACAATCTGGCTTCAATATTTCAGTATAAGGATATAGAGGCAATGAAGAAAATGCAAAAAAAGGTAGATGCATAATAAGACATTTTTAAGGTGAAGAATGCTGCATGATATCATAAGAAAACTTTTATTATTTTCTCTGATACTCCTAAATTTAGCTTAACTGAAGGATAAATGGTGAAGGGATTCCACTTGTACATTTTCAAGCCACTTTTTAATTAGGTCTACTCCTTTGTTGCAATTCCTGACTTTCTGATCCCAGGTGCTAACACAAGTCACCGATTTTCACTGTAGATGATCCAGTTGAATGTTCAGTTCAACATGACTGAGCATCAAGATCAGCAGTGTTTTTCTAGCAAATGCATGTTGATACTTCTCATTGAACATAAAAGATAGCAATTACATTGTCACATTGAACATTTCAGCAGGCTGGAGCATAAATCAAAAAACTTATTAAAATACTTCCTCAGATACATTATTTAATTAGTTTCAATGCTTGTTGTGCAACCTTGTAATTTATCAATTTTGCCTCCGAGCCAGGTGGTAATGGACTTAAATCCAACTCCACAGACTGAAGGTATAATCTAAGCTGACAGTCCACTGCATTGTTGAAAGAGTGCGGATTGCAATCATCTTTCTAGGCTTTTTACCTTCAGAAGTGCACAAATCCAATTATCAATCCTGGCTCTGCTTTCAGGCAATTTACTTGGACACAACTTCTGGAGGGGTTACCTCATGCACACATATTTAAACATTGTGATCTTAGTGGATGCAAATTTTGAAGAAGTAATGGATTTTCTGGTATTGAGTTGATTTTGATGATACATTCATTCACGCCCACTATCTCACATTTCAAGATCTATGAAATCCATCATTCTATATACTCACGATTCTAACGTGAACAAAACTAACTTGACCTGCCATATGTGGAGGAATTTCTTTAGCCAGAGGGTGGTGAAACTGTGGAATTCATTGCCACATATAGCTGTGGTGACCATGTCATTGGGTATATTTAGGCCCTTCCAGCCCTTCGAGTCACACAGCCCTAGCAACCCCCCGACGAACCTGATTAACTCTAACCTAATCACAGGACAATTACAATGACCAATTAAACTATCTGGTACATCTTTGGTCTGTGGAAAGAAACCAGAGGATCCGGAGAAAACCCACACATTCCATGGGGAGGATGTACGGAAACTCCTTAAAGAACAGCGCCGGAATTGAACTCCAAACTCCGGGGCGCCTCACACTGTTTTATCAGTTTAAAGCAGAGGTTGATAGGTTCTTGATTAGTTAGGGTGTCAAAGGTCATGGGGAGAAGGTAGTAGAATGGGGTTGAAAGGAAAAATAAATCAGCCACGATGGAATGATGCAGTATTCAATAGGCTAAATGGTCTAATTCTGCTCCTATGCCTCATAATTTTATGATCCTACTTCAACATTTAGTTTTTAATCTTGCAACTTGAAACACGCTGAAATTTCCCACTCAATATATTGAGTTAATATTGTATTCTTGTTCAGATTTTGTTATTTATTGGACAAGGCCACTGCCATGCTTCACATTTAATATTTTTTTGCAAATATTTAAATGTTCTTACTTACAAGCTGTACAGGGGTTAGGGACTGCTTGTTCAGGGGAATGCGACATCTGTGTTCCATCATCAGATTCTTCCATTAAACTATCTCCCTGGAATCTAGACAAAACAGTACAACTATTTACTAATTTTGTCCTGCGATTTGCAATGCTTTAGAAAATTATCAGTGTTTATGTTCATCAATACTACTGTACCTTAAAGAGCTGACTTTAAGAAATACCGCAGGTCGTGCAGAGTGAATAAAAGTGATTTCATCCATTATAAGCATATGTACCTTTCCAACATATTCAATTAAGTTAGTAAATTCATGTAAAATACTAACAAGAAATTAAATCATACACATGGCCTAACTCATCATCTCTATATAGTAATATAAAATCAGAGAAAATTTACATGCAATAATTTTCATACACGTGAACTATACACTAGGTTTTTCAACAGAACCTTAACACCAGCTTACTGTGATCCTGTTTGAAACAGTTAAGTTCTTAACAATTCAAAAGATTTCTTCGATTCTTGTTAAACTGTGCTTTCATAGAAATCCCAAAGTCCCTCTCAGTTTCATTTTGAAATGACAAAGAATGGTATTGATTTTATTGTAATCACAAGTATGGGTCATATTGAAAATTCTTTTATGTCAGAGTATTTCGTAGAACAGCAGAGTGACAAATAAGACCTTCAAACCAAAACTACATAAGTTTTTCATTGATAGAATGCAAAATTTTCCAGAGAGTAGTTGATGTTGAATTAGTTGGTCAATTAATTGGTATTAAAAGTATTATTTTCATCTCAGTCTAAAGAATAATTATTACTGAACTATATCTAAAAGTAGATATATTGTACATAGGATTTTGGTTTATTGGCCCATCAGTTAATCAGGACAGCCATTTACTCGGGACAACTCCTAAGGAACAAAAATTTATTCGAGAATATAGCTGGGATTCCCTTCATTTATTTGGGACACCATACCTCTTAACTGGAGCAGAAGACTGTTGCCAAACAGTTTCTAATTAGCATCAGTCATGTGCACTTGCATGGTCGATAGACACTACACCATGCTTAGAGTGACCAATTTTTAAATAACATCAAATGCGTGTGATTGTGTTCAAAAAGCAGTGATTTTCGTCACTGACAGTTGGCGAGAAATAAACAGCAAGACAATTCAGAACTGTTTTGCTCACCACAGTTTCAACCATTCAGGCTTGGAGATGTCAGAAACAGCTGGGAGTGAAAATGAAATGATTTCACTACTTCAACAAGTTAATCATCTTCAATGTTGCAATGAAAATGAAGATTTGGAGGATGCAATCATCTGAAGCATTGTATACAGGCAATCCATTATCAGCACCAGGTGCCTACACTGATTTTGTTCATTCAATCAAAAGAACTTGGCAGATGAATTCCTCATTTGATAACTATAAGGAACTAATAAAGTTTTATAATACTGTAGAGGTATTGATAGTGTTCTGATTTGTTCCGTATTTCATTTAAATACATAAATTATTACTTACTTAAACAGTAGTTTGTCTTTTTTATACCTTTTAACTATTTCCATGAAACTTTGGCTAATTGGGGCAGCCGCTTAATTGGACTAAAATGCATTGGTCTCAATTTGTCCCAATTAATTGGAATCCACTATATTTTACTGTTTCACCACAATTAGAGCAAAAATATTGAAAATCCACATGAAGGTGCAAGTGAAATCCTGTTTCTGGTTCAGCATCCATGGGCAAAATGCACTGGAAGGAAAACAGAACTAACATTGTCTACAGTCAACTATACCTGATCCCCAAGATCCAGTAGATCTGATTATGGGCACCTCAGGGCAAAGGTCACATTGATGGCTGCAGCCATGCTATTTGCCCCTCACCACCCCAGACCTTTACTCATAAGTCTGCTTTCTCAAATGTGCAGGGAGAGTGCAGAGTATTACGAAGAAGGAATAAATTGAAATTAGTGAAGATATTTAAGACAACTGCAAAGAAAGTGCTCAAAATCGTGACAGTCCTAATTACCACAGAGATCAGGGTAGCCTTCGTGCCATTCTTCTATTTCAGCCATATGTATTTTCACAAACTCAGACATACTGACTTGAATTAAGCAATAAATGAAATAAGATCATTGTTATTCATCCATCGTCGTCGTCGTCGACAAAGACCTCGACACCATCGATGGTGTCGAGACTAGCACATGATTTGGATTTAAGTGAGGGAGAGTTGCGCAGTGTCAGCCTCACTCTCTCTTCCCAATTCCCATCTGGATCCAGTGGCAAGACGGGGTCGAGACGGCTGGAGATGGGACTAGACACAATGGATGACCAGGACGTCTTCTGTGTCTTGTCCTGCTCTACACGTTGCACGACGCTTGCAGAGACCGCCTTCTTGACCGTTGGACTCATTCCATTGGTCTTGTCCGCTCAATCTGCCGGAGTCTGTCTTCACATGCTGGAATAGACATCTCCCTACCTAACCGAGGGTTTGAGACCCGTCAGCTACCCTCACCTGGTTTAGTCGGCTTGTTGAAGCCGTTGCCCGGTGTGTGGCCACTGTCGCATGCAAACAGCTACAGGGAGCCACAGGTGAGAGCTGAGTGCCAGGTGGGGACCAAAGGTGGATTAACCGCCTTGAAAAGGATGCGCGATGTTCCCCCACCAGAGGTGCTACCCCTCCCTGTCACCCCATACATATTATGACATTCAGTTGCAACATGAAATAAAATCCTTATTATGACATTAAGTTGCAACATTCTAATTCTGCCACATTTTCCCCTCCTCACCACAGTACTCATTTGCACAGTAGTAGACAGACCCCCCTCCGCCCCCCCCCAAAACACAATATGTCCTGGGAAGACCCATAAAGAAGCAGCATCTATTATTAAAGACCCTCAACATCCAAGATATGCCCTCTTTTCATTACTACCAACAGGGAGGAGGTACAGGAGCCTGAAGACCCAAACTCAATGGTTTAGGAACAGCTTCTTCCCTTCGGCCATCAGATTTCTGAACGGTCCAAGAACCGATGAACACTATCTCGCTATTTTGCACTATTTATTTATTTTTATATATAAAAATTGTTATTGTAACTTAGATTATTTTTTAATATATTTTGATGTACTGTTGCCACAAATCAACAAAGTTTACGGCATCTATCAGGGATAATAAACGGGATTCTGATTCTGATATCCGCAATTTGGTGGGTCCACGTAGGAAGAAAGTCAAATGCTGATTCATAGCTCACACCAAATGAGCAGTTGATAATCACAGGGAAATAGTGGATGGCCCATCTCAAGTCCCAGCCACCTTCAATCTCTCATCAGCTGTAGTTGCAGTGCAATCACTCCAGCCGAATATGATGCCCTCCTAAGTGGTTGTCTTAGGGTGGATTTCCTTAATCAAGAATGCCTGTGAGTGACCCTGTTTAACATGGGGAAGTTGATTCAAGGGCAGCCACCACAATGCCCTTGACAAATCAAGGTCAGGGTCCAGTGGCACGGAATGTAAGAGGACTAAGGACGCTCTGCTGCTGCAGCCTTCCTCCACCTTCATTGCCGTGGTGATGTGTCGTCATCATCCACCAAGTCTTGGTTAGATCGTTCTTTGTCTGGAACCTCCTCCTTGACCTTATCGCCACAGGTGACCCTACCAGGCAGGGTCAGAAAAGCGGCAGACAACTTTGCTTTGATGGTATCGTTCTCAGGAACTCATCAAAAGGATTATTAGTCATGGGTACTAGCAGGACATCCACTCACCCAATCAACGAATGCAGAGAAAATTAGAGTCTAGCTCCAATGGAAGCTTATGCTGTGGGCCATTTCCCTTTTAACAGGCATAAATTGGCCATTTTCGTAGACCAACATTGACAATAGTCACACTGCTGTTCGGACTTTGGATGCCACACACTTGGCACAGACCATGCCACTGCTCTGCGGCATGCTGGGAGTGAACTGTGATTGGCTCATGATGGTGAAAGAGGGCATGAAACAGGAATTCTGCTCAAGGTACTCCCTCTCCTTGCCCCCTGAATCCCACCCCACTTAGTTAACAGCTCTCATGTTCTCTCATCACTGAAATGGTGCAGATGTACAGGTAGTGTAGTCACTGGTAGCACTTGCTTGAGTCTGGGTGTACAGAGCACGTACCTGAAATGCATCGCAGCGATCAGGAAAAGGTATGAGCATTATGATTCAAACTCTGCTTAACCTTGGAGGTTACACCTCAAAAATTAATAGAGAAAGGATGAATAAAGTGTCACTATAGCAAAAAGTCTAATTGAAATTGCTATGTTGGATATTCAGTGTTCTGTAGTAGTGCAGTCACTTGAGTGAGTGGGATGTTAAAGCGGAGAAGGCCTATTTATGATGTTGTTTACCGTGGGGAGGCTGATGCATGGGCAGCCACCACACGGTCCTTAACAGATCGGGGTCAGGGGTCAGGGTCCAGTGGCACGATGTTCAGGACAACTGGGGACCCTTCACTGTTGCAGCATTCTTCTACCTTCATTGCAGTTGCCAGGGGTCACCATTTTCCACCAGTTCTACTATTGATGTCTTGGATGGCATCTCTGAGGATCACCACCCCATCGTGGTGAAGAGGCTTATGATGCCCTGCGATCCTGAAAGTGATGCCGTCTGGAGTTTAGTTATTTGGTGCATAGCTCCTGGTAGGGTCGCCCATGGTGGTAAGACTAAGGGAGAAGTTCCAGACAAAGAGCAATCCAACCAAGACTTCAATAGTGGAGTGTTTAGTAGGAAGACACCGTATGAAATGTACCCTTAACACCACCTTTTATTATGGCATTTTGTATCTTTTGTTGCTAAGCCCAAATCACCTTATCAATTTATCTTGCTTACTGTGGAATGGCAAAACTTGAACTGACTGGAACCTGGAGGAGTTGGGATAGGAATGTGACAAGACAGTTTTTGGTCAGTGGGATTAATGAATGGTTGCATAGTGGTTAGCACAATCACAAGTGAACTACAGCATCCTCACGAAGGTGACTGCCTGAATACACAGAGTTCCCTTAAAAATTAACACTGTAAAACACCATATGAACTGGTTTATCATTCATTTCTGCTCTTTGAAAATAAATTTGAATGTCTTACACCAATCAGGCCAAATGTTTTCAATTGTCTGATTAATGAAGTTCAGGGAATCTGGCTGGCTGCTTACAAGTGACCTGTCTCCCCAGCACCAATTATCATTCTTTGGCATCAGTGTTCAGCAGAGCATGAACTGAAAAAACTAAACAACATATTAAATCAAAATTTAAATCAGCTTGCTACTGTATGAAGCAGGAAGAACAACCAGTCAACCAAGGATCACTGATAGAGATAAGAGGAAAAAAATCTTGCATAGAATATGAACAACAAAAATTATTTTGCAATAGATTCGCATGGGTGGATCAGAGGAAGTTCAGAATACAATGTTGCAAATGTTCTGAATTTGGCAGGACAAATGATTTTTACACGGCCATTAATTACAAGATAAAGGGAATATTTGCAATGTATAAATGAGTTCAAATTTTAATCTTATCAGATATCAGGTGACAGTAAAATTAAGAAATTGTTCCTCCCAGTGGGTGGCAACCCTGCCATTTCTATAGCATTTTGTCTGTTTTACGGGGTCAAATTGCTAACTCAACACTCAACTCAGCGTGAGTAAAATTCGTGCAAGAAGCTAGCCAGATTTGAACCTGGGACCTCTTGCTCTGAAGTCTGGTGTGGATCCCACTACACCACTGGCACAGACAAGATTAAGAAATACCTCCTGCATTTTTTATGTCATCTGACTTTATGAACATTGTTGCTGAATCTTCCTTTCTGAGAGGAGTTCAGAAGCCATTTCAGTCAGGTCAGTCCTAAACAGAGATGCATTGCAAGCCATATAACCATATAACAATTACAGCACGGAAACAGGCTATCTTGGCCCTTCTAGTCTTTGTCGAACTCTTACTCTCACCTAGTCCCACCGACCTGCATTCAACCCATAACCCTCCATTCCTTTCCTGTCCATATATCTATCCAATTTAACTTTAAACAACAACATCGAACCTGCCTCAACCACTTCTGCTGGAAGTTCGTTCCACACAGCCACCACTCTCTGAGTAAAGAAGTTCCCCCTCATGTTACCCCTAAACTTCTGCCCTTTAACTCTCAACTCATGTCCTCTTGTTTGAATCTCCCCCACTCTCAATGGAAAAAGCCTATCCACGTCAACCCTCTCTATCTCCCTCATAACTTTAAATACCTCTATCAAGTCCCCCCTCAACCTTCTACACTCCAAAGAATAAAGACCTAACTTGTTCAACCTTTCTCTGTAATTTAGGAGATGAAACCCAGGCAACATTTTAGTAAATCTCCTCTGTACTCTCTCAATTTTATTGATATCTTTCCTATAATTCAGTGACCAGAACTGTACACAATTGGAGCCTTGGACTTAATGACAATTACCACCATAATTTATCATTCCACATGACAATCTGCCTCTCCAATCCTGTGTCCAGTCAGATATGACAAAGGAACATAGGCCCTATTCATTTTCACAAAGATTCAAGAATGAAGAAGATATGTTACTTTATAAAAATTAATTTACTTCAGTTTAGTATAGATCATACTAGTTTAGACAGTCAGTCAACACTACCACACAGAAGCAGGCCCTTTGGCCCATCTAGTCTGTGTCGAACAATTAATCTGCCTAGTCCTATCAACCTGCACCAGGACCCTAGCCTTCCATACCCCCCTGATCCATGTACTGTCCAAATTTATTTTAAATGTTGAAATGGAACCCACATCCACCACTTCTGCTGGGAGCTTGTTCCACATTCTCAGCACTCTCTGAGTGAAGAAGTTTCCCCTCACGTCCCCTTAAACATTCTACCTTTACACCCTTAACTCATGACCTCTAGTTCTAGTCTCACCCAACATCAGATCTGCCATTTTTCAGCCCATTTTTACACCCGGTCCAGATCCCACTGCAAACTTTGGTAATCTTTCTCACTGTCCACTACACCCCCAAACTTGGTATCATCTGCAAATTTGCTGATCCAGATTACAAGATTATCAGCTAGATTGTTGATCTGGATGTCAAACATCAATGGGCCCAGGATTAATCCCTGTGGCACAGCACTAGTCTCAAGCCTCCAGTCAAGAAGGCAACCCTCTACTACCACTCTCTGGTTTCTCCCACAAAGCCAATGTCTAACCCAAGTTACTACCTCATCTTGAATGCCAAGCGACTGAACCATCTTGACCAACCTCCTGTGAGGGACCTTGTCAAAGGCCTTGCTGAAGTTTACGTAGAGAACATCCACTGCCTTACCTTCATCAAATTTCCTGTAACTGTGTCAAAAAGCTCTATAAGATTTACCTACCACGCACAAAGCCATGTTGACTATGCCTAATCAATCACTGTCTATCCAAATAGTCATATACTGTATATCCAGTTCCTTAGAATATCTTCCAAGAACTTACCGACTGATGTCAGGCTCACTGGCCTATAATTTCCCTGTTTATTTTTAGAGCATCCCTTTGTCCAACTTGTTATTATAATGAGCACTCTCTTATCCAGGCCAATAATGCTCTCCAAATCCATTCCTGTAAATTACCTCTATACGCCTTCCAAAGCCACCAAATCCTTCTTGTAATGTGGCAACCAGAATACACAAAATACTCCTAAAGTGGCATAACCAAAGATATATACAGCTGACACATTATTTCCCTTCTTTATATTCCAATCCCTAATCAATGAAGGCAAGCATGTTTACTACCTTTGCGTTTGTGTTGCTACCTTCAAGGACCAATAGACATTCACCTTTAGATCCCTCTATACATCAATTCTCCTAAGGGTGCTTGCCAATTACTGTATACTTATATTTCACTTTCTGTCTGCAATTTTACATCCCAAACTTCCAAATGGCATATATCCTGTTGCATCCTTCCCACTTTTCACAACTCCAACATGTCATCTGCAAATATGCAAATCAGATCTTCAATTTTTTTTTAAACAAAATTATTAACGTATATTAAAAACAACAGAGGCCATCGCACTGATTGTTACCAAACATACCTGGTCATAGACCTCCAGTTAGAAAAACACACCTCTATTTCTACATTCTTATCTCCTATGAACAAACCAAGTTTGGATCCAATTTATGACTCATTGCGATCCCATGTGATTTAATCTTCTGTCCAGTTTATCATAAACAATATTTTAATGTCACACATCTGTGCAAGTAGTATATTATTCTCAGTTGAAGTTAATGTGAAGTTGAGATTTTGCATCTTTTTTCATACTTGTTTCTAAATAGAAAAGATAAACAAGTCTGTATCTGGAAAATCTGTACAGTTGTTTCAGAATATTTGGATCAATATTATTTTATCATACTGGTATGCCACAATATAGTGCAGTTATTGGAAAAAGGTTTGATTGGCTGACTGAGGAGATTAATAAAATAACAACATAGTTAACTGTCAGTTATAGTTAAAACTCAACAAGGGTTTTGCTAATGTTGTCAAGCATTATTTTACATTGCTGATACCTTGAATTATTATTCTTGAGTACAAAATATTTACTCATGAAGTATCATTCTAAAATCGGTGATAAAATATCCACAAAATTATTTTCCCTGAACTAACAATTGAAAATTAGCTACAAAGGACTCAGACAAGATTGTCTAAGGAAGGGAACCTTGAAGCTTAGACACCAAAAACTTATAAAGATAGGGGAAAAGCAAGAAGTTTAGTTGAACGTTTCCTGGATTAGAAAGTATTAGTTCAAACAAGAGGTTGGACAAACTTGGATTGCATTCTCAACAACATCAGAGGCTGTGGATCAAGTATATAAAATCATGAGTTGCATAGATAGGGTACAATCATCAGAGTGTTTTTATTCAGGGTAGAAATGTCAAATACCAAAGGGAATAGCTTTAAAGAAATAAGGTGGATGATCTTTTTGCAATATTACAGATTATTACAGATTGCCAGGTATGATGTTAAGGCCATCACTGAATCATGGCTGAAGGATGGTTGTAGTTGGGAGCCGAATGTCCAAGGTTACACATTATATCAGAGGGATAGGAAGGCAGGCAGGGAGGGTGGTGTGGCTCTACTGGTAAACAATGGCATCAAATCAGTAGAAAGATGTGACATAGGATCGGAAGATGTTGAATCCTTGTGCGTTGAGTTAAGAAACTGCAAGGGTAAAAGGACGTTGATGGCAGTTATCTACATGCCTCCCAACAGTGGCTGGGAGGTGGACCACAGGTTTTATTTTAGCGTGTCGCACCAGACAGTCAGCCATTCTTGTCTGGCACATGGTGTCAGGATTGGACTCCTTTCGTATTAACCGGGTCACGATATGAACGTTCCTGACTCGATCCTTTTTTTTACGAGGCCGAGTGGTTAGCTCAATGCTCAACCCGGCACGGAAGGAAAGTGTGCTCGGGGGGGGGGGTGGACCGATTTAGATTCGAACTCGGGAGCCTTCGCTCCGGAGTCCAGTGCTGATGCCATTGCCACAGGTTACAACAGTAAATAGAAAAGGCGAGTCAAAAAGGCAATGTTATGGTATTCATGGGAGATTTGGGAAAAAAAATTGATAGGAAAAAAGTAAAGTATGATGTAGCAGTATTTCAGTGGAGTAAGCAATCACAGTGGTATGAGAGAGAGTTGGCCAAAATAAATTGGAAGGAGCTGCTGGCAGGGATGTCAGCAGAGCAGCAATGGCGTGCGTTTCTGGGAAAAATGAGGAAGGCACAGGACATGCGTATTCCAAAAATGAAGAAATACTCAAGTGGCAAAATAGTACAACCGTGGCTGACGAGGGAAGTCAAAGCTATCGCTAAAGCAAAAGAAAGGGCATACGACAAAGCAAAAATTAGTGGGAAGACAGGATTGGGAAGCTTTTAAAAACCTACAGAGAGCAACTAAAAGAATCATTAGAAGGGAAAAGATGAAACATAAAAGCAAGCAAGCAAATAATATCAAAGTGGATAGAAAAAGTTTTTTCAAGAGTCTGAAAGAGAAATGAGAGTGGATATATGACTGCGAGAAAATGAGGCAGGAGAAATAATAACGGAGGGCAAGGAGATGGCTGATGAACTAAATATTTTATGTCAGTCTTCACTGTAGAAGACATTAGCAATATGCCTGATGTTGTAGTGTGTGAAGGAAGAGAAGTGGATGCAGTTACTGTTACAAGATAGAAGTTGCTCAAAAGATAAAAGACCTAAAATTACATAAGTCACCCGGACCAGAGGAACTGCACCCTAGGGTTCTGAAGGAGGTAGCGTTAGAGATTGTGGTTGCATTAGAAATGCTCCTTCAAAAATCATTGGATTTTGGCATGGTGCCAGAGGACTGGAAAATGCAAATGTTACTCCATGAAGGCCGTGGCTGACAAAGGAAGTAATGGACAGTATAAAAATAAAAGAGAAGAAGTATAACATAGCAAAGACGAGTGGGAAGCCAGAGGATTGGGAAACTTTTAAAAGAGCAACAGAAGGTAACTAAAAAGTCAATACATGGAGAAAAAATGAGGTACGAAGGTAAACTAGCCAAGAATATAAAGGAGGATAGTAAAAGCTTCTTTAGGTATGTGAAAAGGAAAAAAAATAGTTAAGACCAAAATTGGGCCCTTGAAGACAGAAGCGGGTGAATTTAATATGGGGAACAAGGAAATGGCAGACGAGTTGAACAGGTACTTTGGATCTGTCTTCACTAGGGAAGACACAAATAATCTCCCAGATGTAATAGTGGCCAAAGGACCTAGGGTAATGGATGAATTGAAGGAAATTTATATTAGGCACGAAATGGTGTTGGAGAGGCTGTTGGGTCTGAAGGCTGATAAGTCCCCGGGACCTGATGGTCTGCATCCCAGGGTACTTAAGGAGGTTGCTTTAGAAATTGTGGACGCATTGGTAATCATTTTCCAATGTTCTATAGATTCAGGATCAGTTCCTGTGGATTGGAGGGTGGCTAATGTTGTCCCTCTCTTCAAGAAGGGAGGAAAAGAGAAAACAGGGAAATATAGACCAGTTAGCCTGACGTTGGTGGTGGGAAAGATGCTGGAGTCAATTATGTGAGGGTCATGTTTTTTGACTTCTCCAGTGCGTACAATACATTCCGCCCTGCCCTGCTGGGGGAGAAGCTGACAGCGATGCAGGTGGATGCTTTCCTGGTGTCATGGATTCTTGATTACCTGACTGGCAGACCACAGTATGTGTTGCCTGCAACACTGTGTGTCCGACAGAGTGATCAGCAGCACTGGGGCTCCACAGAGGATTGTCTTTTCTCCCTTTCTCTTCACCATTTACACCTCAGACTTCAACTACTGCACAGAGTCTTGTCATCTTCAGAAGTTTTCTGATGATTCTGCCATTGTTGGATGCATCAGCAAGGGAGATGAAGCTGAGTACAGGGCTATGGTAGGAAACTTTATCACATGGTGTGAGCAGAATTATCTGCAGCTTAATGTGAAAAAGACTAAGGAGCTGGTGGTAGACCTGAGGAGAGCTAAGGTACCGGTGACCCCTGTTTCCATCCAGGGGGTCAGTGTGGACATGGTGGAGGATTACAAATACCTGGGGATACAAATTGACAATAAACTAGACTGGTCAAAGAACACTGAGGCTGTCTACAAGAAGGGTCAGAGCCGTCTCTATTTCCTGAGGAGACTGAGGTCCTTTAACATCTGCCGGACGATGCTGAGGATGTTCTACCAGTCTGTGGTGGCCAGTGCGATCATGTTTGCTGTTGTGTGCTAGGGCAGCAGGCTGAGGGTAGCAGACACCAACAGAATCAACAAACTCATTTGTAAGGTCAGTGATGTTGTGGGGATGGAACTGGACTCTCTGATGGTGGTGTCTGAAAAGAGGATGCTGTCCAAGTTGCATGCCATCTTGGACAATGTCTCCCATCCACTACATAATGTACTGGTTGGGCACAGGAGTACGTTCAGCCAGAGACTCATTCCACCGAGATGCAACACAGAGCGTCATAGGAAGTCATTCCCGCCTGTGGCCATCAAACTTTACAACTCCTCCCTTGGAGGGTCAGACACCCTGAGCCAATAGGCTGGTCCTGGACTTATTTCAGAATTTACTGGCTTAATTTACATATTACTATTTAACTATTTATGGTTTTATTACTATTTAATTATTTATGGTGCAACTGTAACGAAAACCAATTTCCCCCGGGATCAATAAAGTATGACTATGACTATGACTATAAAAGATGAAATTACAACACATCTGGATAGCAGTAACAGGATTGGTCTGAGTCAGCATGGATTTACGAAGGGGAAATCATGCTTGACTAATCTTCTGGAATTTTTTGAGGATATAACTATGAAAATGGACAGGGGAGAGCCAGTGGATGTAGTGTACCTGGACTTTCAGAAAGCCTTTGATAAAGTCCCACATAGAGATTAGTGGGCAAAATTAGGGCACATGGTATTGGGGGCAGAGTACTGACATGGACTGAAAATTGGCTGGCTGACAGAAAACAAAGAGTAACAATTAACGGGTCCCTTTTGGAATGGCAGGCGGTGACCAGTGGGGTACCGCAGGGTTCAGTGCTGGGACTACAGCTGTTTACAATATATATTAATGATTTAGATGAGGGAATTAAAAGTAACATTAGCAAATTTGCCGATAACACAAAGCTGGGTGGCAGCGTGTAATGTGAGGAGGATGTTATGAGAATGCAGGTTGACTTGGACAGGCTGGGTGAGTGGGCAGATGCATGGCAGATGCAGTTTAATGTGGATAAATGTGAGGTTATCCACTTTGGTGGTAAGAACGGGAAGGCAGGTTATTATCTAAATGGAGTCAAGTTAGGAAAAGGGGAAGCACAAGGAGATCTAGGTGTTCTTGTACATCAGTCACTGAAAGCAAGCATGCAAGTACAGCAGGCAGTGAAGGAAGCTAATGGCATGTTGGGCCTTCATAACAAGGGGAATTGAGTATAAGAGCAAAGAGGTCGTTCCGCAGCTGTACAGGGCCCTGGTGAGACCACACCTGGAGTACTGTGTGCAGTTTTAGTCTCCAAATTTGAGGAAGGACATTCTTGCTATTGAGGGAGTGCAGCGTAGGTTCACAAGGTTAGTTCCTGGGATGGCAGGACTGTCATATGTCAAAAGATTGAAGTGACTGGGCTTGTATACTCTGGAATTTAGAAGGCTGAGAAGGGATCTTATTGAAACATATAAGATTATTAAGGGATTGGACACGCTGCAGGCAGGAAGCATGCTCCTGCTGATGGGTGAGTCCAGAACCAGAGGCCACAGTTTAAGAATAAGGGGTAGGCCATTTAGAATGGAGTTGAGGAAAAAGTTTTTCATCCAGAGAGTGGTGGATATATGGAATACTCTGCCCCAGAAGGTTGTGGAGGCCAAGTCTCTGGATGCTTTCAAGAAAGAGATGGATAGAGCTCTTAAAGATAGCGGAATCAAAGGTAATGGGGATAAGGCAGGAACTGGATACTGATTGTGGATGATCAGCCATGATCACAGTGAATGGCGGTGCTGGCTCAAAGGGCCAAATGGCCTACTCCTGCACCTATTGTCTATTGTCCACTATTTAAGAAAGGAGAAAGGCAGCAGAAAGGAAGTTATAGAACCGTTAGCCTGACCTCAGTGGTTGGGAAGATGCTTGAGTCAATTGTTAAGGATGAGGTGATGGAGGACTTGGTGACATAGGACAAGATAGTACAAAGTCAGCATGGTTTTCCATCAGGGAAGATACTGCCTGATGAACCTGTTGGAATTCTTTGAGGAAATTAGAAGTGGGAGAGATAAAGGGGATGCAGTGGATGTTGTATATTTGGATTTTCAGAAGGCCTTTGACAAGGTGCCACACACGAGTGCCTACTAAGTTAAGAGCCCATGGTATTACAAGGAAGTTACTAACATGGTTAGAGTATTGGCTGATTGGTAGGAGGCAGCGAGTGGGAATAAAAGGATCCTTTCCTGGTTGTCGGCCAGTAACTAGTGGTGTTCCGCAGGGGTTGGTGTTGGGACCGTTTCTTTTAATGCTGTATATTAATGATTTAGATGATGGAATAGATGGCTTTGTTGCCAAGTTTGCAGATTTTACGAGGGTTGGTGGAGGGGCAGGCAGTGTTGAGGAAACAGGTAGGATGCATAGGACTTAGACAGATTAGGAGAATGGTCAAGAAAGTGGCAAATGAAATACAACGTTGGAAAATACACGGTCATGCACTTGGTAGTAGAAATAAATGTGCGGGCCATTTCTAAACAGGGGAAAATCTAGGAATCTGAGATGCAGAGGGACTTGGGTGTCCTTGTGCAGAACACCCTGAAGGTTAACTTGCAGGATGAGTCGGTGCTTGGGTGTATTTAAGACAGAGATTGATAGGTTCTCGATTGGACATGGCATCAAAGGTTACGGGGAGAAGGACAGGAACTGGGGTTGAAGAGGTAGAAAAGAGGGATTAGCTAGGATTGAATGGTGGAGCAGACTCGATGGGTCAAATGGCCTAATTCTGCTCCTGTGTCTTATGGTCTAAAGTCAGAGATGAAATGTTAAAATAGGTTTATGAGGCTGTTTTTTCTGGCAGAGTGGTAAATGCTTGTAATAAGCTGCCACGAGAGGTGGTAGAAGCAGATATGACAGAGGCATTTAGACCAAGCACATGAACAGTCTGGGAATAGAGGGATATTGACTATGTGCAGGGAAATTGGATTAACTTGACATAGACATCATATGCCATAATGCTTTACTGTACTGTACTGTTCTATTTTCTATATTCAAAATATTGATCTTGTGTACATTCCATGGGTTCATCTTCAACCCTACTTTGACAAGTTTGTTTTGCCCAGTCTCTATGTAGGTTAACTTTCCTCGTTATAGCTATAGTGTTCATTTACATATATCTCTAATTTCCTGGGTTGTGCCATTCCCAATATTACAACCATTATTCACTGGTCTATATTTTCCACCATTAGCTGTGCTTCAACTAAATGGAAATTTATTCCGGTTCTATATCATAATGTCTCAAGACAAGATCATTCTTCCACACTGCACTCACGTCCTTTAAGTAAGAGTGACGTTACTAGATTCATTCAGCACGGAAACCAGTCCTTTCTCCCGCAAGGTCCACACCAACCACCAGCCACCCACTTACACTAATCTCATTTTATTTTCCCCAGATTTCTATCAGCTGCCCCAGATTCTATCACTTACCTAGATGTTAGACGTGACTTTCTGTAGCCAATTAACCAATCAACTTGCAATTCCTTGGGATGTGGGAGAAAATTGGGGCACTCTTGAGAAAAACCATGCAGTCACAGGTAGAACACAAAATTGGGAATTATTCTGGAGTAATAAAGTTACTCCCTCATAACCATGGATTAACTAAAATGAGAACCAGTCTTCAGGAAATAGAACCTGTTGGCAATTTAATTTCAATTGATGCTTTAAGGCTTTTAGGTATGGCACATTCTGATTCTGTACCATTGAAGTCATGCAGGGAAAGACAGTAAATAAGCAGAATGAGAATAGGGAAGCATGACAGAGCATGGTGTTTTCCTGTATTAATGCATCATTACAAGCATATTCCTGTCACTTAAAACACAGTTCAGACAGGTTTGTTTTGTCACATAATATTCTGGCTAGTTGCATAATCAGGGACTCATCCCTCAACACTGTGACAGAAGAGGTACAGTATACTTTGGATGTCTCGGAGTTTGTGCTTATACTCTGTCAGACCAGCCATCAATATTGAATAGTCAAAGGAGTTCTGTTAGTTGGGGTGTGTGACCATTGTAAATACAATGGATTCCAATTAAGTTGCTGCTGCTTGTGAGGGGTGATGATAAGTTCGTGGCCTAAGGTAGAAGGAGTCAATTTTAAATAAACTAGCACATTTATTTTTCAACATAGTCCCCTCCTACATTTACACACGTGTGGCGCATGGCCAAGTAGTTAGGGCATTGGGCTCACGACCTGAAGGCCATGGGTTCGAGTCTCGGCCAAGGCAGCATGCTGTATCTTTGAGCAAGGCATTTAATCACACACTGCTCCAGTCCACCCAGCTGAAAATGGGTACTCGCTTCACACCACAGAAACCGGCATAAGCACCGGCCTGATGGGCCACAAGGCTCTGGACAGACTTTAACTTTAACTTAATATTTACACACTTAGTCTAGCAGTCGTGGAACATACGGATCTTGGCCCTCCTGAAAGTGTCCACAGCAGGGGTGATTGATAAGTTTGTGGCCTAAGTTAGAAGGAGATGAGTTATACAGCTCTCGTTACATGCACATGCAGGTCAACTCTTTGAGTGATTATGCAGAAAGTTTGAAGTTAATAACTCATCTCCTTCTACCTTAGGCCACAAACTTAACAATCACCCCTTGTATTTGGGACAACTCTTAAAGAACAAAAATAAACTAAGAAAATAAGCTGGGAATGCCTTTGATGAAGGGTCTCGGCCCGAAACGTCGACTGTACCTCTTCCTAGAGATGCTGCCTGGCCTGCTGCGTTCACCGGCAACTTTGATGTGTGTTGCTGGGAATCCCTTTGTTTATTTGCAACACTATGCCACTTAACCAGGACAGGAGGCTGTTGCTGAACAGTTTTTAACTAAAGCCAGTTGAGTGCACGTTGTGAGACACTGCACTGTGCTTAAGGAGGAAAGTTGTTAAATAGCGTCACTTGCGTGTGTTTGTGTTCAAAAATCTGTGATTTTGTGACTGAGAGTTGGTGAGTAATAAGCAGTAAGACAACTCAGAAATGTTTTGCTCACTGCGGTTTCAGGTATTCAGACTTCGAAATGTCAGAAATGGCCGGGAGTGAAAATGAAGCATTTTCACTACTTCAGCAAGTACTGAATTTGAAGGCATTGATTTTGTTTACTTACAATCAATCAAAAGAACACAGCAGTGTACTATGGATTAATTCCTTTGTCAATAACTAATGCATTGTTTTATAGTACTATAGTAGTTTTGATAGTGTTCTAATTTGTTCAGTATTTCATTTAAATATATAACTTGTTATTCAGTTAAATCTACTTCAATGAAACTTTGGCAAATTGGAGCAGTTACTTAATTGGACTAAAATGTACTGGTTCTAATGTGTCCCAATTAACTGAAATCCACTGTATATCATTTAGCAAAGTTACTTTTCTATACATGAAATCGTGATTATAGCCACTGTAGTTAATGAATTATTGCTGTCTTTGTGTTTTAAAGTATGAAGTATTGTGTGAGAATGGGAGAACCAGATTCTCTCCATATTATCTGCTGTTTTGAATATTTGTTTAATATATATCTGAGTTACAGCTTCTGCATGGCTTAGTTTGATCAGTCACAACACACACAAACTCCACAAAGGTCAGGAATCAACCCACGTCATTTGATCTATGTAGCAGCAGCTCTACTTGTGATGCCACTGATAATCTGATAGAAATCAACTCTGAGTTTGAAAGTGACGTGGTTCAGTGCAAACCTGTGATCCTAAATTTAAACAAAGGAAACTATGAGGGCATGAGAGGAGTGTTGGTTATGCTCGACTGGGAGAATACATTGAAAGGTAGGACTGTGGAAAGAATTTGTTTAAATTTCAAAAAAATAAAAAGTAGTGGATATGGCCCAGTCCATCATGGAGAGAACCCTTCCCACCATTGAGCACATCTGCATGGGGTGTTGTCACAGGAAAGCAGCATCCATCATCAGGGACCCCCACCACCCAGGTCATGCTCTCCTCTTGCTACTGACATCAGGAAGAAGGTACAGTAGCCTCAGGATTCACACCACCAGGTTTAGGAGCAGTTATTATCCCTCAGCCATCAGTCTCTAGAACCAGAAGGGATAACTTCACTCAACTTCACTTGCCCCATCACTGAATTGTTCCCAAAACCTATGGACTCTTCGTCTCATGTACTCAATATTTATTGTTTATTTATTTATTATTATTATTCCTCATTTTTTCCTTCTTTTTACACTTGCAGTTTGTTGTCTTTTGCACATTGCACTGGTTGTCCACCCTGTTGATGCAGTCATTCATTGATTCAATTAAGATTATTGAGTATGCAACCACAAGAAAATGAATCTCAGGGTTGTATATGGTGACATGTATATTAATAATAGTTATTTTTAACTTTCTCCACCAATAGAAGAAGAAATTCAACCAGTGGTTGACAATAGAAACCAAAGGCCAAGGAAGAGGCCTGTAAATTTGTCAGAAATTCCTGGAGGCCTGACAATTGGGAGTTTTCACAAGCAAGGAGCAAAAAATTGATGAAGAAATGCAAGACAGTATCTGAGAGAAAACAGGCAAGAAACATTAAAACTAATAGTAGAAACTTTAAGACCAGGAGAAGAGACAAAGGAACAGCAGAGGAATTAAAGAATTACTTTGTATGCGTTTTCATAGTAGAAGACATATGTAACGCACGTAAGGTTTCACTGCTAATGAAATGGCTTCTCTGTAATGTTCCACTGCTAAGGTAATGGTTTCTCTGTAGCAGCAATGTTTGGGTTATGACTAGAGATAACAGGGCATGTTAGCCAATGAGTGGGATATCGTTCTTTCTTCTGTGACTGGGGGCAGGGAATTCGTGGTCTTTTGCCGGGGAGAGATGAAGAGAGAAGACGCGAATGGAGAGAGTTGGTAGACCGCCGGATGGAGTGGACTTGGAGCAAGGGTCCAAGGGTCAGCGGCAATCAGAGGAGGTCGATGGTGGACGAGCGGCCCTATCAGAGAGCTGCAATATTGCATTGTTTCATGAGAATGGGCTCTTTTTCTTTTTCTTTTTTTTTACTAACCATATAAGAACTATAAAACTCAATTGTTTAATCGCATATTGTGTACTGTTTGTTATTTCATGGTACTGATTTGTAACAGGGGACACATCGTGCAGCATCCACCCAAACAAGATTTCTTAAGTTTGGCCAGGCCAAGGGGGGGCTATCATCCCCTATATTAAGTCGCTAGCCGAACTGAGAGTTACACATATAAAATCAGCTGAACATACAAAAAAATCATGAGAGGAGGAAGAAACAAAGTAGTGAAGTTTTAGTCCTTAAGTAGCATGAGACAAATAGGTGAGCATGAAAGCTGATAAATCCAGAAACCTGATGATCAAACATCCCTTTAAGAGGTGGCTTTAGAAATAGTGGATGCTCTGCTTATCAGTTCCCAAAGTTTGAAAGATATTGGAATTTTGCCTGCAGAATGGAAGATTGAAAATGTAATCCCATTATTCAAGAAAGAAGTAAGAAAGAAAACGGAACTATTTACTTATCAGTCTGAAGTCAATGGCCCGTGAAATGCTGGAATCTGTAATGAAGGATTGAATAACAGAATATTTTGAAAAGAATAAAAGGGTTGATCAGAATCAGCATGAATTTGTAAAAGGAAAATCATTTTAGACTAATTAACCAGAACTCTGTGATGATGTGCCTAAAAAACTAGAATACAGAATATCAGTGGATGCAGTGTTTTTGTACTTTCAGAAGGTATTCCATAACATCCCAGAGAGGAGGGTGATCGGCAAGTTAGAATTCATGAGAGAAAGATTATACGCTGACATGGATTATGAAGTGGTTCAAGGACTGAAGGCATAGACTGGAAATAAATGAATCGTACTTAGATTGGTAGTGGGGTATCAGAGAAAACAAGCCGGGGCACCATCTTTTCACAAATTATGTCAACAATTTGTTTGAAAGGACCAAAGGTCATATTTCCAGTTTTGTTGACAATACAGAATGAGGAGGAATTCTGAGTATGGAAGAGGATTTAAAGAGGTTGCATTTGTACTGAATATAGAGGACCTAGATAATGTTCCCAGACATTTTTGGGAGAACACATCAAGTACTGTATTGCTGATGATACTCCATACCTTAAAGAATAAATTTGAAAAGGAGGTCAACAAAGAACTTTTGAAAGATTAAGTTTAACCAAAATGTCAAGACACCGAGAACTAAATATTAGCATACTTTAGTCTTTGGAACCGTTTAGTGTCTGTTTCATTGTGGGATCTGACATTACCACTGCTGAGATATCTAGCAATACTGGACAAAAGAAATATTAGACTGGATATTTGTTTCAATTGTCAGGAAGCTCAGTATTCCTGTATATGCACACACTATTCCCGAAGTTCCTGACCGATACTTCCCAGCTAATTCCTAGTTGTGCTCGGACAATGTATTTCTCCTGGAGTCCAGCAGCAGGACAAGAACTCCCATCATTTCCCAAGTAGTTATGCCAGGAAATCTGTTTGCCATAAAATCTGCCATAGGTTCTGTACCTGCATTCATTTCAAAAACGAGTATTGACAAGGGAAGGAATGCTTCAAGATTCTTGAGATTTTTGTTGAATTAGTTAACAGAAATCTATTTAATTGTTTCCACATTTCCCAATATTTTATTGTATTATTGTATTAGATAATATTAAAAAATAAATATGGTGTAATTAAAATTAATTATTTTTGAATGCCTGCAAGATTTGACACCTGGTTAAAATTTGAGAGCATGGCTTGACTGGCTGACAAAGAATTTCTATGAGTGGAGCTTGTAAATGTTCTGTCATGTGATATTATTCACAACTAGAAAGGTCTAAAACGCTGCAGTTGATTTCATTTAGAAATTTACCACGCAAAATGTATGGATTTTGCACCTAGTAGATTTACAAACTGCAAGGAGATTTTGGGCTAATAAGTTTACAGATGAGTTTTGAGGAAGCAACTGGTGGGCTGGGCATTTTATTGAAGTGTATTGCCAATATGCAGGTGGCATTTTGTTGCTAAAATTAAACCTGAAAATTTGGATGCAGCTTAAAAGTTGCTCCAAAGGGAATGAATAATCATGTCAATATTTGAGAATCAAAGATGGTGACTTTACAAGTAACAATACGTCGACAGTAAGGATACAAAACGGGTGCTACAATACCTGGCACACCTCGAGCAGATGTTGAGTGTAACTTTGGCTTGAGGCTCTGCAGAGTATAGGCTTCGACCTTGGCTAAACCTGTTACCAGACGGCACGTGATCAGTAATGCCCTCCATCCTCAAATCATCCAGGTCCTCTGAAATTTCAAGAGTACCTATCAATTTGTTTGAAAGTTAAATCTATGAAAATGCAACAAGTAGGAAGCATGTGATTTGGAAATTAGTTATTAAACAGTAACATTTGCAAATAATATAACTTCTTTTAATGATGACTATATTTAGATTCACATATGGAAATTTAAGACACTGTACTTTAAACATATTTACTCTTTATAGCAGAAAATTTATGAGAAAACAGGAAATTCAACCTTACTGCACCTTTATGAGAGAATAAAATTGACAGAAAGATTATTTTGCCAAATGAACAGCCAGCACCCAATGTTGGCACAGATTGTAACATTGTTAACTCTCTCGATCACATATTTCATTATTCAGCAAGGGCAGACATTATTTCAGGGGTTTATTACAAATCCCTTTTGGAAAATTTCCTGTGGAAAATTGTGGCTGGTAATGAGTAGAGCAGAGTTTGGGTCAGCTCCTCTCAGTTCCTTCAGAGTTCTCCGTCTTCAAGAAAAGAAGACATTTTCTATGCAGCTAGGGTGGGTGGGGAGGTGTAGCAGATTATTTTTCCATTAATCTACAGCACTACATTATCTCTCAAACGTCCTCTTCTCCTTCCCCCCCCATTGCCAATATTGTTAGTCTACTCTGCCCAACTAACTACCATCACAATAACATGACTTACACACATCTTCAGAAAAAAGAGAACATTTCATGTGCAGATATCAAAGATGGAGGTGTGGAGGAGGGTTCACTAAAAATGCTATACTAAGAACTATTTTTAGAGGAGTGCATACAATTTGTCGCAATCAATTACTAACTAATTATAACTTCCCTGACCAAATCTGATAATCTAAGCTGGCAGAGCTGTTTTTGAATCTCTTCCCTGCCGTCAATAGTCACCTGATTTTCAAATACCATAATAAGACTTAAACAACCTGCTTTAGATTTATTATGAACAGATTACAGTACAAACCTTTTTGGAAATCACTCAAAAAAGATTGAAATGATGCAAAGATATTAAGAACATATTGCCCCGGGTTTTATAGTTGGCAGAGAAGGCACAATGCTCACTTCTAGCCTCAGTATAGCTACCCAAAAGGAATTTCTGGCCAGGGCATTGTCAGTTTTCACCAGTTAATCTGATTTGTATTCTTTTAATGGAAGCTGGGGTGTCTGTGGCATTCAGGAACAGTAGTATCATCATGCAGGCTAAGCACACATAAAATAGCGCTTTCAGAATCAGAGTTTGTTCAGTTGTATGTTTTAAAAATTCTTTTACTCTCACTCAGCAACACTGAACAATTTCAATTGTGGATTTTACAGTGAGAATAATGTGTGCAGAAAAGCTGTTCAAGTTCTTCATATTAAATTACAGATTATATGTTTACTGAACTGCAAAGATCACAATGAGATATCTAATGGAGGACAAATAATGTGTTAAAAATCACCCTTAATAATAATCTGCAAACATTCATTAAAATCCCATCATAGTAGAAGAGGAACCTAAACTTCAGTTAATTAAATGGATCTGGAATTAAATAAATTATTAGCAGTGGCAGCTCTGAAATTACTGGAATGCTGCAACACATATGGTGCTTTAATGCCTTTTAGTACCATAACAATCTGTGACTCCAAATTCACATCAAATATATTTTATTCTCTAAAATAGCTAAGCAAGGCTTTGAGGGGAATGATGATAGTGTTTGACAGTGCTACCCAATTCACCAAAAATAAGTTTTTCAAAAGTGGATCAGAATTTTTAAATGCTTACCTACTCAATTAAATATGTGTTGTGCAGAGTTAAATCAGTAGTAGGTGAAGAATCCTCACATCTTGAAATCCTTGAAAAATACTTATTTTACTTTTGGATATCTTTAAATTTACTATCTTATAACATGCAAAAGCACTTGTGGGATGCACACTATATCTTTAACTGAGGTTTTCCTAAATATAGTGGATTCCGGTTAATTGGGACATCAGGTAATCAGGTCAATTAGGGCCACTTACTGAGCCAACTCTTTGAGGAAATAGCCAAGATTCCCTTCGTTTGGGACATTATTGCTGCTTAAATGGGCGGGGGACTATTGCCGCACAGCTTCGAGCTAGCATCAGAAGAGTGCATTTGTGTGGCTGTTAGACACTACACCGTGCTTGGAGCAAACAGTTTTAAACAGCATTAGTTGCACGTGCTTGTGTTCAAAAAGCAGTGAAATTTTTGACTGATAGTTTGTGTAAAATAAGCAGTGTGACCATTCAAAACTGTTTTGCTCACTGCGGTTTCAAGCATTCAGGCTTGAAGATGCAAGAAACGGCTGGGAGTGAAAATGCAATGATTTCACAACTTCAACAAGTTCGAAACTGCAAAGATATTGACAATCGTCTGGAATGTTACAAAGGAAATCAAAAGAACACGGCAGCATACAGGTACACTGAATGAATTCCCCCATTGATAACAATTAGTAACTAATACACTATTTTACGGTATTGTAGTAGTATTGATAGTGTTCTAATTTGCCCTGCATTTAAATACATGTATTATGTATGATATATACAATATTATATATGGTGAATGTCATCAATTGAATTAATAATTCAGAAAAATATTCAAGTAGCATCAATGCTAACCTGGAAAATTTCCAGTTTGATCTCAAAAGTTGTTCAAAAACCTAAGAGGAAGTTAAGAGATGCCAAAATAAATGAACAAATTTGGACTACTGTCACACAGAAAGATCATTAGTTTCATGTGTTAAGAGTAAATTAAATTTAGAAGAGTTTTGCTGAAGAAAACAAAGTTAGTGTGTAAGTGAATATTACAAAATGTCACCGTGCTTCCCTCTACTGGCGAAATATCTGATAATTAGAGTTTTCATCCCATTTTGGTCTGCATCCAAATAAATGGAATGGAACAAACATTCACAGAACTAGATAGATTCACCAAAAATTTGGTTAAACTAGTTAATTTTGTTGAGTTCATGGAGTCATGGGTGACAGCTGCACAAGTAGGAGAGTATGCTTCAAATTCAACTAGGACCAAGCACATCATAATGTACTGAGTGAGTATGCTTTCTTTCAATCAAGCCTTTAATTAGGCAAATCTAAAAGATTTCATTATTCCATTAAAAGATTCCAAAAAGACAAGGTTGCTCTCCATGTGGTTACAAATGGTTCCCTCTCAGCCAACATCACTTAAAACACGGTGATCTGACTATATACATATATATATAATTTATTTTTCTTCCCCACTGGCATCCATGATTTTCTCTTTCTCCCATTAAACCTTTTTTTTTACACATACGGTATCTTTCTTTGTGTTCTAATTGCTGACTACTCTACAAAGCTTTTTTAAATGCTTAGCTACGTTAGGTATGATAAACAAATGCAAGCATCTAAAGCCTCTTTAGGTAACACAGTAATATTTTTGCAAGCAAGAAGAAATCTGCAGATGCTGGAAATCGGAGCAACACACACCAAATGCTGGAGGAACTCAGCAGGCTAGGCAGCATCCATGGAAAAGCGTACAGTCGACGTTTAGGTCAAGACCCTTCAGCAGGACCTGTTACAATAGGTGTGTTATAGTAATATTTTTGACCATTTGATGATACAGGCAGATATTATAGCCTCTTCTTTCTATAATTCCAAATAAAAATGGTAAACTGGTTAGCCTAGAAATACATCCACAATATTCCAATAATTAATATCGCACTTGGAAATTAGGTTAAATTGGAGTACGAAAACAAACACATTTCTTGGTATCTTAATGAGATTTGAGTTATTTGTCTCCACATTTCTTGAAGAGATTTTTGTTTCATTCTAGCTTAATATTCCCAAATGATATCAATAGCATTCAACTCACGAAACCTGTCCACAGTGAGAGTCCCAGCACCACTGATGTGAATTTTTTTTATTTACTCAAAGAGTGAAGTTCTACTAATTCCATTTCTTCTTAAAATTGCATTAGATATTGCCAGAAAGCATGCTTTATTCATCATACTCACTAACATCTGGGATTTCCCACAATCTCTAATGCAACCCCTCAGATATTCTCGAAATGCTTTGCTTGTGGAAGTGAGAATCAAGATTCTTCTGAGTTTCCTTGCCTCGGGATCATTCCAGGCTGCCAAAGCCCACAGTTTACTCAAACACGAGGAATTCTGCAGATGCTAGAAATTCAAGCAACACACATCAAAGTTGCTGGTGAATGCAGCAGGCCAGGCAGCATCTCTAGGAGGAGGTCCTGTCGACGTTTCAGGCCGAGACCCTGTTGTCAAGGTCTCGGCCTGAAACGTCGACAGGACCTCCTCCTAGAGATGCTGCCTGGCCTGCTGCGTTCACCAGCAACTTTGATGTGTGTCCCACAGTTTACTGCTCACTTCACTGCTGAATTAGACCTCACTGTAACTTAATATTCCTAAAGAGAAACTGCTTTGTTTCCTTTAGCCTATAGATACAGACAGACCAAGTACAGGGATTTTAACACAAAAGATTCTGCAGATGCTGGAATCCGGAGCAACACACACAAAATTCTGGAGGAACACAGCAGGTCAGTTCCACCAGAATTTTGTGTGTGTTACTCCAAATATAGGAATTTGCCTGCAATGCAGGCTTCCAGAAAGTATAGGAATTCATAACCTGCACTCATGTGATTTTACTCATTACTGATGCTGCTCTGGCACCATCTAGCTCAGAGCGCCTGACTGTACATCCAGGGAATTTCCAACACCCCCTTGAAAAAAGGAATACCACCAGTACTTCCTTGAGAAACATCAGCCTTTCCAGATCTCTTCTTCACCTGCATGAAACTCTTTCAAACCCAGCTTCATCACTCAAGCATCCATTAATTAAGTATACTCCCCTGTAACCCGTAGGGTTAAAATCCGATAAAGCCAACATGTAAATTTGCATATTTTATGACTACCATGTTCATAGGTCTGTCATCATAATGCCTTACAAGGCGCGAAATGAAAGACTGTGTGGGGCGCACTCCTCACACAGACAGTAGGTGGCTGTTGACTCACAAAGAGTTCATCCGCCCTTTGACAGGTTTTGTTTTTAGTCCTGCTGGGTGCCTACACACCCTCCTCCCTGTTTAACCGAAGTGCACCAGGGGGTGTGCCGGTTGAGTCGCTGACAACCTGACCCAAGACAGGATTTTCATTGCAGTCATAGAGTCCATTTTCACGTACGGATGCGAGACGTGGACACTCACTAAGACGATGCGAAAGTCTCTAGATGGTTGCTATACACGAATGCTCCGGATGGCTCTTGACGTGACTTGGCAACAGCACATGACGGATGTTGAGCTCTATACCAACCTCCCGATGCTCTCCACTAAAATCGAGGTGAGAAGACTGCAACTAACGGGGCACTGTCTACGCCACCTCAAGCTACCGGCCAGCATAGTCATCATACGGGCGCCCTCACAAGACTATGGTCAACACGCTCCTAGAAGACAGCGGCACGGCTAATGTAGATGAACTGAACACACTGATGAGGGAGAGGGAGAAGTGGGGAGTCCGTCATCGTGCCTGATGCCGGCCCCCTAGGCCTGAGTCGACGTAGTAATAGTAGTAGTAGTAGGTTCATAGGACCATGTTAACAAACACCGTAAGGTTGACCTCAATACTCATGTCATGAAAATGTAGCATAACAACTTCTGGGGAGATACAGCATGTTCACTAATCAAGATGGAAAGTATTTGTATTGTGGCTACTGGACTAATGTTAATAACTATTTTAACAACATAAAAGTGTGCTAATTAATGTGGAAGATAATAATAGATATGGGAGGACAAAGAATGGGGGTCTGGATGGGAGCACTGAAGATAAGGTTTGGTGCACAAAAGTGTAAACTGATATTCTTTGGCAGATTACTTGTGTTTTTTCTTATTCTAAGTTGCACAATTTTGAAAGGTTGCGATGATGGAGCTAGAGCTATCTGAGAACAAATCTTTGAATGTACCAGGACAGGTTAAAAAGACATGAATCACTCTATTTTTGTCCAGAAAATTAACTGCAATGTTTTTTTGCCTTCTCCATTGATGGCAGCATAGCAGTGCACAGGTCATCACTGCTGCCATGTAGCTTCAGAGAGACAGATTCAATTTTCATCCAATGTGTGGAAATTTCACACACTCTCTCCCTTTAATTATCTGGGCATCTTCTGTTGGCCCCAATTTCATTCTACATACCAAAGGACAATAAATTGACTACAGCTCCACCTTCAATACTGTAACTTTGCACAACTTTACAGGGTCCTTTGACAAGGTCCCGCATAGGAGGTTAGTTAGGAAAATTCAGTCGCTAGGTATACATGGAGAGGTGGTAAATTGGATTAGACATTGCCTCAATGGAAGAAGCCAAAGAGTGGTAGTAGAGGATTGCTTCTCAAAGTGGAGGCCTGTGACTAGTGGTGTGCCACAGGGATCAGTGCTGGGTCCATTGTTATTTGTCATCTATATCAATGATCTGGATGATAATGTGGTAAATTGGATCAGCAAACTTGCTGATGATACAAAGATTGGAGGTGTAGTGGACAGTGAGGAAGGTTTTCAGAGCCTGCAGAGGGACTTGGACCAGCTGGAAAAATGGGCTGAAAAATGACAGATGGAGTTTAACACAGACAAGTGTGAGGTATTGCATGTTGGAAGGACAAACCAAGGTAGAACGTACAGGGTTAATGGTAAGGCACTGAGGAGTGCAGTAGAACAGAGGGAATTGGGAATACAGATACAAAATTCCCTAAAAGTGGCGTCACAGGTAGATAGGGTCATAAAGAGAGCTTTTGGTACATTGGCCTTTATTAATCAAAGTATTGAGTATAAGAGCTGGAATGTTATGATGAGGTTGTATAAGGCATTGGTGAGGCCAAATCTGGAGTATTGTGTTCAGTTTTGGTCACCAAATTACAGGAAGGATATAAATAAGGTTGAAAGAGTGCAGAGAAGGTTTATAAGGATGTTGCCGGGACTTGACAACTCAGTTACAGAGAAAGGTTGAATAGGTTAGGACTTTATTCCCTGGAGCGTAGAAGAATGAGGGGAGATTTGATAGAGGTATATACAATTATGATGGGTATAGATAGAGTGAATGCAAGCAGGCTTTTTCCACTGAGGCAAGGGGAGAAAAAAAACCAGAGGACATGGGTTAGGGGTGAGGGGGGGGAAGTTTAAAGGGAACATTAGTGGGGGGGCTTCTTCACACAGAGAGTAGTGGGAGTGTGGAATGAGTTGCCAGACAAGCTGGTAAATGCAGGTTCTTTTTTTTAACATTTAAGAATAAATTGGACAGATACATGGATGGGAGGTGTATGGAGGGATATGGTCCGTGTGCAGGTCAGTGGGACTAGGCAGAAAATGGTTCAGCACAGCCAAGAAGGGCCAAAAGGCCTGTTCCTGTGCTGTAGTTTTTCTATGGTTTCTATGGTTTCTTTCTAACTCCAAGGAACTCATGCAGAACCCCAAATCCTGGGAGTCGACACCTCCCTCTGTAACCTGATTCTTGACTTCCTGACCAAAAGACTTCCTGATCAGCAAGAATAGACAGCAACATCTCCACCATGATTATTCTAAACTCTGGTTCCCCACAAGGCTGCACCCTCAGCACTTTGCTCTACTTCCTGTACACTCATGACTGCATGGCCGGACCCTGCTATAACTCCATCTCCAAGTTTGCAGACGATACCACTGTAATGGGCCGTATTTCAAATACTGAAACATAGGAGTACAGAAAGGAGATATAGAACTTAGTGGCATAGCGTTATAACAACAACTTTTCCCTCAATGTCAGCAAAAGAAAGCTAATCATCAGATGCGTGAAGGAGGGTGGTACACATGCTCCTGTCTATATTAATGGTTTTGAGGTAGAGAGGATTGAGAGCTTCAAGTTCATCAACAGCCTGCCCTGGGACAACCACATAGACATCAAGGCCAAGAAAGTTCGGCGACACCTCTGCTTCCTCAGGAGGCTAAAGAAATTTAGCGTGTCCCCATTGACCCTAACCAATTTTTATCAATGCACCATAGAAAGCATCCTATCTGGAACCACCGTGCCCTGGTATGGCAATTGCTCTGCGTGTGACCACAAGAAACCGGGGAGAGTTATATACACAGCTCAGCACATTATGGGAACAAGCCAACCCTCTGTGGACTCTGTCTATACTTCCTCTAGGCTCAGTAGAGCAGCCAATGTAATCAAAGATCCCACTCACTCTAGACATTCTCTTTTCTTCCCTCTTCCATCGGGCAGAAGATGCAAAAGACTGAAAGCAGCTATGGCACAGTCAGTGATAGCTTCTACCCCACTGTTACAATGTGGTAAGTTGGACCCTTGATGTCACAATCTACCTCATCATGACCTTACCCATTATTGTTTACCTGCACTGCATTCCCTCTGTACTGTTGCACTTTATTGTGCATGGTTATGGTTTTACCTTATTCTACCTCAGTGTAATCATCTGATTTGTATGAACAGTATGCAAGCCAAGCTTTTCATTGTATCTCAGTACAGGCAACAATAATAAACCAATTCCAACTGCAGCATGTGTGATGGTAGGAATAACTGGGGAGGAGTTGATGGACATGTGAGAAATTTCTGGGAAATAATAGGGGAATGCAATTAATATGATTCATCTGAGAGCTAGCATAGATTTGCTGGGCTGAATGGCCTTTATTACGAGAGAAATGGAATGTAAAAATTAGCTTTTTGTGCAGTGAAACACAATGAAACCAAATCCACAATATTTAGATATTAAACTTGTGTTGATGAAAGAGCATTCTCTTCCATCCATTACAAATTTAGTATCTAGAACATTTATTTTTCTATTTTACACTGATTTTATATTATTGCACAGAATTAACAGCCTACAGGTTTGATTGCACAACACCAGTTATTTCAAGACTGTGTAATCTAACTTTAATTCAAACTGGAGGCGATTTTTATTCAGGGTCACAAAGTTGAAACAGTTATTTCCAGTCATAATATTCATTACCATATCTGACCTTTCCCAAGAATCCAATGTATACTTAAGAATATCAATTTTCAAGCAACACTCATTTTTCCCCTGAGCAACGTAAGTTAAAGCTAAACACTCCAACTATCATGGAACAGTCTAGAGTATAACTAGGAACAAATTGTGACAGTTTCTTGCCTTTGTCTAGTTAAAGGAACATTCTGCTGAGATAAGGTAATCTCACTGAAGATTTTAATAACTGATAACTGCCTGCCTAAATAATGATGCTAAGGATAGGAATCTGGTGACACAACTACTCAGACACCTTTCAAAGTCTGCAGAGCTTGCTACAACAAACAGTGAACAGTTCTTTTCAGTATTTGGCTGCAAAGACACACATTTAAAGGAATCTTAGAAGAAACATTTTGACAACACTTCAGTGCTGGCGGCATCAGCATGTGCAGGATTGGCCACATGAAAAGGGTCAGGTACTTTGGTTCAAGTGGCACTAGGGGTACAGTCCCAGAGAGTCTTAAACCTGATTCTGATTCTTCAGAGATATTGCAACCAGCCCATTTCATCCTGGTGTAAAATGAAATTTTGGCTTGGGTTTTTCGAGGTTGTTGTCAGTAGAATATTCTGTGGAAAGACCAAAGCCAAATCTCCCAGCAGCACAGACAATGCAGCCACTAATTTTTTTTTATATATATAGAAGGGACTTCATAAAACGAAGATAATGTTCATAAGAATCTTGTAAAATAAAGTGTCTCAACACACATAAAAGTTGCTGGTGAATGCAGCAGGCCAGGCAGCATCTCTAGGAAGAGGTGCAGTCGACGCTTCAGGCCAAGACCCTTCGTCAGGACTAGAATAAAGTGTCCCTCTGTGTGTGCATGTGGGTGTGTGATTAGAGAGTTTCTGAGTAATTGTGCCTATGCAAGGAAGCTTTTTATTGTGGTCTGCAGCTCACTGAGATGCTTCTGTGAGATCATGGCATTGTTTTAACCTTATTCCACAGTATGGGTATTCTCACTATTGGAAAAGGAACTCTATCCACTTTCTACCAGGCTCTTCTACCACTGATACTGGGGCCCCATCTCCAAACATTTTGTACATGCACCAGGAATTCCATGTTTCTTTTGTAAATTATGGAGTTCTTTCCCCTTCTTCCTGCATCCTCTCTCCTCTCCTTTAAAGCAGCCATAATTGTATTGGTGGTGCCTACACCCTCCCCCTATGAGGAATATGGCATTAAGGGCCAATGCTTTTTCCTGAATGCTGTACAGAAAAATTCCAACAGTTCTACTGCATTGAACCTGGTCCTGTCGTGAATTATTTAAAGTTAGAATTATTTTAGAGCTTCTTTCCAAGTGTAAGTGCCCGAACAATGCTTCAAGTGTCATTGTTGACCAACTTCTCAATTTTTTGAAAGGTACCTGACTAAATTCAACAACATTTTAGTGGATCAAAAACAGGTATAAATCAACTTCCAGATCAGGGGTTTCCAATCTGGGGTCCACAGACCTCTCAGTTAATGGTAAGGGCTCATGGTATAAAAATGGCTGGGAACTCCTGACATAGATAAACAAGGTAAAAGAATTTACTAGTTTAATTTGTGTCGCTGCAGATTAATTGACAATCCCAAATATTTCTAAATCATTCACAGAACTTCTCTTTTGCAATAACATCTTCTCCATAACATGGAGGTGAAAACATTGTTCTCATACACCATATTTATTCACCTTATTTACCTGGACACATTGTTGATTGTATGACAACCAGAAATTGGTGGTGTTAGAGAAAATGACATGTTCTGTTATATTACCACCATGAATTATTACAATATCCCAAGGAAACCTTCCTGATAATCTCCGGGAAATGAAGATTAATCTCCCTGAGTAAGGGGTGTGTCATGATAATTTCCTGAGTAAAAGACCCACAGGGTCAATCTTCAATGCATGCTAGATGGTGACGTTGTGGTGGCAGTGAGGGTGGGCAGGGGATGTGGAAGTGCTTGAGAAAAGAATATGAGACTTTTCTCTAACACTCAATGAACAATAAAAAATGCTGCTTAGCATCTTATGGCTGACCTTAAAACAATCCTTTAGGGTTAGAACATAGAAACATAGAAAACCTACAGCACAATACAGGCCATTTGGCCCACAATGCTGTGCCAAACAGGTACTTACTTTAGAAATTACCTAGGGTTACCCATAGCCCTCTATTTTACTGAGCTCCATGTACCAATCCAAGAGTCTTTTACACGACCCTACCCTATCCACCTCCACCACCATTGCCGGCACCCCATTCCATGCATTCACCACTCTTTGCTTAAAAAACTTACCACTGACATCTCCCCTGTACCTGCTTCCAAGCACCTTAAACTGTGCCCTCTTGTGTTAGCCATTTTAGCCCTGGGAAAGAGCCTCTGACTATCTACACGATCAATGCCTCTCATCATCTTATGCACCTCTATCAGGTCACCTCTCATCTTCCGTCGGTACAAGGAGAAACGGTTGTATTTAACACTTGCTGACTGACTTCCCAATCAACCTGTCCGCTTGCTCTGCCATCGGAACTTCTCAGCTTATCCTTCTAGGTTTTGTGTTTGACGGTCTGATATAACCCGACAGAAAACCATGAATACTTGACCATATATCCTTACTAATAATTTCTATCGAGTATAAGGCATAAAAATTTCCATGTGTTTATTTATTTATCAGCAACAGGATAGAAATGAGGTATTAAATCAAGCAAACTGTGACAAGGTCCATGTCACACACATATTTAGAGTACACATTGAGACATTCAAACACATTGATACAGCAGGAAGAAAAAGGCCCACTTGTTTGTAACTTAAAGTAACACACCTTAGCTGCATCTTTGTTGTGAGAATCAGTTATACAGGACATTGACAGGGTCAGAGCTGTACACAGGAAGTTATCTAACTGCCTTTGGATAAGTAGGAGATGTACTACACTCATATGTAAACATCCTGAACAGGTAGAAAGCCATACTAATTTTGATGTGGCTCAAATGCACAGATTGGATGTGGATACCTAGCTGGAGACAAATGGCAACCCTGCCTCTAAACGATGGCATGAGCTTACAGTATTTTTATCCACAAACTTGATGTCCACTACAGATCATTGATAATTATTGAAACAAGACTTTCTATTTCTATTTCTGTTTTTGGTAGAAACTTTCTCATGTGAAATGCGTAAACTTAAGACATCAAATGAAACCTGTCAGTGTGTAGCTGACGTCGCTACCTCAGGAACGGCTCATGTCACAGCCCAACCAGATAGACGGGCTGATCGCAGAGGTGCGCCCTCTACTAAAAGCAAGGGACTCTGCCTCCAGGTCTGGAGACAGACCAGCTCTCAGAGCAGCCAGGAAAATCCTCATCTTTGGCATCAAGAGAGTAAAGACTGCCCACACACAAAAAATTCAGAAACACCTGTACGAGAACGATCCCAACGTATGTGACTGGGCATCAGGGGCATTACTGACTCAAGGAAAAAAGTGTCAACTCTACCAGTGCCACTCCCCCCCGACATTCTCAACAACTTTAATGAATGCCTCGAGGCAAGCAACACAATACCAGCCATGAAAACTAACCCCCCTCTTGGCAAGCAGCCACTGTGTGAAAACAGTGGACATGAGAAGGACTCTGCAGAGATTCAGCTCCCATAAGGCTGCCAGCTCAAACAACATCGCAGGTCGAGTGCTCAGAGAGTGTGCACACCAGCTCACTGATGTTTCCAGACATCTTCAACACTTCAGTCATCCAGGCTGCTGTACCCATATGCTTCAAGTCACCCACCATTATCCCTGTACCAATCAACTCTACACTTTTGGAACTAACTGACAAACTTCTGGTGGCACCGATGCCAATCATCATGAAGTGCTTTGAATGGCTGATAATGACTTAGATCATAAACTCCAGTCCTGCCACACTATGCTTCCTGGCAGAACCGCTCTATGACAGATGCCATAGCATCTGGCCCTGACACACCTAGAAACACCTAGAAAACAAGGACACATGTCTGAGTGCTGCTTAGGGTTTTAGCTTGGCATTCAACAATATCGTCCCACAAACACTGGTGAACTATTCCCACTCCTCTATCTAAATAAATCACTGTGCAACTGGGTGTTGGACTTCCTAGCCAACAGACTTAGGAAGTCAGGATGCACAACCATTCCCTCCCTCCTCATCTCCCCCAGCAGGGGCTTTGTGCTGAGCCCATTGCTGTAAACTCTGCCCACACATGACTGCACGGCCAAGCACTCGAGTAATCACATTGTCAAGTTCGTCAATGACACAACTGTGGTGGGTCTCATCAGCAACAACAACGAGACAATCTACAGCAAGGGGTTGGATGAGCTTGAAGCTTGGTACCCAACAAATGACTTCTTCCTCAATGTCAACAATGAGATAGTTATCATCTTCAGGAGAACTCACGCCACTCACACCTCTCTGCAAGTAGTTTCAAACTGCTGGGAGTGCACACCTCACACAAGCTCTCACGAACACAGAACACATCCTGCACAATTCAGAAAACTCATTCACACCCCTATTTTCTGAAGAGAACTGGATTATGCACATCAATACTCATGACCTTCTACAGTCGTGCAGTAGAGAGCATCCTTACATGCTGCACCACTGCATTGGTATGGAAACTGCAATGTGGCAGGCAGGAAGGCTCTGCAATGGGTAGGTAGTCAAAACTATCCGGTGCATCACCAGCACCAGCCTACCTGCCATCAAGGGCCTATGTACAGAAAGGTGCTGGAAAAAGGCCAACAATATTATAAAGGATCCCACCCATCCTACTCTTGGACTGTCCAATTCCCATCAGGAAGAAGTCTACACCAGGACCACCAACTCAAAAACACTTCCCCCAAGCAGTAAGGCTGATCAACACCTCCACATCTCCACCCACTACTGCCCCTCCCCACACACACACCCCCATTACTTTATGAATTTTTGTCACCTTATGTATAGAGACCTAGGTCACTTTATATACATATAATCAATCTGTGAGTATAAGCGAAATTACATATTTATATTCATTGTGTTTCTGCTTGTGCTATTTATCTTACTGTTTTTTGCGCTGCCTCGGATCGGAACAATTATTTTGTTCACCTTTACACTTGTCAAATGGAAATGACATTAAACATCTTGAATCTTGAAAATGATGTTATTTCATTAAAGGCTAAGAATGAATATACTTTAAATCATGCAGTAATTACTAGTACAGAAAAAATATATAAATACAATATTTTGTGATAATTAATACAATAAATTGTGCTGAGTGCACAGCATCTTCCTTCCACTGCCATGTACATGCTTCTCCAGTCACTGCAACATTCTCTTCAAGGTGTGGATAACTCTAGAAAATATAGATTTACTGTAATTTATTGAACAGACATGTACTTGTACATAAAGTCCTTGCTAATGCTATGAAATTATTTTTAAAGAGATTATCGGAAATAAATTCTTTACTTGGAGAAGTGCAGACAGTAAATTGTTTGAGAGTGAGAGTGTGATATCCTCTACGGCAGTGGCCCCAACCTTCGGACTGCGGATTGATACCGGGCCGCCAAGCGTGCAGGGGTGCAGCGGTAGCTGGAGCGTACCCAGCACATCTTTAAGAAAAAATCCAAACTAAACAAGCTAATTAATTAGGTGCCACCCGGAACGTAAATGTTGGCCCAGATCAGAGGCGATTGCTGATTTCACTTGCTGTACGTGATGATTACTCCTCTTTCCAGGGCGCTGGAGCCTTTAGCTGTTCCATTGTTTGGTCAATTTAAACACCAGCCCAGACAGGCTGAAAAGACAGGATCGAGGTGTCATGTTGAATCTACACAAACTTCTAATAAAGTACAGGCGCTGCCGTACTTTCTTTGTAATGACAGTTACGTGCTGGTCCCAGGACAAATCCTCTGACACTTTTCAGAGAGAGAAATGTCAATCCTTAATGCTGAAGAATTTAAAGTTATTGACCCTCTCCACCTCAGTTCCTCTAATGAAGACTGGCTTCTGGGCAGCACCTAATGTATTAGCTTGTTTATTTCGGCGTTTTTCTTAAAGATGTGCTGGGTGCGCTCCGGCTACCACTGTATCCCTGCATGCTTTGCGGCCCGGAGGTTGGGGACCACTGCTCTAGGGTGTGACCCTTTTGAAAACTGCAAATGTCATCGAGAATGAGTCATCATTTGAATTAGTGAGTGAGAGAGCAACATCTTGCTGGGCAGGAAGCTTTAGAAAACTGCAAGTCTCATCGGGAGTGAGTCTTGTTTGAGTTAATAAAAAGAAAGGAGGTGTAAGAAGAGCAGCAGTTGTTGGAGTGGGGCAGTGTTAGAGTGTCACTTTGGCTCAACAGGCTTCAGCAGGCACAGGCAGAGGTTCTAGGTAAGTTTCTAGTCAGTTTTATTTCTGAAAGTACATAGCTAGTGCACTATGAATGGGCCCAGGATTAGTGGTATGCTCCTTGTGTGAGATGTGGGAACTTTGGGAGACTTCCAGTCTTCCTGATAACTACGCCTGCACAAAGCACGTTAAGCGGCTGCACCTTGGAGTCTGTGTTAAGGAACTCGAGCTACAGCTCGATGACCTTCAGCTCACATGGGAGAATGAGGGGGTGATAGATGGGAGCCACAGGGAGGTGGTCACCCCTAAGTTGCAGGATGTAGGTACCTGGGTGACTGTCAGGTGAGGGAAAGAGAATAGGCAGCCAGTGCAGTGTACCCCTGTAGCTGTTCCCCTCAATAATAAGTATACCACTTTGAATTGTTGGGGGGGGGGGGGTGAATCGACCGACCAGGGAAAAGCCACAACAAGCAAGTCTGTGGCACTGAGTCTGGCGCTGTGGCTCAGAGGGGAAGGGAGTAGAAGTGATAGAGGATTCCATAGTTGGGGAGAAGACACAAGATTCTGTGGACATGATGAAGACAATTGGATGGTACATTGCCTCCCAGGTGCCACGTTTGCAGATGATACGAAGGTAGGTGGATGGGCAAGTAGTATTGAGGAAGCAGGGAGTCTGCAGAATGACTTAGACAAATTTGGAGAATGTATAGTCATGCACTTTTGTAGAAGGAATAAAGGTGTAGACTAGTTTCTAAATACAGAGAAAATTCAAACCTCAGAGTTCAGAATTCCCTAAACATTAACTTGCAGATTGAGACAATGGTAGGGAAAGCAACTGCAATGAGTTTTCATTTCAAGAGGACTAGAATATAAGAGCAAGGATGTAAAGCTGAGGCTTTATAAGCATTTTTCAGATTACACTTGGGGCACTGTGAGCAGCTTTGAGCCCCTTATCTAAGAAAGAATATTCTGGAATTGGAGACGGCCCAGGAGGTTCACAACAATAAATTTCGTTGTGAAGGGATTAAGGTACGAAGCGTGTTCAATGCCTCTGGAGTTTAGAAGAATGAAGGGGTGGGAATCTCATTAAAACTTTTCAAATACTGAACCATTTGGATAGACTGGATGTAGGGAGGATGTTTCCTATAGTGGATGTGCCTAGGGGCAGAGGGCATAGCCTCAGACTAGAGGGGCATCTATTTAAAACAGAGATGAGGAAGAATTTCTTCAGCCTGATGGCAGTGAATTTGTGGAATTCATTGCCACAGTGGTAGCGGCTGTAGTGGCCAAGTTATTGAGTATATTTAAAGCAGAGGTTGAGAGGGGATAACCCGTCAGTGATGATGGAATGACAGAGCATACTCGATCGACCGAATGAGCTAATTCTGTTCCTATATCTTCAGGTCTTATGGTATTAAGTTCTTGGGTGATACCTTCTCTAAGGATCTATCCTGGGCCCAACATATCGATGCAGTTACAAAGAAGGCACAACAGTGGCTATATTTCATTAGGAGTTTGAGGAGATTTCGTATGTCACCAAAGCCACTAGCAAATTTCTACAGATGTACCACGGAGAGCATTCGAACTGGTTGCATCACCATCTGGTATTGGGGGGGGGGCGGGGGTACTGCACAAAATTAGGAGAAGCTGCAGAAAGTTGTGAACCTAGTCAGCTCCACCATAGGCACCAGCCTCCCCAGCATCCAGGACATCAATGAGCGGTGCCTCAGAAAGGCAGCATCCATCATTAAGCACCCCCATCATGAAGGACATGCCTTCTTCTCATTGCTGTCATCAGGATGGAGGTCCATGAGCCTCAACACATACTCAACGGTTCAAGAGTAGCTTTTTCCCCTCTGCCATCAGATTTCTGAATGCACGTTGAACCCTTGGATAGTAAGTACCTCAATACTTTTTAGTTCTGTTTTTGTATTATTTATTTAATTTAACTTTTATACAAGGTAGAAAGTGAAGCTTTGCATTGATGGTCAGTAGATCCCCTTGTACTGTATCGAAGCTTGAGCATTTATGTTAGAGAAGTACAGATGCTTTCACACATTCCTTGGTTTTATTACAGACAAAACAGCAGACACCTATACTTTCTAATTAATATCTTCTATGTAAGTGGTGCACTATGGATTATTTTTGATTTTCATGCCAAACTGCCAGAGAATTTTAGAATGTTTAAGAGCTTCAGAGAGCATGAGTTCTTGGGAAGAGGATAATTGGCTCCAGGAGATGAAGTTTCTATAAACAGCTGAATACATTTCTGTATAGACATGAACCTGCCATAAACAGCTGAATACATTTCTCCATAGACATGATCCTTCCATAAACAACTGAGTATATTTCTGTATATGCTCTATTGCACTTACAGTTCACAGCTTGTTCTCATTTCCAACATGATACATGATCCCAAAATAGTAGAAATACTAAATATTGAGCAATAAAGCTGAGGGGTTGGTCACAGGTCTTCATTCAGAGCTGAGACTTCAGTCGTTATTAGAAATGTAAGCTTTCTCAATGCCTTCCATGAAAGAGCTTCTGCCAAAGCAAAGCTGTAACAGGAACTGGGATTCAGGCAACCCATGTTCAGCTCATATTCGACTTTCACATTCTGGACTATTGTGTGTAGTTATAATTTCCAGCAACAGTAGCAAACTTCTACATTTCCAATAATGTAGACAGAATGTAACATATTTGAATAATATTATGAGACCACCCACTGGATGCAAAGGACATATAAACTGTACATGCTAGAAATATGGAGGAGAATTTGAATAAATGCACCAATAAATTAGCGCAGAACAGGTGTGGAAAACTTATTTTCAGTTCCAACAGCTGTAAGTGATCAGGAGGATTAAGGTTAAAGTGGTTGAACAGCGAGAACTTTTATCTCCTGCAGCTGTTATTCCTCAAAATGCATTTTCCCACACAAGTCATTACTTTCTGACCTCCAGCCAGATTTGAAGGGGATTATGATTCTAAACTACTATCACATCAGCTTTTCTGTTTGCATTATTCTATAACAAACTCCTGCTGATAAAGTAAAGCAGTAAAATATTTCGGGAAAACTAGACTTCGGATTAAACAGCAAAAGTAAAATTAGTAATTATTACTTGAAAGGACCTGAAAAATTTTAAAACCTACCTGCAGACTTTTTAATTTTGAACTCTGAATTGACCTTGCTTCATTTCATTGCCTTTCATGCATGATTTGAGCTGGCCATACAATAAAACTAATATCTTTTATGAAAAAAATTCTCTGACATATGTACTACAATAGACCAAAGTATAAAAATATCATACCATCACTTCTACATTACTCTGCAAGATTAAACAGAATTATTTGCAAATTCCAGCTGGTGACACATTATTATTGGAGGTCTTATATTTCCAGGTAATGATGTTTCTTTCTTCTTACAGAAAAATCACAAAGGAGTTAAGATTTTTTGTGAAATAAGAGAAACAGACAAAAATAAAAAAGATTATTGTTATGAAATATTAATTATCACACTGAAAAGTTTAAGTAAAAGTCCCAGTTTTATAAGGTTTCTGAAGAATGGGAGAAAACTGAGGCATGTTTATTTCAGTGGAATCAATATATTATGTTTCTGTCTTCACACCTTCTTTCCATTGCTGTACTGTTCTATGTTCTATACTGTTTGAAGACCACTGCACTATAATTTCCTAAGAGTGACATTCATCTGTCTGGATTGGAGAGCATATCTTACGAGGAAATGTTGAATGAGCTAGGGCTTTGCTCTTTGGAGCAAAGAAAAGATGATAAGAGGCATAGACAGCGGACAGCCACTTTACTACCCAAAGTGGCAACGAGAGGGCATAATCTTAAGGTGATTAGAGCAATGAAGAGCAGAGGTACCAGAGGGAGATTTACTTATTTACTTTTACACAAAGTGGTAAGTGCATGGAACACACTGTCAGGGATGGAGATATAGGCACGTATATCAGGAACATTTCAGAAACTCTTAGGTAGGCACATAGATGAAAGAAAAGTAGAAGGCTATGTGGGAAGGAGAGCTAAATTGATCTTGGAGTAGGTTAAAAGGTCAGCACCACATTGTGAGCTGTAGGGCCTGTAATGTACTGTTCCGCCTGCCTAGTGCAGAACCATCAACAATTCCTAGTAATTCTGCCACTGTCGTGAAAGGGTATGGCTAGGAAGTACAGACTCCCACTCAGAAACTTACACATCCACATTAATAAAGCTACAAGTTGTCCTTAGACTTGGCTATATTACTTCATCCCTTGGCAGGAAACAGTGCTTCTAATGAGTGGATTAGATTTGATTGGATTGGTTTATTATTGTCAGATGTACCAAGATACAGTGAAAAGTTTGTCTCGCATACTGTTTATACAGATCAAATCATTACACAGTGCATTGAGCTAGAATAAGGTGGGGTCAGTAATTGTGAGGTTTGTACTCTGTTACACTGCAGTGACCATGTAAAAATAAGACCATAAGATGTAGGAGCATAACTAGTCCATTTGGCCCATGAAGTCTACCACCATCTCCTACTATCACTACGCAACCTCTTACAACTTATTTTCCCCCATTTCTCACTTACCATGACCTTGTGTTTTTGCCTTTTCAAAGGATTAATAACTATCACATTGATTGGCAGCAGACAATGAAGAGACTGCGATGCCTGATTATACACATCCAGTACAACACACTGTACCGGCTTGGAAAAGCAAAGAATTATAGACGCTAAAAATCATAAACAGCTGAAAACCTCAGCAGGCTGGTCACTGTCTGTAGAGGAAGAAATGGGTCAATGACCTTTCTTCAGAGCTGGGAAATGCAGCATGTTTCATCGCTGTCACAGAAGGACAATTGGTATGTTTACAAAAAGTTGGTTCATTGGTAGGCTTGCTAGAAAATCTGTTTGTAATCCATGGAATCATCCAGCATCAAGTTGCAAACATCTCGGCACAGAGCTTGTCGTTATGAACCCAGCAGCTTACCAGAGAACATTGAACTTCTTGGGTTAATAAGCATCTGAATTTACTAATCAAGGCCTTGACTGAAGTGGTTAAGCCCTTGAGTTTTCAGTTAATCTTGTCAAGTTCATTGAGGTGGTCACATGCTTCCAGCATTCTGTGATTATTTAAAGAGGACTCTCAGTTGGTACCAGAGGTTGGTCATTATGTCGAAGAGAATGAATTCTTGTGATGTCACTCCTCTGGGGCCCTGTTGGTATTCTCACTTCGGTCGGAGAGGATAAGTTACCCCGTGGTGTTGTTTACTTGCTCCTCCGAGATGCTGATTCCAACATTTAACCTCTTGTTTCCACTTCCTGGTGATCCTGACATTCTCCACACCTGGGACCAGTCCTTTGGGAAACTGAGATACTTGGTGGACAATTCCAAGGTCCAGCTAGGGGCCCAAACAGAATGCAGCAACCACATTGGGCAAGACAAGTGCTTCATATCTACGGTTCCACTGGTGCACACAGGCACTTGATATCCGACTGTTGCAGCAGCTTGAGCCTCATCATTAATGAAATCTGGAGGGCAATACAGTACTCTGGCAACCTGCGCATATAAATAAAAACTACTGAGATTAGTGAAGCATCATCCTGGGTTTCAAGCAGTGCCCAAATCTACTGTGCTCTCTTAAAATGACATCTGTGATCCCAGCCCTAAACCACGCCAGTGCATTTGTTGACACATTTCTCTCAGCCAGCCCAGACTGTTGACATGCATGCTAACATTCGTATCTTCAAGCTTTCAAAGTGCAGCGTTCAAATTTATGTATACCATTTACTATCCTGAGAATCAACTTCTTGCAGGCAGCCAGAAAACAAAGAAACACGATAGAATTCATAGAAATAATACGCAACCAAGGCCAACGAACATCCAATGTGTAAAAGAGGACAAATTTATTTACTCAGAGATACAGCACGGACTAGGCTCTTCCAGCCCTTTGAGCCGTGCTGTCCAACAACCCCCCAATTAAACCCTAACCTAATCATGGGACAATTTACAATGACCAATTGACCTACTAACTTTGGATGGTGGGAGGAAACTGGAGCACCTGGAGAAAACCGTGCCTTTCAAGGAGAGGATGTACTAACTCCTTACAGAGGATGCTGGGACTGAACCCTGAAATCTAATGCCGAGCTGTAATAGCGTCATGCTAACTGCTATATTATCATGGCACCCATACAGTAATGCATAATAAACTTAATACATAAATTGTACAAATTGTAAAGGAAGGTAAATAATACATAGAACATGAGCTACAGCGATCCCAAAACTGAGTCCACAGCTGAGAAGTCAGTTCAATGCTGAAGCAAGTGAGGCCGGTCCAGGGAAACGGCTGCTCTTGAAGCTGGTACTGGAGGATGCAAGACCCCTGCACGATGGTAGTAACAAGAAGAGAGGGAGACAGGTCAAACGCAGGCAAACGTCGCTGCACGCCGGTTCATTTTCCACTTTTGGGCCTTGACAGTTTAACCTGGCTCATCGCTTTAATTGGCACGGAGCAATGGAACTGAGCACAGGTCTGTTTTCTGCGTTTGATCCTGGCGATGGCCATACCTGCATTCCCAAGAGTCAAACTCGACAAATCCTTCATGAGATTGTCTAGTTCGTTTAGATGATTCAATAGTATATTGTGGATTGCAGTAATCATCGTTCAAAAGAATTATATCTAGTAGAGTATCTAGTAGTTTTGTGAACTGCCCGCTAAACATCCCTGTATATCACCAACATCATCTTGTAACTTGTCTTTTAGTCCTGAACTCCTCAAGGTCATTGTATGCAGTAATTTCCTGATTTATTAATATTCACTTTATGAAAGGCGTTGATGCTTCCAGTATGCTTCTTCAGTTTACAAAACCTTTCTCGCTACAATGAATAATTTATCAATCTGCGTTCATAATGCATTTTATTTGGTACCTGCTCCTGTACCATTTTGATTTTGTAGTGTTACAGTGCTCTGCTTATTATCAGAATCCATCAACATCTTTTCCTTTTACAGGTGACCATTACCTCCTATGGTTTCCCAACCCTTCCAATCCACCTCTGGTCCTCCCATTTTTGTTCCCTTTCTCATAACACCCCTCCAGCTCCCATCACTCATTTTTGTCCCTCTTCCCCTCCTGCTCCATCCACCTCTCACTCACACATTTCACCCTCTGGATCCCCTGCCCCCATATGACTCCATCTGTCCTTAACCTCTCTCTTAATAGTTTCCGTTATCACCTTCCTTACTTATCAGGTCCCAGTAAGGGAAGCCTTTGTGTTTCTGATTATCAGCCCTGAAGTTAACACTACCTTCACATCACTCCCCCCACCTGGCTGCAATTGCTATTTGTTTCTCCTTTGCCTTCTTCCATCTATCATCCATTTTCTCTCCCTCCCAATTCCTCACTTCCTGTTCCCACCAAGCTCCATCTTCCCATCATAATCCACCCCTCCTTGGTCCACAATCACCCACTGTCCCTTATCTCCCCCCCCCCCCAACGTACCTCCCCTCTTTATACTGAATATTTTCCCTCTCCACTGCAGAGTCATAACCCAAAACATTGGCAATTCCCTTCCCCACATAGATGCTGCTCAATTTGCTAAGTTCCTCCAGCAAACTGTGTGTTGCTCCAGGTTCCTACATCTTGTAATTTCTTATGCCTTTGGATTTCTTTCAGTGTTTTCTAAGACATGCGGTAAACCAGCGAGGTGTCTGCAAATCCACCTGTCTCTGCAGTGTCGAATTAGGCTCTTCTTCTTTGCAAATCCCTGAGATCAAGGATGGCTTGCTTCCAGTTTAGTTCTATGAGTTCTGAGGTGGGTAAGGAGACAATGCTGCCTTAAAACTTCAGTGAGCTGGGTTCATTCCTGACCACCAATGCCGCCCGTGTGCAGTTTACACATTCACCCTGTGATCATGTGGACTTCCCACAGTGCTCTAGTTTCCTTCAACATCCCAAAGACATGGAACTAGGTAGGTTAAATGACCACTGTATGTTGAAATATTGGTGTAGATGAGTGATCGAATCAGGAAAAAAATCGACGAGAATGTGCAGAGAATACAATGAGATTATGTCAGATTAGTATATAAATGTGTGTTTGATGATCAATTTAGACTAACTGGGCTGTTTCTAGGCTGCATATGAACTATGACCAGTAGACTGAAGACTCAGTTAACTAAAAGTAATTAATTTTAGGCTCGAGTAACAGTAATGTGAGATACAGGACCAGGAATAGATTAATCAACCTTTTAGGCTTGCTCTCCTATTCAATATCACAAGTAATTATTGATTTCAATACCACTTTCCATTACATTGCCATATTCCACAATTTACTCTTCATCCACCTTAAATATCAAACTGTCTGTTTTTTTGAACTTAGCAACTGATCATCCAAAGATTTACAAAGCTCCAAGGAAAATAATTTTACAAGGCAAGGACGCTAATGTTTACGAAATCAAGTTTTTCTTTTACATTGTAAGTAGTCGGTGCCTGAACTGTGCCGCCAGAAGTGGAAGCAAATATGACAGTAACCCGTAAGGTAGGACAGACACACGATCAAGGGTGAAGGAACATAGACCATGTTCAGGCAGATGGGCATCATTGTCAGCAGAGACAAGATGGATGAAAAGGCCTGTTCCTGTGCTGTACTATTTCATGCTCTATGCTTTAATTTCTCTCCATTTTAGTCCTAAATGGTGAATTATAAGACTTCCCTCATTCGGAGACTTTGATTCCTGGAATTAGACTTCCCAGGCAGAGAAAGCATCCTCCCACCCAGACGACCTCCTTATGAATTTTATTATCTAGAGACAGGATTGCTATGCTTTCTAACTTTTCTTGATTGAATTTCAATACTTTGGAGAGTAAACTGTAAAAATGCCATCATTCTGCAAGATTTATTTAGTTTGGGAAATATGACATGAAAATGCACTGGCACACACCTGACATTTGACATGTTGTACGGCACAGAGTGCAGATATCCACCATGCTCTGCTCATTGATTGAAGGCAGGTGATATTTTTCTGACATCATTTTCAAACATCATTTGCCATTCATAGAAAACAATATTTTCACAGCACTCCTTCCAGTACAGCTTGTGATTTAAAAGGCTGTTCGTCCAGTTGACAGATATGATTGAACCTTGAGAATAGTGGTTATGTCTCACCATCCAGAAAACTTCCTGGCTCATGCCTCTTAAATAGATTTCAAATGAAAGAATGGGCCAGGTTCTCAGTACCTGGTGAATTCCCATATGATCATCACTGGAAATGAGCTGGACAATTAGAGAACGGAATTCATTCATCTTCATATAATAAGGGGGTTCACATTTCTATCAAAATTGTGCAACATAATAAATCCTATAGTTTCAAATATATTACAATATGAATTAACAGAAGCTTTTTTTTGTCAAACACTTAGGCCCACAATTGAACTGTATAATTTAGATTACCCTAGCAAAGACACGGTATGAGTTAAACTCCTACAACTCTAGGAGCAAGTTAATTTTATTTGTAAATATATCTTTATTTACTAGTATATTACCTTATTCGATTGCTGTTAAATGAATGGAGCAATAATACCTCATCACAAAGAGTCACAGAGCATTAAATCACTGATACTGACCCTTCAGCCCAAACCGCCCATCCTGACCCATGGTGTCAATCCAGCTAGTTCTAATTTCCTGCATTTGGCCCATATTCCTCTGAGCCCTGCCTGCTTACCACCTTGGGTTACCCCTGGCTCTCCATTCATGACCCTCACTTTGCCTGGTCATCTGTTTCACCGCTGAGTTGGGGGCCCACCTGCGAGACCACCTACTTGCAGCCTCAGTTGATTTCATCCCATAAATCTGTGGAGTCGGAGGAAACCCATGACTTCACAGGAGTGCCACAGCTTAGCAGTCACCCTGACTAAAAGGGAAGTCATCACCCTGCCGCCTCACAGACCACACAACTGCACGATCAACCTCCTCCCGATCACCATCTCTCCACAATGTCGTGTGTTCTCCCTTTCCCCCGAGACCCTAGCCGTGAATGTCTACTCTGCCGAAGTGCTACAGCATGATTTCATTCAACCATCCCAATCCCCAGCCGGTGTAGGATTCTTCTTTGTTAAAAAGAAGGATTGGAGTCACTGACCCTGCATCGACTACCATGGAATCAACAACATCACCATTAAGAACAGCTACCCTCTCCCATTGATGGATCGCACATTCAAAACACTCTGTGGGACTCAGACCTTCACCAAATTTGTTCTACAGAGTGCATACAACCCCTGATTCACATCCACCAGGGGGATGAGCGGAAAAGAGCCTTCATAACACCCATTGACCACTACAAATACTTCATGATACTTTTTGGATTTTCCAACAGTCCAGCTGATTCCAAGGCATTTTAACAAGATCCTCTGAGACATGCTACACAGATATGTGTTTGACTACCTTCTTTTTCTCATTTTCTCCAAGGAACTTCAAGACCACGTCTGTCACTTCTGTTCAGTGCTTTAGCGTCTCCTCGACAGCCAACTGTATTGCAAGTTAGAAAAATACCATCCCAGTCATTTGTTTCCTGGGTTACATCTTCTCATCCTAAGGCATAACCAAACTGCTGTACTGTTTCTTGGGTTTCTCCAACTTCTACCGCTATTTCATCTGAAACTACAGTCCAATTGCTGCTTCTGTTGCATCCTTCACCAAATCAGCTTTCTCACAGATAACCTGGTTTGCTGCCACAGACCACGCTTTCAAGAAGCTCAGGGGATAGTTCACCATCACTCCCATTCTCTGCCATCTGAATCCTTCCAGACCTTTTGCAGTTGAGGTGGACACATCTGACATGGGTGCCAGCAATGACCAGAGATGAAGACACTACCTTGTGCCTTCTTTTCATGCAAGTTCAATTCTACACAGCAGCATTATGGAGCAGGAGATAGGGAGCTACTTGCCATTAAATGGGCCTTGGGAGGAATAGAGACCCTTCCTGATCTGGACTGACCACCAGAACCTCGTATCCAATCAACAAACCCACCAAGTCAAACCACATTGGGCTTGCTAGGTGATCCTCTTTCAGCAATTCAACTTTTTAGCTCCTATTGACCCAGTTCCAAGAACACTAACACAGATGCCCTGTCACGACAGTTCAAGCTGGTGGAAAAGGATATGGACTCTCAGCCTATCATGCTATCTTCTCAGATCCTCACCCTGATAGTCTGGGACCTTGAGAACCAGGCCCTACAGCACTTGCCTGCTCTGGCTGACATACCGGATAACCACATGCACACGGCAGCAGCCATGTGCTCTGAAGCACTCCAGTGGGCCCATTCCTCACCCCGCTTCAGCCATCCAGGCCCACGACAGACCCTGGATTTTACCATTCCCTCGATGCCCAGGGGGCCATGGTGATCATGAGACTGGTGGATGGTTCACCAAGGAGGCCCACTTCATTGCCCTCCTCAAACTTCCATCAGCCTCCGAAATGGCAGACCTGGTTCTCCAGCGTGTAGTTTATCTCCACGGCTTCCCTCAAGACCTTGTGTCAGACAGGGGCCCACCATTCTTCTCCCACTTGTGGCGAGGCTTCTGCTCCACCTCACCAAGTCTTTTCTCTGGCTATCATCCACAGACCAATGGTCAATCAGAAAGAGCCAATCAGCAAGTGGAGAAGTTTCTTCAAAGCTTCACAGCCTCTAACCCCTCCATATGGAAGAGGTATTTACTCAGGGCTGACCTGTTCCCACATTCTACACATCTCCTCTGCCACAGGTATGTCACCCTTTGTGGTGCTTCATGGCTACCAACCCCCATTGTTCCCCACAGAGTAACCAACGGTGGAGGACCCATCCACTAGGATGCTGTTTCAGCACTACCGAATGCTTGGAAGAGGGCACAGAGGGCCATCCTAGCTGTCAACCACACCTACCGCTGCCAGGCTAATCACCAGTGGTGCCCAGCCAGACTACTATGGCCTGGGAACTGTGTCTCTCCACCCGAGATCTGCCCCTGCACACTGACTCCCATAAGCTCTTGACCGGGTTCACTGGTCCCTTCAAGATCACCCATCATATCAATCCAGTCACTTAGCATCTCTGGTTGCCATCATCTCTCAGGATCTCACTTACCTTCCAATTGTCCCGCCTCAAGCCCGTTGTCCATGGACTACTCAACCTACCTGAGCCTATACTTCCAGAACCTAGAATTGCATAAGGTGGTTCAGCATACACGATTCACTAGCTGATGGATTCACATTGTTGTGAACAGGGTGTGTGGTACCTGGCTGACTGGGAAGGGTATGGCCCAGAAGAGAAGTCTTGAGTGCCATTCAGTTTCATCTAGGACCCATCCCTCGTTCAGGTCGTCCACTGTACACATCCAGATTGTCCTGGACGGTCAGGTGCTAGCCATAGGAGGGGGTCCTGTCTGGCTTCTGCAGGCAGGCACCTCCCAGTCAGCACCCAGCTAACAGGAGTCACTGCCACTCATTTCTAACTCATCACCTGCAGCCTATTTAAACCCAGCTTTCATCCATGGTTCTTGTTCACCCATTGAACCAGCCAACGTGAACCATTTGCTCCTAGCCTTGTTACTTTGTTGTTGCCTGTTGTGCTAAGTTCTTCTCTCTCTTGTGGCCTCTTGTGACATGTTATTTTTGCAGTCTGTTACTAAAATTGTCATTTATTGCTGAATCATCTCAACTGCTCTGCTTTAGGGGCAAGCCATCTCTACCTTTCCTGACTCTTGGCATCTTTCCTTTTCCTTCAATGCAGTGGACACCCATTTGAATGGGTCGCTGACCACGTGGAACAAATGTTTGATTTGTTTTGTTCTGCTTTACATAATTTTAAAGTTTTTAAATATTTGCTTTTTATTGTTTTAAATCACTTACAAAAATTATTATCTTTTCTAATTATACTGTATGTCTGACGGCCATCTCAGTGGGGTTCGTGAGGTTAGTTCATACAGCAAAAATGCATCTGGGTGGGGAGAGACAGGAGGCAGTGTGTTCAGGCAGCTGTCCAAGTTTAGCAGACTTGACCCCAAGGGTAATGCAGAACACAGGAAAATGCTTTCAAAAAATCAGAGCAATTATCTACTTTGCAATATCTGCACCCCAAGATAAAGTCAAAAGTCTCAAGGATTATCTAGGGGCATTCTTCCTTTAACTAACAGTTTTGGCAACTATGCTTTTCAAACAATGTTTCACATTCTCTAGGACAAGTCAGTAAAATCACTCTGAAATTAAAAGTGTTTTTTTCCTGTTTGTATACAGTATGCATCCCAAAGCTGAACAAAACGTTTGCCAGGCTGTTGTTGAATCAAAACGCAGTGCAGTCACAGATTCCTGGCTTTATAGATGCATCTTGGACAACATGATTATCCTATAAAGCCAGGTATTTCAAGAGATGGAGCTTTAACAATTCTAAGAGCCTTGGGACCTTCTCTTGAACATTACAGACACTATAAAAGGGGAAGTTATTGGTGCCACTTAATTTTAACAGCAGAAGATCAAATGAATGGTAGCAGTAAATCAAGATGTACTTTTGCAGTAAGTATAACAGGGGTTCATTGAATAGCGGGTAATATAAACAGCCTTAAACTGTCATGCTGAGTAAATGTACCACTATTATTCTTACCAATTAGTTCTTTATTTATCTGCCTAAAGAAGCTACTTTGCCTGCTTTTCCTTCTAGAAAGTTTCTTACTGTGGAAAAGAATGCAATTCAAATGCTATCCCCATGAGCTTGAGTGGGAAAGATCAAAATTTATCCCTGCAATATTTGATGTTTTTTTATACTGTATTAACTGAAAATGTCTGATCTTTAATTCACAAACTGATATTATGATATAATATTTTATGTGGGATATTACAATTGTGCTAACCTCAATTTGCTGTAGAAATCAAGAAGTAAAAAATCTCTCTATTTGTTAAAACATGGTCCTCTACGACTAACCAGGCCGATGGAGCATGCAACTGTAACATATGTGTGAACTGCAAAAGTCTGGATATTTATTACGCCAAGGAGCACAACAAAGAACAGATCTGAGAGCAAAAACTCTCAATATTGAAAGCCTTTTTATTGACAGAATCATGATCAGCCAACCTAGAAGAGCAGAACACCAGCTAGACTTAGGAAGCTTTATATTATCCTTGACGAAGAAGCCCACAATTGATACCACATCCACCGTCCCAATCACTACCCCAGAAGTAGCATAGTGACTAAATTGCACCATTTACAAAATGCGGAGCACTGCTGCAGGAAAGCATCATCAAGAACCTCCCACCATCCAGGCCATGTTCTTTCCTCATTGCTGTCATCGGAAAAAAGGTACAGAAGCTTCAAGACCCACTGCACCAGGTTGAGGAACAAATATCAGGCTATTGAACCAGAGGGGATAACCTCACTCAATTTCACTTGCCCCATCACTGAACTGTTCCCACAAACTATGGATCCTTCATCTCATGTTTTTGTTATTTATTATTTTGTTATTTATTGCTTATTTTTTTCTATTGTATTTCCACAGTTCATTGTTTTTTTTTATATACATGGGTTATTGTCCAACCTGTTGGGTGAGACCTTTCTTTCATTCTATTGTGTTTCTCCTATATAATTGTCCACAAGTAAATGAATCTCCGGGTTGCAAATGGCGACGATATTCATATATGCTACTTTCACTTTATTTCTCAGTCCTCTCAACCTCTCCCAACAAGAAGCAGCAGGATATCAGGGAAAACTGGCTCCTCCAAATTCTTTTCTAATTCACACATCACCCTGACTTTGAAATAAAGTGTGTGCTTGTTGTGTATGTGGCTTGGTTATACAACAATGCTATTAATAAAAATGCTGGAGATGGGAGCTAAGTTTCATGGATCTTTACTGGCAGAAATCCAAACTCGACACACATGTTCAGATCAATACGCGCGTAATAGCGCATGCAACAATGTGTTACTAAAATATAAAGCAGTCCCTTATTATAATGTAGGCTATACAGTACACTCCTCCCCTTTTATTTTAATAGTGTATCAACTGTTTTTTTTACTGGGGCATTATGCTAAACAAATATGTTTACCCTTAACATACAAACACCTACCCTTTGTTTACCTAGCAACTTAATAATATCAAATTATAATAAGCTTTTTTTTACTGTTGGTCTAAAACCCATTTATAGCACAAGTCCCTGGGGGGTGGTCTTCTCTAGATTGTCTGGCACTGAAGCAAATCGGTCTTCACTCTATTGTCTGGAATAAATTAAACAATCCACAAATTGGCAGGTTCCAGCCATAGACAGTAGTCACCTGCATCTTGCAAAGATGACAAAAGCAAAGTGAAATCCGTGTAAAGGTGAATGTTATTCTTAAAAATATTACAATCATCAAAACTGAGATGGCATTGGAAAGTATCTTCAAATAGTGTGTTCTTCAGTCTGTCAATAAACTTGTTTGTTTTAATACAGATTTCCATATAAAAGTCATGAACAGTTGACCTCCGCGCACAGGGAGTTAAGAAGATGTGCACCTCCAACTTGCTAAGAGTTCTAGACAGCAGATCGCCTCCATATAATGAAGACTCCTCTGTGCAGCTGTCCTAGATATATATGCATCTTTGTGCTATCACTTGTCTTCCTTACCCATATCTCATTTGTTCCAACTGAGCTAATTACACAGCTAATCTTCTTATTCTCCTTAGATTCCAAATAGATGGCCTGACCTTCATGATACCATCTCTTTTCGTAATATAACTTTCCATCTTCTATTCGTGCTTCATATCTTTGTGCTGGTGATTCAGCAGGAGTGCTGAGAAGATGCTCAGGAGAAGACAGAGATGCTGGTTTTTTTGGAGATTTAAGCTTATTGAGAGTTTGCAGATCTTCCATTATCTGTTCATCTGTTAACAAGTAATTTAACTGCACAGATGTAGGTTTTCATCTTTTGTCTGTAATCGGAGCAGGGTCATTAGGTCTCCTCAGTTTCCTAGTCATTATTGGCTTTACCTCAGTAGAATCTCCTGTGATTTCCATTGCTAACCTCTCATTCTCAATCATCTTTTTCTTTTCTTCTAACTCAAATCTTTTTATCTTCAAATTCATTCACTGCTGCTTTCTTCTCTTTAATATAATTCCTTTCCACTTGTTCTGTCTCCAGTTGCAGAAAAGCTCTGCATTTTGTATTCTTTCCTTGTATTGTTGATCTAGTTTCTTCATCCTTTTCTGATACTCCTGCAAAGTGCCTTCCTGTAACTGCTGTAGCTGCCTTTTGAGAGAAGTCAATTTCTCCTGGTACATCTGCTCTTTTACTTCCAGATAGTCTTCATCATCCTGCTTATTGGCAATATCTGTCTCATTTGCATCCTCCGTATCTTCATCCAAGTCACGGCCACGGATACTGCGTTCATCCTCGTCAACACTGTCTAGCTCCTCCTCATCGTTGTAACAGTGGACAATGGGTGAGAGGAGAGCTGCGGACATCTTCCCCACCGAGCTGCCCTCTTTTGTTGACACATCTAGTGCCTTGATGGTGTGCCAATCCAACCGGATTTTCTTGAGCCATTCACGTCCCAACAATGGTGGTCCTCCATTTTTCAGTACACACAGGTTCAGCTGCTGTGTTTTGTCTCTGTAGGTCACTGTCACTTTAATTTTACACTTTCTGTGCTGTGTAAGTCTTTAGCAGTAGTTTAGTTCATTTCTGAGGTATGTGAGAAAACAGTCGTTTGTAGTCGTGTACAGAGATCACTGTTAAAGCTGAGCCTGTGTCCAAATCCATTTTCAGTCTCACGCCTGCCACTTGTGGAGTGATCCTTATTACTCTTCGATCATCTGTCTCTTTCACACTGTGAAGTTGTAGACAAGACTATTCACTTTTGTCTGAGTCATTTTCATCAGAACTGCTTTCTTCCATTTTGTGTACATTGTTGTGTTTTCCTTTCTGGGGTTTCTTGTTCCTCTGTATTTTGTTCTTTTTCTGCTGGTTACTAGCTTTGCAAACTCCGCCGGAAGTTTCATGGATCTTTTCTGGCAGAAATCCGAACTCGACACACACGTACAGATCAATACACACCTAACAGCGCATGCATAATATGCACCTAATAGCGCATGCAACGACGTGTTACTAAAACATAAAGTAGTCCTTTATTATAATGTAGGCTATACAGTACAGTGCTCCTCATTGTCACTGTGTAAAATATTTAGGAACTCTTTGGTCAAGAAGATAACTCACAACTGACTTGACAAGAACTGGATCCAGGCAGCAAATCTTTGCATTACTCACGATGCCCATATCCACAAGATTAAAAAGTGTACAAAGTAATAGTTCACTGTCATATTGCAACATATAGTATCATGAAATGTTAAAACACATTCTTTCAAAAAAATGTACATAGTCTTTATGCAGTGAAAGTACCAAAAACATGCTAAGGCAGAACAAAAAATGTTGAGAGATGGAATTTTATTTCTACAGAGCACTGAACCTGAATGAAAACTCCATGAAAGTAATCAATCACTTCACCTCTCCCTGATACAGAGAGATATGCTAGTTAGACACTGCTGTAAACAGCTTCTGGAATGATGCACTGAAATACTATCCACTGCTTGATGTTACTATACTTATCATCACATCTGCAACAGTCCGTGTTTCCCAGTAAACTCAATTTAAAAGACAGTGACGTAATCTTATTTTTCAAGTCCATATGACCATAAGGCACAGGGTCAGAATTAGGCCATAATTCCATATCGGCTGGTTTATTATCCCTGTCAACCCCATTCTCCTGCCTTCTCCCTGTAACCTTTGACACCCTTATTGATCCAGAACCTCAGGCGTTAACCCTTTCATTCCTGGGATCATTCTTGTGAACCCCCTCAGGCCCCTCTCCAATGCCATCGCACCCTTTCATATATAAGGTGCCCAAAACTGCTCACAACACTCTCGGGTGCTGTCTGACCAATTCCTTATAAAACCTCAGCATGACATCCTTTCTTTTATATTGCATTCCTCCAAATGAATACTAACATTTCTTCTCTTACCAGCTGCAAGTTAATCTTTAGCGAATCCTGCACAAGGACTTCCAAGTTCCTTTGCACCTCTAATTTCTGAATTTGTTCTCTGTTTAGAAAATAGTCTATGCCTTATTCCTTCTACCAAAGTGCATGACCATATGCTTCCTTACACTATACTTCATCTGCCAATTCTCCCAGCCTGTCTACAGACATCCCACCTCTCCCGGAAGTTCCGGGAGCCTCCCACATTTGAATAGTGGCTCCCTGATGCCTGCAAATTATATACAATATCACGGAAATCAATTCTTTTGAGAACGAGCGAGCGAAAGCAAGTGATAGAGCGAGGGAGCACGCGAGCAAGAGAGCGCAAGAGCAAGTAAGCGAGAGCGCGAAAGAGAAAGCAAGCGAGAGCAAGCAAGCCAGTGAGCGAGAGCAAGTGAGAGAGCGAGAGAGCGCGATAGCGAGAGCAAGCAAGCCAGTGAGCGAGAGCAAGCCAGAGAGCGAGAGAGAGCGCGAGAGAGAAAGCAAGTGAGAGCAAGCAAGCCAGAGAGCGAGAGAGAGCGTGAGAGAGAGTGAGAGAGCGCGAGACAGAAAGCAAGCGAGAGAGAGTGAGAGAGCGCGAGAGAGAAAGCAAGCGAGAGCAAGCGAGAGAGCGCGAGAGAGAAAGCAAGCGAGAGCAAGCAAGCCAGAGAGCGAGAGAGAGCGCGAGAGAGAAAGCAAGCGAGAAAGAGCTTGAGAGCAAGCAAGCGAGAGAGCGAGAGAGAAAGCAAGCCAGAGCACGCGAGCGAGAGACAGAGAGAGCGCGAGAGAGTGCACGAGCGACCACGAGAGAGAGAGAGAGAGAGAGAGAGCGCGCAAGCATGCACCATGGCAGAGTGCTCTAAAAAAAAGAAAATATAAAACGTACATCACCCCAGACTACACTGAAGTGTACCCCTGCTTAACAGGGGTTAAAAATAATGACAGTGTTGCTCACTGCACTGTTTACAACAGTGACTTTTCTATGGCCCATGGAGGGTTAAGACTGTAAAAGGCATGTTGAGGTGAATTTAACAGGTGTCATTCGTTCATTAGCATAGCTAACGTTATTTAAACTAGCTGACCAGCTGCTGAGGAGCTACTCTGTTGCAGACATCCCACCTCTCCTGGGAGTCTCCCGCAAATTGATGGTGCTACCTCCCTGAAATGAGTTTTGGCAGGGTGGGATGTCTGTGTCTAAGACCTTCTGCAGACTCCCTGCTTCCTTAACACTACTCCCTATCTTTGTATCATCTATAAAATTACCCATAAAGCAATCAATTCTGTCAACCAATTTATTGAGATATAATGTGAAAAGAAGCTGTCCCAACAATGGCCCCTGAGGAACACAACTAGTCACTGGCAGCAAATCAGAAACAGCCTCTTTTTTTCCCACTCTTTGCCTCCTGCCAGTCAGCCAAACTTCTAACCATGCTCGTATCTTTCCTATATACCATGGACTCTAATACCAAGTCATTTAAACAGAGTGCATCTGTGTAAGATAACTTTGGCATTACTCAGAATAATTTCTGCATAAAGGTATCCAAAAGTGAACGCTGTGTAACTCCTGTTAGAGTTCTTTGTTCTGCAAACAAGGCCACTGCCATGGTGATTATACACAGTGAGTGAATCATTTTCCATCCCAGCACAGAGGCAATACAACTGTCACAGTGAGCAATAGCCTTGTCCAGAGCGTAACTTTACACTGACTTTTTAAAAAATGGAACAAGTATATTTTCTATTTCTGTACAAGCTCTGAGCCTTCTCCTTTGATAGGATGTAACTAAAATAAAATACTACAAGGATAAAGATTTTGTGTGTGTTGGAAGGATAAAGATTTCTTGTGTTTCCTATTCATTGAGGTAGCATTCTTTTCATAAAATATAATTTAATTATTCATGGAACGGGGAAAAAAAGATCAGAAGGAAACACACATAACCCTCTTTATAGGTAGACCACAGAAGATACATCTATAGAAAGTAAATGCATCAGGCAAAGGATAAAAGAGCAGAGTACTAACTAAATATTACTTAAAGTGTTTTGATGTAGATTGGAAATAATTGTAGTAAATAATTTAGATGATTGGCAGTTGTATGAAAATTATGATAGGAACACCCAGTGTATTCTTTATAATGGTCTACCTTCAGGAAAAGTTATTACAAAGGTCCTCAACAACCTCCTCCTCCCATTGGCCAAAGAGCTCCTCTAGAGATGGTCGACAGGCAGATGGAGCCAGGTGAGACAGAGGCTTCTTATTAGGCCTTCTCCCACTGACACCTTCCAGTCTAGATATTCAGGCACCTCCCAGTCTCTACCCCGCTAACAGCATTCACCTGCCTCTTGTTTCCAGAATCATCAACTTCTGCCTTTTTAATACCAAAGGTTCATTTTATTATCAAAGTACGTACAGTATATAGAATACAACTCTGAGATTTGTCTCCTGCAGATAGCCATAAAGTGCGGAAAACCATAGAAATAGTTGAAAGAAAGACATCAATCCCCCCCATGAAAGGAAAAAGAAACAAAAACTTGCAAACCCCACCCCCTCCGCCAAACCCTCCCTCACACAAAAACTAAGAGATCACCCAGATAGAGAAACAGCAGCAAGGACATCAGATCCCAAAACCCCAGCCTGCCAATCAGCAACAAGAAAGGATGAGCGAGAACACCATAAAAAAAGATAGAACTGTAAGTGGCCAATATGAACAACAGTTAGCTTGAACAACAGTCCAGCGACACAAGCCATTGACTTCCCCGAGAGAAGCGACTTGACCCAGCGGCCCTTCCAAGGGCAGCAACATGAACCAGTTGCCCTTACGAGATCAGCGATTCAAACTAGCGGCCCCTCCGAGGGTGGTGACACGAGCCAGCAGCTCCTGCGAGGGCAGCAATTTGAACCAGTGGCCCCTCTGAGGTGGTGACACGAGCTGACGGCTCCTCCAGGGATGGTGACTCAAATCTGCGGCTCCTCTGAGGACAATGACTTGAACCCGGTGGCCTCTCTGAGAACCGTTCACTCTCCTCCGCATTTGCCTCGATATTTCAATCTTCCTCAATGCTTTAATCGTGGCCCCTCATTTCGTCTCTAAGCTTCTCCTCATGGCAGCTCATTTCTCTCCTGGAATCTTCTCAGGGACAGCAGGGTGCTAGCTCACTCAATCAAACCACAGACTGTTAAGTCACAGGTTCCAACAGTTTCAAAAACAAAATTAAGATAAAAAGAATAAGTTGAAAATGTAGAAAAACTGAAATGATTGATTATCTGGAAGATGTTCCCCGAAGAATCGTTGTTCATTGGCACCATGTTGACCTGCCCTTGTTCACTCATTGAACCAACTGGCCTCAACAAGATGCTCCTGACTTCCACTCTCCCTGCCTATATTTACTTGCGGCCTGTTGTGATTAGTTTACGTTCTCTCTAGCTTGTGGCCTCTTGCGGCTTGTTATTGTGTGATCTATTATTAAAATTATTGTTTGCTGCTAAACCACTCCACTGCTCTGCTTTTGGGTCAAGCCGCCTCTACAATTCCTGACACTGGGAAGTGATAGGTAGGAAGCAAAAGGAAAGAAAAGCAAGTAATTTAGCTAAATAGAGTCAGGAGGGGGAATGGATAAAGATAACAGCTAATTGGTGATTCCAGCATCCGCCATCTTGTCTGTCTCGAGGTACTACAGATTTTATTCAGCTGCCTTATATTTCCTCCCATTCATTCCACTTGCTTAAGCAGTTAAATCTAAATTTCTGAATAAAATGACTATAAATTTTAATAGTCATGTAGTTTTTGGGAGTTGCTTTCACTTAGCAGGAGTTGCTGAACTGGAAGTTCGGTCATATTTGATGATGAGCAAACATCCTCAACCAGTACCAGCAAAAACAGATTAGTTATGGGGAAAGTGTGTTCTAGGGTCAGCTTTTCTGTTTGTTGCACAGTCTATTCACTGGGCATTCATTTATAGAAAACACTCAGGTAAACTTCTGAAGCATCAAGTTGCAGAGATAAAATTTAAAAAATTATAAATAATGGCAACTGAAGCAATTCAACCCATTGAACAGATGAAGGCTTTGGAATATTGGTTTCAACACAGATAGATTATTACAAACATTTTAATTCATTATTCTGTTCACTAATTTTTAAATTAACTTGTTTCCATTAGTGCTGACATCATCAAGTCTGGCAAAGTTTATTGCATGAATTTGTGTGACTGTATTCCAAAATTTAATCTTTGCTTAATTTTGTCATCTCTATTGCTTTGTACATTAATCTACAACAATGGAAATCTGCATTTTAGGTCCTGGAAGGAAGATAATGCTAAATACTTCTGTAGCACTTAATGGTCCATCGCACTATGACGTGGTAAACATTCTCTGTCTTTTGGAATTTAATGAAAAGCTTTATGTTTTACAAAGCTTTTCCAGTTCTAGGCTTGTACACTTAATGCTAAGTTCTCTAAGATAAAGTTGTGTCTTAAAATACTCAAATGATTGTAGGTTTGCTTTAAAAATAAAATCTAACCTCTTGAAGGTTGTAGTGGCACAGCTCACATGTATCATGGGAATAAAATTTCTAGCAGAATGAGACAACAATAGCCAAATTATTTTCTTGCTTTGCAGATGCTGTGAAGAGTTAATGCAATCTATAGTCTGGAGTAGTTTAATACTGCAGTATCCAATGAGAACTAATGAAGCAGAAATGGAGTCTAAATACATTATTTTTCTAAAATTGTATTTGAAACCACTTCAGGTTGCCCCAGAGGAGCAAGCAAAACATCATATTCTGCTGTGAAGCATTTATGTATTGAGGACACACACCAGTTTCTTTTGTTGATAAATATTATTTTTGGTAGAATCTCAAAATCTTTTGCTGCATACACTTCCCAAAAAGTGATAGGCATCATATCATAACAAAGCCAAGCAGGTGTAGAACTGTAAGACACTTCTTCCATATGCTTCTTATTAATACTTTGGCATGATCCTAGAACAAAGATCTTTCCATTTCAGCTGTCCAAATTCATCACTGGCAAACCCTATTTCAACCAACTAGTTGACATAATTGAATCTCCACAGTTACAGTCATTCCTTCACCTTGTTAGATAAACAGGAAAGAACACAAAATGACTCACGGTGCTCAGTGAAGGAATTTTTCTTCACTTGGTATATACTCCAATGATTAATTCCTGTTACTTCAACAATGTTCTTTCAGACATCAGTTTTGAGGATTATTTAGATTTGCCTTGTCCAAGACTCAGAGGCCAGATGAATAAGACAAATTTTATTTGGACAATCCTCATGGAAACAGAGATATTTTCTGGGTTTGCAATATGGGTTGGCGTCAACCCATTTAATATGGAGTTTGCCAACTTCGTGGAACGTAAACAGTTTTCAGTAAGGCCAAGGAAACTGTTCTTCTTGAACAATAACCATTTTCAGTAAGCCCCAGCTGCAGAATTATAAATGATAATCATATCTGGTGTATCATGTTCAGGAAAATTAGCTATGACAATTATTATATTATATGAAGCATAGGAGCTGGGAGTAAGAAAAATTAATCATAAAAGAAATGACTAAACACCATTTTATTCATTTAAAGCATGGGTTATAAAATATTACATGCATAAATATGTCTCAAACTTAAAATGTACTCAAGGTTCTTCAGTAATAGAAAACATTTTTAGTAAGTTCCTCAGTGTTGGAAAAGAAATCATGTTTTATTGTGAAACCCTCATTGAATATATCTGCTAAATCTTATATGCAGCATCATATGGCTTAGCTTCATTATGGTTGGAGTCGGAATTTCAGACCTGGGTTTATATTGCAAACCTCTCACTGGAGATTTCTCTCTCACATTACCTGATATATAACGTTTGCTCTATTTCATAAACAATCTTTTATGTTCATATCCTCTTGACAAGTAGAATCATACAAAGTTGACTCATCCTGTAAAAGTTCATGTTGCACAAATATTATCTGGCATTCTTGCAACCTCTTACTAAAAAGTTTATGCCAAATTGAAAATAGCAAGGCCTCCGGGCCAATGGTATACCTCAAGTTCTAATCTTTGGTGGAGTTGCAAATCGGCCATAAATTTACAAACTCATCTCCAATATCTAGGATACAGGTGGTGTGCCAAATAACTTCAGGGTCTCATAATCATGACCATCCTGAAGAAAGGAAATAACTTCAAATGTGGTAATTAAAGGGGGCCCCCTTGCTCTTTGCTATGGGGTAAATCACTAACTCCAGAATACAAAAGTCAAAACCAAAGTCCCAGCAACTGAGGCCAGAGTGGGACCCTGAAAAACATGGAAGACACCTCAGTTCTTCTAACATATTACTTAGCAACAGCAGACATCAGCATTGAAATTAACAAACACTACAAATGCCACAAACCTGGCACAAAACAATATGACCCATTGGGCAGTAGTAATCCCTACCATTCTTTAACCATGTAATGAACGAGATTATCAATAGCAATCACTTTGAATGACCTGAGAGTACTATCAATGTTGTCTCTAACCCTCTCCATCTCCACTGTCAAAAAAGTAACTCCATGGCCAACCTCCTCTACCAGGTTAACATCCCCTATACTGTGACTCAGTCAGTTCCCGAGAGTAGGCTGCATCACACAGACCTAAACCCACACTTCTGAAATATTCTATTCTCTTAAAAGAGGAAATGACCTAATGATATTTTCAAAGCTTCCTTGTAATGCCCCCACTGAGTGGGATTTTCTAGCCCATGACTGAACAAAATAAGGAGTATTTAGCAGTGATCAGATTTCCCAAATTGCAGTCTAAGCAATGCTTACTCTACCAGATAGCCATTCTGCAAGGCTCACATTCTCTTCAATAGTCACTGCAGATCCTGCAGAACTGGAGTAGAAGCAAACGGTAGGGATATGGAGGGCTATTGTCCTGGTGCAGGTTGATGGGAGTAGTCAGTTTAATTGGTTTTGGCATCGACTAGATGGGCTGCAGGGCCTGTTTCTATGCTGTACTTTATGACTCTATGACTTAGGAGACTGCCAAAGAAAGAGGAAAAAGAGATAGAAAGAAGAAGAGTCTTCTGCTGAATTCCAGGAAAATGCATTGTTTGGAAAATTGATTTTTTTTAAATCTTCTTCAGAATGAGGAACAGCTCAGTCCTTGAGCTTCTGATAATGTAGCTCACAGCACAACATGTTTTACTTTTGCATTTATAATTAAAATAAAAGACCATGGCAGTAGTTATAACATTCTACGCCCAAGGAATTGTTTCTGTGCTGTACTTCTCTATGACTCTAAGTCATCCTCAGACCTAAGAGACTGCCTAAGAAAGATGAAAAAAGAGGTAGAAAGAACATAGAACAGACAATAGTACAGCACAGTACAGGCCCTTCAGCCCACAATGTTGTGCCAACCCTCAAACCCTGCCTCCCTATAAGCCCCCACCTTAAATTCCTCCATATACCTGTCTAGTAGTCTCTTAAACTTCACTAGTGTATCTGCCTCCACCACTGACTCAGGCAGTGCATTCCACACACCAACCACTCTGAGTAAAAAACCTTCCTCGAATATCCCCCTTGAATTTCCCACCCCTTACCTTAAAGCCATGTCCTCTTGTATTGAGCAGTGGTGCCCTGGGGAAGAGGCGTTGGCTATCCATTCTATCTAATCCTCTTATTATCTTGTACACCTCTATCATATCTCCTCTCATCCTCCTTCTCTCCAAAGAGTAAAGCCCTAGCTCCCTTAATCTCTGATCATAATGCATACTCGCTAAACCAGGCAGCACCCTGGTAAATATCCTCTGTACCCTTTCCAATGCTTCCACATCCTTCCTATAGTGAGGCGACCAGAACTGGACACGGTACTCCAAGTGTGGCCTAACCAGAGTTTTATAGAGCTGCATCATTACATCGCGACTCTTAAACTCTATCCCTCGACTTATGAAAGCTAACACCCCATAAGCTTTCTTAACTACCCTATCCACATGTGAGGCAACTTTCAGGGATCTGTGGACATGTACCCCCAAATCCCTCTGCTACTCCACACTACCAAGTATCCTGCCATTTACCTTGTACTCTGCCTTGGAGTTTTTCCTTCCAAAGTGTACCACCTCACACTTCTCCGGGTTGAACTCCATCTGCCACTTCTCAGCCCACTTCTGCATCCTATCAATGTCTCTCTGCAACCTTTGACAATCCTCTACACTATCTATAACACCACCACACCACCAACCTTTGTGTTGTCTGCAAACTTGCCAACCCACCCTTCTACCCCAACATCCACGTCGTTAATAAAAATCACAAAAAGTAGATGTCCCAGAACAGATCCTTGTGGGACACCACTAGTCACAATCCTCCAATCTGAATGTAATCCCTCCACCACCACCCTCTGCCTTCTGCAGGCAAGCCAATTCTGAATCCACCTGGCCAAACTTCCCTGGATCCCATGCCTTCTGACTTTCTGAATAAGCCTACCGTGTGGAACCTTGTCAAATGCCTTACTAAAATCCATATAGATCACATCCACTGCACTACCATCATCTATATGCCTGGTCACCTCCTCAAAGAACTCTATCAGGCTTGTTAGACACGATCTGCCCTTCACAAAGCCATGCTGACTGTCCCTGATCAGACCATGATTCTCTAAATGCCCAGAGATCCTATCTCTAAGAATCTTATTCAACAGCATTCCCACCACAGACGTAAGGTTCACTGGTCTATAATTACCCGGACTATCCCTGCTGCATTTTTTGAACAAGGGGACAACATTTGCCTCCCTCCAATCCTCCGGTACCATTCCCATGGACAACGAGGACATAAAGATCCTATCCAGAGGCTCAGCAATCTCTTCCCTCGACTCGTGGAGCAGCCTGGGGAATATTCTGTCAGGCCCCAGGGACTTATCCGTCCTAATGTATTTTAACAACTCCAACACCTCCTCTCCCTTAATATCAACATGCTCCAGAACATCAATCTCACTCATATTGTCCTCACCATCATCAAGTTCCCTCTCATTGGTGAATACCGAAGAGAAGTATTCATTGAGGACCTCGCTCACTTCCACAGCCTCCAGGCACATCTTCCCACCTTTATCTCTAATCAGTCCTACCTTCACTCCTGTCATCCTTTTTTCTTCACATAATTGAAGAATGCCTTGGGGTTTTCCTTTACCCTACTCGCCAAGGCCTTCTCATGCCCCCTTCTTGCTCTTCTCAGCCCCTTCTCAAGCTCCTTTCTTGCTTCCCTATATTCCTCAATAGACCCATCTGATCCTTGCTTCCTAAACCTCATGTATGCTTCCTTCTTCCACCTGACTAGATTTTCCACCTCACTTGTCACCCATGGTTCCTTCACCCTACCATTCTTTATCTTCCTCACCGGAACAAATTTATCCTTAACATCCTGCAAGAGATCTCTAAACATCGACCACATGTCCATAGTACATTTCCCTGCAAAAACATCATCCCAATTCACACCCGCAAGTTCTAGCCTTATAGCCTCATAATTTGCCCTTCCCCAATTAAAAATTTTCCTGTTCTCTCTGATTCTATCCTTTTCCATGATAATGCTAAAGGCCAGGGAGCAGTGGTCACTGTCCCACAGATGCTCACCCACTGAGAGATCTGTGACCTGACCCGGTTCATTACCAAGTACTAGATCTGGTACGGCATTCCCCTTGGTCAGCCTGTCCACATGCTGTGACAGGAATCCGTCCTGGGCACACTTAACAAACTCTGCCCCATCTAAACCCTTGGAATTAATCAGGTGCCAATCAATATTAGGGAAGTTAAAGTCACCCATGATAACAACCCTGTTATTTTTGCACCTTTCCAAAATCTGCCTCCCAATCTGCTCCTCTGTATCTCTGCTGCTACCAGGGGGCCTATAGAATACCCCCAATAGAGTAACTGCTCCCTTCCTGTTCCTGACTTCCACCCATATTGACTCAAAAGAGGATCCTGCTACATTTCCCACCCTTTCTGTAGCTGTAATAGTATTCCTGACCAGTAATGCCACCCTTCCTCCCCTTTTTCCGCCCTCTCTATCCCTTTTAAAGCACTGAAATCCAGGAATATTGAGAATCCATTCTTGCCCTGGTGCCAGCCAAGTCTCTGTAATAGCCACTACATCATAATTCCACATATGTATCCAAGCTCTCAGTTCCTCACCTTTGTTCCTGATGCATTTTGCATTGAGGTACACACATTTCAGCCCTTCTACCTTACTGTCTTTACACCATTTATTCTGCTTCTCTTTCCTCAAAGCCTCTCAATATGTTAGATCTGGCTTTACTCCATGCACTTCTTTCACTGCTCTATCGCTCTGGGTCCCATCCCCCTTGCAAATTAGTTTAAACCCTCCTGAACCATGCCAGCGAACCAACTTGCAAGGATATTGCTCCCCCTCGAGTTCAGGTGCAACTCATCCAATCTGTACAGGTCCCACCTTCCCCAAAAGAGATCCCAATGATCTAAAAATCTAAAACCCTGCTCCCTGCACCAACTCCTCAGCCACGCATTCAACTGCCATCTCCTCCAATTCTTACCATCACTGTCACGTAGCACTGGCAGCAATCCTGAGAACGCCACCCCTGAGGTCCTGTTCTTCAGCCTTCAGCCTAGTTCCCGAAACTCACACTTCAGGACCTCATCCCTCTTTCTGCCTATGTCATTGGTCCTAACATGTATCACGACTTCTGGTTGCTTTCCCTCTCGTACCAGGATGTCGTGCACCCGGTCAGAGACATCCCGGACCCTGGCACCCGGGAGGCAACAAACCATGCGAGTGTCCTCACGTCCACAAAATCTCCTGTCTGCTCCCCTGACTGTAGAGTCTCCAATGACAACAGCTCTCCTCTTCTCCGCCCCATGCTTCTGCACCACCGGGTCAGACTCAGTGCCAGAGGCCCTATCACCATGGCTCACACCTGGTCGGTCGTTCCCGCCGACAGTATCCAGGACGGTAAACTTATTATTCAGGGGAATGGCTACAGGGGTGCTCTGCACTACCTGTCTGCTCACCTTCACTTTCCCCCCTCTGACTGTCACCCAATGACCTGCTTCCGACAGCCTAGGTGTGACTACCTTCCTGTAACTCTCATCTATGACTGCCTCATTCTCCCTCATGGGTCGAAGGTCATCCAGCTGCTGCTCCAGATTCCTTACATGGTCTTCCAGGTCACCCAGCCGTATGCACTTCTGGCAGATGTGACTCTGCGGGAGAGGGGAGTTCCCCCAAGACTGCCACATCTCACATGAGAGGCACATCACCATCTCAGGAGACATTGTAAAAACTAACTGCGAGCTAGCTTGTCCTCCACCTCTTCTCGTCGAAGCCTCTCGAGTCAAAGCCACAAAGCTCCACTCCTTCACTGGCCCACTCACTCACTGGCCGCTTTCCACAGGCCGCTTCGTTTGAGCTATCCCTCTATTTATCTGTTTGAGCTTTTCAAAATGCTTGGTCACTTGACTTCAATTGCCCAATCAGCTGCTTTCTGCTGAGTCTGAGCTATTCAATCTTAATTGTCTAATCAACGGCTTTCTGCTGATCTATTCAAATCTTGATTGAAATGTCTTCTGCTGAATTCTGGAAAAACGTTCATTAAAAAAAACATGGTAGTAATTATAACCTTCTAGGTCCAAGGGATGGTTGTTGCAAAAGATTCAGTGACATATGCAGTCATTCTTAAAGCAACATTTAGGATATACCCAATGACAAAACCACAATAATGTTCTCAGGAAAACTTTGCTTTTAGTTCTGAAGTGTAAAATTAGGCATAATGATGATTCAAGTAACTGAATTACAAGTAAAAACAAACCAAACATCTAAGAGTTAGAATAATAAGAAATGTGCAGCTCAGTAACATAGCATGGGTGGCTTGATAGAGTAGCAGCTAGTGCAGGGGTTCCCAAGTGAGCAATATCACCTCCTGAGGGTGATGGGAGTATCTGAGGGGGTGATAAGAATAAAGGGGGCATGAGCCTTATAATACTTCACAGAAACATTTGATCCTCATGCCTCATAATTGTTCACAATGTTCACATAACCAATCAGTTCAAGCTGACGAGTCAATTCAGATTGGCAAAAACATCTCCTCTCCAATCTCCATCAGCACAGAATTGCACAGGGGTATGTGCTCAGCCCTCTGCTCTATTTGCTTTTTTTTTATACAGGCATCCGTTAGTCTCATGAGACGATGGATTTGCGCCTTGCAAGGTTTCCAGGGCGCAGGCCTGGGCAAGGACCAGCAGCTGCCCATGCTGCAAGTCTCCCCTCTCCACGCCACTGATGTTGTCCAAGGGACATTAGGACCCATACAGCTTGGCACCAGTGTTGTCGCAGAGCACTGTGTGATTAAGTGCCTTGCTCAAGGACACACACGCTGCCTCAGCCAAGGCTTGAACTAGCGGCCTTCAAATCACTAGACGAACGCCTTAACCACTTGGCCACGCTTTATACCTATAAATGTGTGGCCAAGCACAGCTCCAACACCATATACAAGTTTGCTGACGACACCACTATTGTGGGCCATATCAAAGATGGTGATGAATCAGCATACAGGAGGGAGATTGAAAACCTAGCTGAGTGGTGTCATAACAACAACCTCTCACTCGATGTTAATTAGGCCACAGAACTGATTGTAGATTTCAGGAGAGGGAAACCAGAGGTACCTGAGCCAGTACTCATTGGAGGATCAGAGATGGAGAGGGTCAATACAGTAACTTTAAACTCCTGGGTGTAACTATCTCAGAAGTCCTGTCCTGGACCCATCATATATATATATAATTTCAAATTAAGTGCAACGGCGCCTCTACTTCCTCAGGAGTTTGTGGAGGTTCGGCATGTCATCAAAATTCTTGGAAAACTTCCGTAGACGTGTAGTGGGAAGCGTGCTGACTGGTTGCATTACGGCCTGGTATGGGAACGCAAATGCCTTTGAGTGGAAAGGTGGTGGGTTCAGCTCAGTACATCACGGGTAAAACCCTCCCAACCAATGAGCACATCTTCATGAAACGTTGCCACAGAAAAGCAGCATTCATCATCAAAGATCCTCATCACCCAGGCCATGCTCTTTTCTCACTGCTACCATCAGGTAGAAGGTAGAGTTGCCTCAGCACATACACCACCAGGTTCAAGAACAGTTCCTACCCTTCAACCATCAGGCTCTTGAACAAAAGCGGGTAACTACACTAATTCTATTTCATTATTCCCACAACCAGTGATCTCATTTTAAGGACTCTTTATCTTGTTATTTCATGCGCATTATTTATTGCTAATTATTTATATTTGCATTTGCACTGTTTGTTGTTCATTGATCCTGTTTACAGTTACTGTTCTATAGATTTGCTGGGTATGCCTGCAGGAAAAAGAACCTCAGGGTTGTATGCGGTGACTTGTGCGCACTCTGATAATACATTTTACTTTGAACTTTGAACTTTTTAACCATCTCATCTCTTGCTAACCTATCATTCTGTTAAGACTTTGCTCGAAGCACGTTATAATTGTTGAAAAGCAAAGCCGTGCTCAGCCTGCGTACCATTGCCATTCACTATTGTAATACAGTGTAACCTTTTGTGATTCCCGTACTCTAATCACGCAGTGATGCAATTCCTATGAATTAGGGTATGGGGTTCAATGGGGTAAAGTTCAGAATCTGCCCCTTTGAATCATCTTGACTGCATCTCTCTCTTTCAATATTTTTATTAGTTTCTACATAAAAGAATACAGAGTACAGTAAAGTATATATAAAGGTCGAAAAAAACAACTACTAATTACATTATATCTATTCAAAATAGCAATCTCATTACCCCGTATTCATGTAGGTTAGTCAGTTATATTGAAATACACTAATTCATTACAAAACAAAAAATCTGTTTATTAAGGAGGAAAAAAGGTAAAATACCTTCTCATAAAATAAAAATTAATAATAGCCAACATCTAAATTTAAACAACGAATTGCGGGTTTTGAAAGTTTTGAAAATAATTCAGAAAGAGTCCCCACAATGTTTGAAAGTCTTGACAAGATTCAGAAATTGAACAACGAATGCGTATCTCTCTAGCCCATGGCCCAAGTGAGTTGTCCCTGACCCACTTTATGTACCTTTAGGCAGACAGTCTGGTTTTGTCTGAGCTATGATGACATCACAACTTTCTCCTTTATTGATTGCAGTATTTGAGTTTGGACTTAAACAATAGCCAATTGACAGTGCTTGTTACTCTGTAATGAAAATGGCAGAGGCAGACCAGACGAAAGAGAAGTATAGACAGGTATAGTGTCGAGTATCTAAAATATGGATTTGTCCTAGCACTGAGCAGCCAACAGAAACCAAAGTGTCTATTGTATGAAAAAGTTTTTTCAAATGAGGCAATGAAACCATCCAGGTTCCTTGAACTTTCAAGGGAATGCACTCTGATAAAGCACACAAGAACTTAATTTATTTTCAGTCACTTCGTGAAAACTTTCAGAAATGGAAAACAATTCAAACATGTCTGCCAGCACTTCATAACAAAACAGTGATGGTTTGTGTGTGTGATTCATACAACATTTCATTGCTCATTGCTAAATCTGGAAAGCCCCATACAATTGGAGAAGAACTGATAAACACAAGAAAGTCTGTGGATGATGGAGGAATTCAGCAGGCCAGACAGCATCGATGGAACTGAATAAACAGTTGACGTTTTGGGTAGAGAACTTTCTTCAGGACACAGAAGACAGATGTCTCTCAAAAGGAAACTGCCTGAGATGCTTTTATGCAATCTTTGAAACAATGATAAAATATTTTGAAGACTCAAATGCTTCTTTCAGTAACTAACTCAAGAATATTAGATATGACATGGCTTATTTGTCAGAAGGATTCATGAAGTTTAATGAATTCAATCTTCAATTGCAAGGAAATGATATCGAATTTTTATCAAAATCAGTATGCTCCACACATCTGTCCAAATTAAACCTATTTAAGAGCAACTTTGGCCATTGTGATCTTTTCCAATTTCCGAGCCTCTCTGAGTTGAAAGAGAAAGAAGATGATGAAATTCAAATATACTGTGCTTATGTGGATAAGCTGCGTAGAGATATGTCAGAGAGATCTCAGGGTCTTGATCCAAATTCCAGATTGGATAATAAATTCATTCTTGAACACTCATAATGAGGGATTAACAGCAAGGATGGAGGAAGAATTGATTTTAGTGAACTTAGCTTCTCTACCAGAAACCAGTAGGCTGGCTCGATGATTTCTAAGTTACTAATGAAGTCACTGGAGCAGCATACTTGGAGAATTTCGAGGTATTAAGGCAAAGTTGTGAAGAGGAAATAAGGAAGTTGCAAAATGATAAAGGTAGGGTCAGTGATACATGGAGAGTAACATAGAAAATTGTAAAATTCTCCATTTTCAAGAAAATCAAAGAACAACCATTCTGATATTGCAGACACAAAGATGCAGAGGGAACTTGTGACTTTAGTGCATTATCAAAATGTGAGTACACAGAAAAGCAAGTAATTAGAAAAGTTAAAAATGTTGTAATTCATTGCTAGGATATTGAGTACAGAAGCATGGGGTTTATGTTTCCATTACTTAGGGTATTGGGGAGACAATATATGTGTTTGTGTGCAGGCCTCCATTTTTGAAGTATGTTAATGTGTTGGAAGCAGTTTAGTTAAGATTTACTAGACAACTACTCAGGAATGGCTGGATTGATTTACATAGAAAGATTGGGTTTGCTAGGGTAGGCTGTATCAACTTGAGCTTAGATAAATGTTTGAAACACGCAAGATCCTGAGGAGTCTTGATAGGGTAGATTTGGAGAGAATGATCCTCTTGTAGGAGAATCTGAAATTAAGGTTCACCGCTGAAAGAGAGATCTGACAGAGATAAGGTTACTCCTTCCCCCTCTTTTCTCCCTTTTGAGTTCTCTACTGAGGTCAGTGAAAGCAGTTTGTTTATATTTCTGAAGCAGAGCTTGATAGCTCTTGAAAAGTGAAGGAGTGAGAAGAAAATGTAGACCAGATGACAATGCAGAGTTGAGGTTATAATCATTGATAGCCTCAAAAACTGAAGCATTCTTTCTGTAATCATTCTATCAAAATTTTCTTTAATTTCAAAAACCTCCATTGGGTCACCTCCCAAATATGTAAAATTCTGTCTCCCTGGAAATAAAGTCGAATGCTTAGTTTGTTTTTTTTTAAGTATGCCTAATCTGTGGTACAACTCTTATTAACTGGTGTATTTGAATTTTGAGTTCCTTCTCTTCCTGTACTCCATCAATACTTACAGCTTCCAAGTTTTTAGAAAACTACTTCTTTCCAAAATGTACTCTTTCATATCCATTTGTGGTGAACTTCATTTGCCAATTATTTACCCATTCTGGAATTTTATCTATGCCTTCCTCAATTCTGTTTGTCAATTTCCGTATGCAATCCTCCCCCTTCCCCCACACAATATTCCTTCCTCTCTGACTCCTACATTAGTATCATCTGGAAATTTAGAAATTTGTTTTTGATTCGAGTTTAAATCCATAATGTAAATTATTTATAGCACTATTTCAGATACTGATCCACTACTCAGCTTCATCCACTTCAAATAGCTAATTTGACTCGGACTTTATTTTTGATTTTGAAGTCAGCTTGCTGTACATTCTGCACCTTGTCCATTGGCTCTGGATTCTGCAATCTTCTTTAATATGGGGTATCTTTACCAAAAGCCTTTTAGAAACCTAGATTACATACACTTCATTACTATTATCTACTCGCTGTTACCTCTTCAAAAGATTCAATACAGTTGGCCAGAAAAAAAATGACTTATTTAAAATATTTCCTGTTTCTGGATTTTCTTCCAATCCAAACCCAGATTTATTTATTATATGTAAATCTAAACATACAGTACATTGAAATGCATAATTTGCATTAACAATTAACATACGCAAGGATATGTTCAGGGCAGCCCACAAATGTAGCTACACATTCTGGCACCAACAAAGTATTCCCACCATAGTCTGCAGAACAACACAGAACACAATAAAACAGAGCATTCTATTCTTTCCTTTAGTAGGCATTCTACCAGTCCTCAGCTGGTGGTCTCTAATTCCTTGCATACTTCATACCCTAGTTGTGAAATTATAGTTATTACATTAGGCATCTTCCAGTTGTCTGGGATTAGGTCATTTTCTAATAAACTATAAAATATAAATAACAAAGCTTCCATCATCTCTTCTCAAGATTGTTTTGAAATATTGAGATAAAAATCCATCCAGACCAAGGAAATTACCTTCTTTGAAATTAATTAATTGAGTATGTATTTTATTAAATGACTTTCTCCTGTCCTTGTCCAATGATATGTCAATCTGCAGTATTTCCCTTGCAAATAATGAAACAATAAATTGATTTAATATTTGTGCCACATCCATGTCAATACCTCTGATTTTGTCCTGTATGTTCTTTAATGGTTCCATTCCTTGTTTTCTTAATTGATGTATCTGTGAAATATTTTACTTGTTTATATTATTTGATAATTTAATTTCATGCAGCCCTAATTCCCCTCTAAATCATTTACATTTTCTTTGATTATACTGTCTACTGCTGACAATGTGCCCAACATATGCCCCTGGGACATGCCGTCAGAATGAAAGGTAAAGATAACAGGTGTAGGCAACCTTGGTTTTCAAGAGACATTGAGGCCCTAATTAAGAGAAAAACGCTGGAGCATAGCAGGTATAGGCAAGTGGGAACAAATGAGGTGCTTATGGAGTATAAGAAATGCAAGAGAACACTTAAGAAAGCAATTAGGAAAGCTAAAAGAAAGCATGAAGTTGCTCTAGCAGACAAGGTGAAGGAGAATCCCAAGGGATTCTACAGGTATGTTAAGAGCAAAAGGATTGCTAGGGACAAAATTGGTCCTCTGGAAGACCAGAATGCTAATCCATGCGTGGAACCGAAACAGATGGAGGTGAACTCAAATACATTCTTTGCATCTGAATTTACTTGGGAGATGGATACAGAGTCTATAGAAGTGAGGCAAAATAGTATCAATTTTATGGACCCTGTACAAATTACAGAGGGGGAAGTGTTTGCTATCCTGAGGGAAATCAGGGTGGATAAATCCCCAGGGCCTGACAAGGTGGTCCCTCAGACCCTACAGGAGGCAAGTGCAGAAATTGTTGGGGATCTAGCAGAGATAACTGAAACATCCTAAGCAACAGGAGAGGTACAAGAGGATTAGAGGATAGGCAATGTTGTTCCAGTGACTTAAAAAAGGCTCTAAACAGAAACCAGGAAATTATAGGCCCATGAGTCTGACATCAGTTGTGGGAAAGTTATTGGTAGGTATTCTAAGGGACTGGATATATAAGTATTTGGATAGACATGGACTGATTAAGGATAGACAGGCCTCCAGTCAGAGAGGCAACCCTCTACGACCACTCTCTGTCTTCTCCCACAAAATCAATATCCAATCCAATTTAATACCTCATCCTGAATGCTGAGCAAATAAAACTTTTTGACCAGCTTTGCATGCGGGACCTTGTCAAATGTCTTGCTAAAGTCCATGTGGACACCATCCACTGCCTTGCTTCATCCTCTTTCCTGGTAACTTCCTCGAAAACCTCTATAAGATTGGTTAGACATGACCTACCACGCACAAAATTTGCAGATGACACCAAGATTGGGGGTGTAGTGGACAGCGAGTAAGACTATCATGGCTTGCTGAGGGATCTGTAACAGCTGTAAAAATGAGCTGAAAAGTGGCAGATGGAATTTAATACAGAGAAGTGCGAGATTTTGCACTTTGATAGGACCAACCATGCTAGGTCTTACACAGTGAACAGTAGGGCACTGAGGAGTGCGGTAGAACAAAGGGATCTGAGACTACAGTTCCATAATTCACTAAAAATGGTATCACAGGTAGATAGGGTTGTAAAAAAGCTTTAGGCACATTGGCCTTCATAAATCAAAGTATTGAGTACAGAAGATACGATGTTATATTGACGTTGTATAAGACATTGGTGAGGTCTAAACTGGAGTATTGTGTGCCATTTAGCACATTTATGTCCAGGAAAGATGAAAACAAGGTTGAGCGAGTGCAGTTAAAATTTACAAACATGCGCCGGGTCTGGAGAGCCCGAGTTATAAGGAAATATGAATAGGTTAGGACTTTACTATTTAGAACATAGAATATTGAGAGGAGATTTGAAAGGGTTATACAAAATTATGAGAAGTATAGATGTGGTAAACGCAAGCAGGTTTTTTTCCACTGAGGTTGGGTGGGACTACAACCTCATGGCTTAAAGGTGAAAGGTGAAAAGTTTAAGGGGAACATGAAGGGAAACTTCTTCACTCGGAGGATTGTGAGAGTGTGAAATGAGCTGCCGATTCAAAGTTTAAGATAAGTTTGGATAGGTACAGGGACAGTAGCTGTGGTGCCAGTGCAGGTTGATGGAAGTAGGCTGTTTAAGTGGTTTCAGAATGGACTAGATGGGCCAAAGGGCTTGTTTCTGTGCTGTACTTCTCTATGACCATGACTTGCTATGTGCCTTCAATTACTGCCTTCTGATTTACTGAATTCCACAAGAATTTATTGTTGTTTTACTTTCATTTTAGCCAAGCTATTTTCTCTAGAAACTATAAAACATCATTTTAAATGTTTCCCCGTGTTGTCCTACATCCACAGGAATGGTACCGGAGGATTAGAGGGAGGCAAATGTTGTTCCCTTGTTCAAAAAAGGTAGTAGGGATGATCCGGGTAATTATAGACCAGTGAGCCTTACGTCTGTGGTGGGAAAGCTGTTGGAAAAGATTCTTAGAGATAGGATCTATGGGCATTTAGAGAATCATGGTCTGATCAGGGACAGTCAGCATGGCTTTGTGAAGGGCAGATCGTGTCCAACAAGCCTGATAGAGTTCTTTGAGGAGGTGACCAGGCATATAGATGAGGGTAGTGCAGTGGATGTGATCTATATGGATTTTAGTAAGGCATTTGACAAGGTTCCACACGGTAGGCTTATTCAGAAAGTTAGAAGGCATGGGATCCAGGGAAGTTTGGCCAGGTGGATTCAGAATTGGCTTGCCTGCAGAAGGCAGAGGGTGGTGGTGGAGGGAGTATATTCAGATTGGAGGATTGTGCCTAGTGGTGTCCCACAAGGATCTGTTCTGGGACCTCTACTTTTCGTGATTTTTATTAACGACGTGGATGTTGGGGTAGAAGGGTGGGTTGTCAAGTTTGCAGACGACACAAAGGTTGGTGGTGTTGTAGATAGTGTAGAGGATTGTCAAAGATTGCAGAGAGACATTGATAGGATGCAGAAGTGGGCTGAGAAGTGGCAGATGGAGTTCAACCCGGAGAAGTGTGAGGTGGTACACTTTGGAAGGACAAACTCCAAGGCAGAGTTCAAAGTAAATGGCAGGATACTTGGTAGTGTGGAGGAGCAGAGGGATCTCGGGGTACATGTCCACAGATCCCTGAAAGTTGCCTCACAGGTGGATAGGGTAGTTAAGAAAGCTTATGGGGTGTTATCATAAGTCGAGGGATAGAGTTTAAGAGTCACGATATACGATGCAGCTCTATAAAACTCTGGTTAGGCCACACTTGGAGTATTGTGTCCAGTTCTGGTCACCTCACTATAGGAAGGATGTGGAAGCATTGGAAAGGGTACAGAGGTGATTTACCAGGATGCTGCCTGGTTTAGAAAGTATGGATTATGATCAGAGATTAAGGGAGCTAGGGCTTTACTCTTTGGAGAGAAGGAGGATGAGAGGAGACATGATAGAGGTGTACAAGATAATAAGAGGAATAGATAGAGTGGATAGCCAGCGCCTCTTCCCCAGGGCACCACTGCTCAATACAAGAGGACATGGCTTTAAGGTAAGGGGTGGGAAGTTCAAGGGGGATATTAGAGGAAGGTTTTTTACTCAGAGAGTGGTTGGTGCGTGGAATGCACTGCCTGAATCAGTGGTGGAGGCAGATACACTAGTGAAGTTTAAGAGACTACTAGACAGGTATATGGAGGAATTTAAGGTGGAGGCTTATATGGGAGGCAGGGTTTGAGGGTCGGCACAACATTGTGGACCGAAGGGCCTGTACTGTGCTGTACTATTCTATGTTCTATGTTCTATATTCTATATTCTGTCAGTGTTGTGGTCCAAGTTCTATATTCAGTTCTTCAAGATCAGGTTTTCTCCAATAAATTGTCCTGGTTCTCATAATACTTTTTCATTCATCTTACTATATTATGGACAGTACTGCTCGGAGTGTCCTCCATTTCCCTTCCTTTGCTTCATTCCACATTACTAGATAGAGCAGCTAATCCTCTGCTGTTAGCATTCTCAAGTTTGATTGGAAAGAAATCCTGTTTATGTTGTAAATTCATTCCATTTCCCCGATTATCTCTCATTCTGTCCAACTGATGCAGACAGTAATTGAAATTGCTCATGATTATTATTCTTTTTTCACTCTTTTCCCTAATTAGTCTGCATATTTCTTCCTCTGCCCCACCCTAACATTATTAAGTAGTCAGTAGACTATGCTTATTAGTATAATTGATCTTTGATGATTTTATTTCTATCCACGTGCTCTATATTTGTCCACCTTATAGACTAGTCACTTTTTTCTATATCCCTAGTAAATATCGCAGCTTCACCTGCCAGTTCATGTCTATTCTTTCTAAATATGTTAAATCCTGCAGTGTGCATGTCCCATAATTCTATGTAGTTGCATCTCAGTGTTCCACAGCATGTCTGGCTCTTCTTCAGCTCCCCTGTGTTATTATAGACTGTGTGCGTAGCTGAGCAGACAGACTGACTTTCTTCATTTTATAACCAACCAGCTTTTAAGAGGTTTATAACTATTTGCTCTCTACCATCAATATTCGCTCTTATTTTACACTTTCTTGTGCTCTTACCCCTCCCCCCCACCTTATGTTTTGGCTCTTTGTGTCACATATACAACCCTCACTACCCTACCCTTGCCTTCAACCTATTGACAACTCCCACTTGGACCCTGGTTGCCTCCTGACTAGTTGAAGCCAATTCTATCAGCACGGCTCTTTCCTGTTCATTTGGTCCCAGTGCCCCATGAAAAAAGAATCACTCTGTTTCATTTCAACCAACACACACAAATGCTGGAGGAACTCAGCAGGCCAGGCAGCATCTAGGAAAAGAGTATAGTCAACGTTTCGGGCCGAATCCCTTCGGCAGTTGAGTTCCTCCAGCATTTTGTGTGTGTTGCTCGTATTTCCAGCATCTGCAGATTTACTCTTTTCCATTTAGCCACTTTTGATTCTGCTGATCGACCTGTCTGCACATGGCTTGGGCAAGCAGCCAGAAATTATTGTGCTCAGGTCCTGCTCAGTGGTTGTTAATATCTTACAGCCTTTTCTTTCACCCTCACATGGACAAAATGCCAGGCTGTGCCATAGTACAAGTGTCAGGGACACCAACAGCAATTCTAAGACAATAGGCAACCATTCATTAGACATCCAACCATTATTTTTAAGCTTTCAGTCAGTCTGAGAAGCTGCATACACTGCCACATCTGTTGCTAACATCAATCGAAATGAAAAGTTTACACAGTCCTCCGAACTATCCCCACAGAGATAATGTTATGGGTCTGTATTGCCAAGAGAACACATTGTCCACAATTTTCCAGCTATTAATGAGTGATTTACTGGATGAGGAGGGAGCTAGGTGGAGAGGAATCAAACCGGAAATCTATGCAAAGTACAGTGGTTTAACACTCTATCTGTTCAATTCGGGGTGTTAAACAATTCTGCAGCTTGCATTACAAAACCATACTCCACTACATCAAAACTCTTAAATCACAGGAAACACCATTAAGTTTTACTTTTCACAGAAAAATAGCATAGATAGAGGTGTTACAAATTCTAAAATATCCATAGATTTTGGGAAATGTAATAAAGATGGAATCTGCCTTCTTTATTCAGAATAAATAAGTGACTTTCATTACTTGTCTATATTTAAAACTAGTTCTAAATTATTAGCTTTCCTAGAGCTCTGTGAAGCTGTTGTCAGCTTTCGTTAATTTTTCAGTGAAGCATGCTTGTGACTCCCCTATTTTTCAGGAGCCAGGAGAAAGAAATTCAGAATACAGTTAATTACTATAGATCTCCCATAAATTTCAGAAAATGGTTGCTGGATGAATTTGGTGAAAGGAGCCTTGAAGACTTTATATCAGAGTCAAAATATAGTTCTTAATTAATGTTGTTCAGTAGGAAGAAAGCATTGAAGCTGTAATGCAGCCATTCGGTGCATGAAAAGATGATGCAGAGTGCACGAAGAGTGACAGGCTGAACAACCAAGTGCTCAGCCAGAGCCGACATGGCACCTACTCTATTGAACACCATCTCAACCAATTGTCCGTGAAGTGTAAAACAACTCAAGAATTGTTTGTATGTTTTCCATCTTACATTCATTTACTCAAGATCATCTTCTTCACCATAAATAATCTCGCATGATGAAAGATGACTCACTTCCACTTAGGTTTTTAGCCTTCTGAGATCAAAACCATGGACTTTTCCACAGATGGGACAGGAGATTTGATATTTCCCTCCATAGATGCTGCATGGCCTGCTGAATCCCTCCAGCGTTTTGTGCATGAGACTCTGAATAGGTATGACAGGCGGGTAGTGCATGAGGTGATTTCTCCTTCTGTCTCTTATGCCAGATCTCTGCATGCTCCTGAAGCATGGATTTGAGTTTTCCAAACCTAATCTGAATGCACATTCTCCATTTTGAGCAGTTTGTATTGTATTCTGTGTTACGAGGTTTATTATGCTTATTATGCATATTAGTCATATAAGTGGGGGTGTGGTAAAAGCAAAGGGAATAAGTTACATCTTCATGTTTCATTCATTGCAATTCGTAGCAGCTAGGGGCCGATGGATCTTGTATAGCTGACACTTGGATATGCTTAAGTTTCATCACTTCAAGATTGTACATTTGCTAATTGCTAATAAAGGATTTTATTAAAAAACTTATTTTTCTTAAAAACCAGTTTAAGATGACACTGGTGAGGGTCAGCGATTACTTACTGGTGGCAAATAAAACAAAGAAAACAATTAAATACTTTATTAATCACACCTTTTCTTGCAAACGATAACTGCAAACAATAGACTATAACTTGCCTGTTGGAGTTGGGCTTTTGAACTGCCTGTATGGCATTTTTGTAGGAACTGAACTCACAGAAGTGCAGAGCAGTTGTGACGAGATGTGTACGGGCTGAATTGAGACGTGGCCTCCTGGCTGGAGAGTGGAGAGCTGGAGGGGACTTGGAGGAAATTCAATTCCGCAGAACAGAGGCAAGGAGAGCGGAGACAATGCAGAGTCAAGACGGTGGCATCCGGACTAGGACCTGAGACGGAGGAAGGATCCGAGGTTGGATTGATTTAAGCAGCGAGCCAAACTGGAGAAGTTGGGTATGGGCCGAATTCAGGTGGTGGGGCACCAGCCCGAGGGTGTATCGAAGTGGCAGTGCCCAGGTCCAAGAGCAAGGATATGACCTGAGGTTTGAACAATTGAAGCGCCAGGCTAGATTGAAAAAGGGCAGGGTGTCCGGGCTTGAGGCGAGAGATGGGCTGGTTCAATCACTGCTCCTCGAGTTTTACTCAACTCTGCACCAGCTCATTGCCCCACAAGGCTTATTCATTTCTGCACTGAACTGCGGCTGTGGCCTGCAAGCCTCACAGTGTGGACTCACTTCTGTGAACTTCAGTTCTGAATGCTATTTGCTTATTTTTATTGTCTGAACGTTTTCTGTTTTTTCCTGCACATTTGGGTGCTTGACCATCTTTCTTAATGGGTCCCATTGGGTTTCTTCATTTTGGAGTTGCCTGTAAGAAAACAAATCTCAAGGTTGTATAAAGTATACATACTTCGGTAGTAAATGTACTTTGAACTTTGAATACATATCCTCAACTTTTGGAGCAATTACTACAGGGATGAGTTGCACATCACGCAAGTATAACAAACTTGTAGGGCCACTGGCAGCGGCAACTGTTTTGGTTTTGATTTGGTTTTGCCACTACAATAAGCATTTAAGTATCAGACACATTTGGCAATCTGGCTTTTATTGGGTACACAGCTGTGCAGCCTGTTTGGAGTACAAACAGACTGCTATCTGTTTGTTTTCCAAACAGATAGCAGTCTGACTTCAAGGCCTCATCAATTAAAAAGTATGCCAATACCTTCACTGTAATCATTTCTCCAAAAATATAATTTGGGCAAATGGGATATTTATCATTGATTCCTTGTCACTTTCGAGAAATTGATGATGAAGCTTTTTCCAGAATCCATGCTAGAAAAAGCCTGTGTTCTGATGGAACTCCCAAATGTCACTGGATAGAGCATTCCAGGAATTTAACTCAGCAATGAGGAAACAACAATATTTGTCAAGGTTAGGTGGCTATGTGACTTGGAAGGCAACCCGGAAGTGACAGTTTTCTCATGAACTTATTGCCCAGGTCCTACAAACCGTGGAGGATGTTGTTTTAAGAAGTATTGCCAAAAAAGTCTTTCTAAGCCTAACAGAACGTCCTTTGTTCAATTCAGTAAATTCTCAGCTTAATATGTAGCAAAGTCATACACAATGTAGACCAAGTTCACAAAGAAATCCTTATTCTACATATAATTTCTTTTAAGAAAGTAAAGCCACTCAAACCATCAAATGTATGCACATAAATTTGTATAATAGAGTGAATATGCACTGTACACGCCATTATCAACCCAACAATTTCTATATTCAATCAATATATTTGATTTTACGACCTCGAGATCACCTAAATTGCAAAGATGCATTTAAAGACCCTATGGTGTCCATTCCTGGAGGATCACATTCTCCTGCTGTATCATCCATTGGAATTTAGGTTCCCTAATCCATCTGACTCATATCCTGCCAGTGATACCAGGATAATGAAGCCTCGTCTATAATTTCTTCGGCTCTTCAACTTTTCGACCACACTTTGACTCAGACTCGCTATCACAGCCATATATCCTTTCTTGGAACGTGCCTCCGTCGCCAACTTACTCCAGTTGGCTTTAGGATTCATTTCCAAGCCTCTCAATTTGGACCTTCTGAGGATCCCAGGTACTCACATTTTATTGACTCTGCCTCTCGCCGCTTCTCCCGTCAAGCTCTGAAGGCGACGCTCTCCGCCATGAGGAGGTACTTGGTGTCCCTATCCCAGACCCTTCCACACCTTCGGGACACTTTTTTCGCCGTCTGTAATGGTCCTACCCGTTATTTCATCCTCCGTCGGATTCACGCCTGCAATCGCCGTTTTCTTGACTTTGTCATGTTAGGCAAAGATCGCAAGATCCTACATCTACGGACTCCAGAGCCTGCCGGCCCCGGCGCTAGCAGGCATGAACTTCAGATTGCGGCCCCTGCCATTGATCTCGGCGGCTCCAACACCTCAGGGCATATTCAAAACCCGGACTCCAGCAACGACCATGGACACATTCGAAGTGATTGCGCAACCACCAACTGCGACTCCAGCCTTGAACTCCAGGCCGGGTCTTTATGTGCTGCTATTGTGACTCCCGTCTCCCCTTCCCCCACCCCACTCTGCAACCCTGTCTTCCTCCGATCCCACCGTCAACTCCTGGGCCCTCAGAGGCCCCATCTTCCTCTCACCCCAACCCTCCCCTCTCCATTGACACCCCCAGCCTCCCCCCTCCCCCCTCTGATCCCAGCTCTCATCCGTGCCGGGTCTTTACCATCCCCTCCGACCTTCAGCTGTCGGAGGCAGAACGCTCTGTTCTCAGTAAGGGCCTCACGTTTGTCCCCCTTCACCCACACCTCAGCGAGTTCCGTGTTTGCCACGATGCGGAACTTTTCTTCTGCCGTCTCCGTCTCCGAGCCTACTTCTTCGGCAAGGACTCTCCCACCACCCCCACCGATGACCCTTTCTCCCATCTTCAACTCTCCTCTTCTTCATGGACACCCCGCTTTGGTCTGCTGCCTGCTTTGGATCTCTTTATTGCTAACTGCCGACGGGACATCAACCATCTCGACTTCACCGCACCTTGTCCCCATTCCAACCTCACTCCTTCGGAACGCTCTGCTCTCCACTCCCTCCGCACTAATCCTAACCTTATTATTAAACCCGCCGATAAGGGGGGTGCTGTTGTAGTCTGGCGTACTGACCTCTACCTTGCCGAGGCACAGCGTCAACTCGCAGATACCTCCTCTTATTTACCCCTCGATCATGACCCCACTAAGGAGCACCAGGCCATTGTCTCCCACACCATCACCGACTTTATCAGCTCAGGGGATCTCCCATCCACTGCTACCAACCTTATAGTTCCCACACCACGCACTTCCCGTTTCTACCTCCTACCCAAGATCCAGAAACCTGCCTGTCCTGGCCGACCTATTGTCTCAGCTTGCTCCTGCCCCACCGAACTCATTTCTGCATTCCTCGACACGGTTTTATCGCCCCTTGTTCAATCCCTTCCGACCTATGTTCGTGACCCTTCTCACGCTCTTAAACTTTTCGATGATTTTAAGTTCCCTGGCCCCCACCGCTTTATTTTCACCATAGATGTCCGGTCCTTATATACTTCCATCCCCCATCAGGAAGGTCTCAAAGCTCTACGCTTCTTTTTGGATTCCAGACCTAATCAGTTTCCCTCCACCACCACTCTGCTCTGTCTAGCGGAATTAGTCCTTACTCTTAATAATTTCTCCTTCGGCTCCTCCCACTTCCTCCAAACTAAAGGTGTAGCTATGGGCACCCGTATGGGTCCTAGCTATGCCTGCCTTTTTGTTGGGTTTGTGGAACAATCTATGTTCCGTGCCTATTCTGGTATCTGTCCCCCACTTTTCCTTCGCTACATCGACGACTGCATTGGCACTGCTTCCTGCACGCATGCAGAACTCGTTGACTTTATTAACTTTGCCTCCAACTTTCACCCTGCCCTCAAGTTTACCTGGTCCATTTCCGGCACCTCCCACCCCTTTCTAGATCTTTCTGTCTCTGTCTCTGGAGACAGCTTATCCACTGATATCTACTATAACCCTACTGACTCTCACAGCTATCTGGACTATTCCTCTTCTCACCCTGTCCCTTGCAAAAACGCCATCCCCTTCTCGCAATTCCTCCGTCTCCGCCGCATCTGCTCTCAGGATGAGGCTTTTCATTCTAGGACGAGGGAGATGTCTTCCTTTTTTAAAAAAAGGGGCTTCCCTTCCTCCACTATCAACTCTGCTCTTAAACGCATCTCCCCCATTTCACGTACATCTGCTCTCACTCCATCCTCCCACCACCTCACTAGGAATAGGGTTCCCCTGGTCCTCACCTACCACCCCACCAGCCTCCGGGTCTGACATATTATTCTCCGTAACTTCCGCCACCTCCAACGGGATCCCACCACGAAGCACATCTTTCCCTCCCCCCCCTCTCTCTGCATTCCGCAGGGATCGCTCCCTACACAACTCCCTTGTCCATTCGTCCCCCCCATCCCTCCCCACTGATCTCCCTCCTGGCACTTATCCGTGTAAGCGGAACAAGTGCTACACATGCCCTTACACTTCCTCCCTTACCACCATTCAGGGCCCCAAACAGTCCTTCCAGGTGAGGCATCACTTCACCTGTGAGTCGACTGGGGTGATATACTGCGTCCGGTGCTCCCGATGTGGCCTTTTATATATTGGCGTGACCCGACGCAGACTGGGAGACCGCTTTGCTGAACATCTACGCTCTGTCTGCCAGAGAAAGCAGGATCTCCCAGTGGCCACACATTTTAATTCCACATCCCACTCCCATTCTGACATGTCTATCCACGGCCTCCTCTACTGTAAAGATGAAGCCACACTCAGGTTGGAGGAACAACAGGTATATTCCGTCTGGGTAGCCTCCAACCTGATGGCATGAACAATGACTTCTCTAACTTCCGCTAAGGCCCCACCTCCCCCTCGTACCCCAACTGTTACTCATTTTTATGCACACATTCTTTCTCTCACTCTCCTTTTTCTCCCTCTGTCCCTCTGAATATACCTCTTGCCCATCCTCTGGGTCACCCCCCCCCCTTGTCTTTCTTCCCGGACCTCCTGTCCCATGATTCTCTCGTATCCCCTTTTGCCTATCACCTGTCCAGCTCTCGGCTCTATCCCTCCCCCTCCTGTCTTCTCCTATCATTTTGGATCTCCCCCTCCCCCTCCAACTTTCAAATCCCTTACTCACTCTTCCTTCAGTTAGTCCTGACGAAGGGTCTCGGCCTGAAACGTCGACTGCACCTCTTCCTACAGATGCTGCTTGGCCTGCTGCGTTCACCAGCAACTTTGATGTATGTTGCTTGAAATTCCAGCATCTGCAGAATTCCTGTTGTTTTTGTTTTTAATGAAGCCTCGTCTGCAGTTCAAAGTTGTGAAATTATGAACACAGCTTGACATGTCCATACCAATCCTAAAAAATGTTCGATGGTTTGGAGATGTCAAGCAATGTTCATAATTCATTTGAGTGACAGAGTGAACAAAGCTGACCTGAGATTTGGAACACTGTCAGAAATTAGCTCCCTGGGAAAGTCATGATCCTGATTTCAGAATTCTTTATCCAATTCAAGAGGCAACATTTCCATCCTCTTCAAGTGGATATCAACTAGCAAGAAAGAAATGAAGGACTCATTCCCCAACTGAAAGAAATCAAAGATTAGGAACTGTGAGCAGCCATGCCTCCAAGGCCTGAGACACCTGACAATATTCACCAGAGCTTCGACGGCCTGATCATTCCAAAGCCTACAGATATCCATGTGCTAAACATAAGGTTTTGGAAATTCTCTACTCAGTGATTCTACCTGAAATATTCAGTTTTTCTAACATTTCTTGTCTTCAATTTCTGATTTCCATCCACTGCAGTTATTTGCTTTTCTCCGATCTCTAGTCACTCCCGTCTCTCAGTCAATCCACCAATATCTATTCAGCTGTAGCAAAAGAATATATTTAAGGTAGCCCTTTGATAATTTTCAGTGTTCACTGGAATTAATCATTACCTGTAAGTACTTTAGATGTGTCCTGTTCCAATTTACGAAGCCACTGAGACAACATATCTGTGAAACATTCTGCCCAACATGTGGTGCTCAATAAAACAGTCCAGTGTGACAGAAAGAAGGGCCACTGTTATATAACTAATATGCTATCCACAGCTCCTCATCCCAGAATCACCTCTTTGTGAAAGAGACTCAATATGGCAGCCAAAATTGGTAGAAGCTTCAAATAATACTCAAGCACCCTGAGAGAAGTACAAAGCCCAATGATATTATTTAACTATCTCACTTTCAACAGAATCAGTATCTTTTTTTTGGATAGCTATTAGAGCTGCTGCATTACAGCTCCAGTGACTGGATTTCAATCCCGATCCCTGGTGTCATCAGTATGGAGCTTGCATGTTCTCCGTGCCAGCTTTGTTCCGGCGTTTTGCTTTCCTCCCCCATCACAGAGATACGTTTATAGATATGTAGGTTCATTTGCTGTTGCAAGTTGTACCTAATGTGCAAGTAAGAGATGGAGTCTTGGATTGGGAGGGAAGGGTTAGTAGTTGATAAGAAAGCAATAGAAATAGAAATAGAGTATTAGTACTGTATTGAGCTTTTGCTGGTCCATTCTGATTTGTAGATCATTGCTTGTCTATTGTTGTGCTTCTCACTATGGGGGGGTGGAATCATGAGGGAGTATTGATGAGAGAGCAAGGACTCATTGAGCCAAAGGCATTTTTTTCCAAGCTGTATGATTTTATTTCTGTTGTAGCCTATGACTGGGTTCAGGATTCATTCAATGAAGCCTTATGATTAGTGTAGGATGACGTGCAAAGCAGCTTATAAGGAACTATTATCACTGGGGCTTTTCCTACTGGGTATTTGAGCATGTTTTCAGTATCCACTGGAATGCAGACAAAGGTACTTTGAACACTATTATTTTGTTGACTCATTATGAGAAACATCTCTCCACTTCCTGCTGATCTTCATGCTCTGTGTCATGGTCCTTTGGCTCTGGAGTTTATTGCTGCGCTTGTGCACAGATTGACTTGGATAATGACAATGTAGCCTGTAGTCTGAAGGGGACAGTCAGCTTCCATTTTAGCTACAGTATATCCCTTCTGAGTTCCAAGTAATGCAAAAGATCCTAGCACAATTTACTCCAAGTTCATAATCACAGAACACTACAACACAGAAACAGATCCTTTGGCCCATCTAGTCCAATTCATCTGCCTAGCCCCATCAACCTGTTCATGAACTATAGCCCTCTATACCACTCCCATCATGACCGATCCAAATTACGCTTTAAATATTGAAATCGAACCTGCATTCACCACTTCTGCTGGGAACTCACCACCCTCTGAGTGAAATTCTCCCTCATGTTCCCCTTAAACATTTCACCTTTCACCCTTAACCCATGATTTCTAGTTTTGCTCTTACCCAACCTCAGTGGAAAAAGCCTGCTTGCATTTACCCTATCTATACCCCTCTTAATTTTGTATACCTCTATCAAATCTCCTATCACTCTTCTATGTTTTAGGGAACAAAGTCCTAACCTTTTCCACCTTTTCCTGTAACTAAGGTTCGCAAATCCCGGCAACATCCATATAAATATTCACTGCAAATTTCAATCTTGTTGATATCTTTTCTGTAGGTACTGTGGGTGACTAAAACTGCACACGATACTCCAAATTAGACCTCACCGACGTCTTAAACAACATCAACATAACATCCCAATTCCTGGACTGAATACTTAGATTTATGAAGGCCAAAGTGCCAAAAGCTTTCTTTATGACCATTTCTACCTGCGGCACCGCCATCAAGGAATTACAGATTCCTTGGTTCTACCTCACTCCTCAGTGCCCTACCATTCACCGTGTAAGTTCTACCCTGATTTGTTCTCCCGACTGGACCAAGACTGCTCTGTTATGTCTTAAATTAAAGTTCATTTGTTGAGAATGACAAAAATGGGAACAAGATTAATATCGATTTCATTATTTGTGCATTTAATGCCAAAAGAATATCAGCTATTAACAAGGATCATGCAGAAAAGTGTTGGTCTAATTTTCCAGCTGGGGAGATTTCAGCCAGAAAAGATCAATAATGCTTTCTACAGCAGAGTAGACAGATTATTGCATGTTAAAATAGGTACTGATTTATCCAATTTCTGAAAGACGCTCATTCACATATCAAGACGACTGTTGAGCATATGAGGATGATAGCTGAACTATTCCTCATAGGGAAGGAGTCCCAATATGGCACTAGCAGTGTACTCTGAATTAACCTGATCACTGCTTGCTGCTTTCCCCCTTGATGAAGCAGAGTTGTGCAGGACAATAATAGCTATTACTAAAATAAATATATCAATACCATAATACATTTTATCGTAATTAGGCCATTCAGCCCATTTATCATTCTAAAACCCAATCTCCTGCCTTCTCCCCATAACCTTGACTAATCCAGAACATATCAAATTACTACTTTAAATTCATTTCCACAGATTCACACCCTTGGGCTAAATAAATTTCTCCCCACCTCTGTTCTATAAGCATGCCCTGAAGCTGTGCCCTCTGGTCTGAGACTCCCTCACTAATGGAAACATCCTTTCTGTATCCACCTAATGAGATTCAATAGGCTCAGACCATCAAAAGCTCCGCATACATTAACCCTTTCTTTTCCAGGAATATTCACATGAACCTTCTCCGGATATCTCCAAAGCCAGCACATTTTCTTTTAGATAAGGCTCCCAAATGTTCCAAGTGCAGTTTGATCAATGCCTTATAAATCCTCGGCATTACATCCTTGCGTTTATACTCTAATCCTCTCGAAATGAATGCTAACATTGCATTTGCCTCTTTACTACTGACTCAACCTGCAAAGTTAGCCTTTAGGGAATTCTGCACTAGGACACTCAAGTTCCTTTGCACTTCCGATTTCTGAATTCTCTCCCTTTATAAAAAAAATAGTTTATACCTTTATTCCTTCTTCCAAAGAGCAAGAACATACATTTTCCTGTGCTGTATTTCATCTGCCATTTCTTTGATCATTCTCCTAATCTATCTAAGTCCTTCTACACACTCCCTGCTTCTTTGACACTACCTGCCCCTCCACCTATCTTTGTATTGTCTGCAAGCGTAGCCATATCATTTGTGATGGCTTCAGTCATCAAAGCAAACATTTCGTAGTACAGATAAAGTAACAATGTTCTTCAAACAGCGGTATACTATAGATATTCTTTAATTGGATTAGTGATTGATAGATTGATTGATTGATTTAGAGATAGAACAGGTCCTTCTGGCCCATTGAGTTGCACTGCCCAGCAACCCAGCAATTTAACATTAGTCTAATCACATGACAATTCACAATCACCAATTAACCTACTAACCAGAACATCTTTGGAATGTGGGAGGAAACCAGAGCACTTGGAGGAAAGCCACATATTCACAGGGAGAATGTACAAACTCCTTACAGACAATGTCAGAATTGAACTCTGAACTCCAATGCCCCAAGCTGCAATAGCGACACACTAACTGCTGCGTTACCATAGCACCCTAAAAGTATCTTGAAAGGAGGCTTGGAAACATTGTGTAAGAAGATCTTTAATGTTGCTTTTATCCTGATAGATATGCACTCAGTGGCCACTTTATTAGGTACACCTGTACACCTGCTCATTAATACAAATATCTAATCACCCAATCATGTGGCAGCAACTCAATGCATAAAAGCATGCTGACATGGCCAAGAGCTTCAGTTGTTGCTCAGATGAAACATCAGAATGGGGAAGAAATATGATCTAAGTGATTTTGACCATGGAATGATTGTTAGTGCCAGTCAGTGTGGCTTGAGTATCTTAGAAACTGCTCATCTCCTGAGATTTTCACAGATGGAGCCTCTAGAGTTTTACAAAGAATGGAGCAAATATCCAAAAAAAAAGTTAGTGACAGCCCTATAGGTGAAAATGCCTTGTCAACGTGAGAGATCAGTGGAGAATGGCCAGACTGGTTCAAGCTGACAAGAAGGCAACTGTAATTTTCATTGCTACCATCAAGTAGGAGGTACAGGAACCGAAAGACACAAACTCTGTGCCTCAGGAACAGCTTCATCCCCCCTGCCATCAAATTTCTGAATGGACAATGAACCCATGAACACTTCCTCAATATTTTAGATTAGATTAGATTATGAGGGCACTCAGTCCTCGTTTATTGTCATTTAGAAATGCATGCATGCATTAAGAAATGATACAATGTTCCTCCAGAGTGATATCACAAAAAAAACAGGACAAACCAAAGACTAACACTGACAAGACCACATAATTATAACATATAGTTACAGCAGTGTAAAGCAATACCATAATTTGATAAAGAGCAGACCATGGGCACGGTAAAAAAAAGTCTCAAAGTTCCGATCAACTCCTGATGGTCCCGATAGCGGGTGGCAAAAGGGAGAAACTCTCCATGCCATAAACCTCCAGGCGCCGACAACTACCGATGCATTGGAAGCACCCGACCACAGCCGACTCTGAGTCTGCCCGAAAACTTCGAGCCTCCGACCAGCCCCTCCTGCCGAGTGCTTCGACCCCACCCCTGCCACCAAGCAACAAGCAAAGCCGAGGACTCGGGGCCTTTCCCTCCGGAGATTCTAGATCACACAGTAGCAGCGGCAGCGAAGAAGGCATTTTTCCCTCTCTTTTTCCAATACTTATTTAATTTTTTATATACTTATTGTAATTTATAGTTTTTATGACTATGCACTGCTGCTACAAAAGCACCAAATTTCATGACATATGCAGTGATATTAAACCTGATTCTGAAAAGGATCTAGTGCTTTCCTGGCGTATATGACAAATAAACTCTTCTTGAACTTCCAGCCAGGTACAGGTATCAATTTTAACCGATGTTTAGATGACAAACTCTGCCCTCTTCATCAAGGATGACGCCTAGGTATGCATAGTCTGGTGGTACATATACCCCCATCCTACATCACTATGGATTAATTAGTCCTCATGTAATCAGGTTTCCTCTGTCCCACCTTGTTTACAATTGAATTCCAGTTCTTACTTAGAGCGAGACCTTCCGCCTTTGCTAAAATTCTTATTCCCTAGTTTTATTTCAATAGCTTCCTTCGCCAGGGTGTCCCAAAAACCACTGGCATGATATAGTAGCTTTGTGCCATCAAAGTCAATCCTATGGCCATTGTGAATGCCAAATTCTCCAGGTAATCCAAATGGATACACCTCCCGTGTTCCTAGATGCTGGTTTCCACCATGCGTCCCATCTGGCTGATATGCGTTGTTCCGCATTCACAGGGAATCCTGTAAATGCAAGCTGTCCTGACCCATTTGAGCTTTCTTACAGTTTCTTGGATTAATCCAGTATTTCTTCAGGGTTCTGGTGATCCTTCCAGAAACGGTAGAAATATAGGGGAGACAGGCGGTAATGACAGGTTCCTCCTCGTTGTTAATTTTCCTGGATTTTCCGTGGCCCTTTTAAGGGCCCGACTGATATCCTTTACTTTGTAGCCATTCTGTAGAAACAATATGCGCAATGGTCTTATTTTCTCGGAGAGACTCCCTGGGTCCAAAATAGTTTTCTCATGGTTAATCAGAGCAGAAAGAACCACTCTACATTGGGAGGTGTGATGGCAGCTGTTAGTGTTGAGGTATAAGTCTGCGTGAGTGAGTTTCTGATAGGACATCATGCCCGAGGCTACCATTCAGTTTCCGTCGTATTAAAATGTTCAGGAATGTGAGACAACCATTCTTCTCCATCTTCATCGTAAATTGAATGTTTGCCTGAAGTCAATGAGGACACACAACGAAGGTGTCATCGATGTACCTGAAGGGGTGTAAGGGTGATGAGCTCAGCACCCTGTCCTCAAAGTCCTCCATGTAGAAATGAGCAATAGCCACAACAACAGCATCTCTGAAAGCACAACACGTCAAATATTGAAATGGAAGGGCTATAGCAGAAGACTACAAACATAAACTCAGTGACCACTTTATTAGGTATAGGAGGGACCTAATAAAGTGTCTACTGATTATCCATCCAATAGCAATAACCTCCCAAGCCTCTCTCATCCTACCCCCAATCCCTTCACTTGCTAGTACGGTTGTGTGTATTTCTTCTACTAAAACATGCTGACACCTAAAATTGGCCTAGAACATCTGAAAAACATAGCATTAACATATGAATATTAATTTTTACATAATGTTTTATTTAGTTATCCTGTGAGAGCTTATAAATTCATTTGCTAAACAGCCCCCTGGAATGCTCTTGGGAGGCATCTCTGCGCAACCACTTAAGAACATCAATCCTAATTAATGTTTTAAAGATTTGCTGAAACTTAATTCAAGCTCACTGACTACGGAAATTAGTAAAAAAGAGAAATATTATCGGTGAAACAAAGAGAAGCATTATGAGGGAGTACAGATCTGTCAACTACAGAAGAAAATTCAGCTAGCATTTGTTAGCAGGCTTCTTCAGAATATGCCAGGCTGACAGATTTTCAAAGGAAACAAATTACTGGTACTCAGTTGTGTGGAAAGTCACAAAGGAGCCTACTTGGCATCACTTTGCGTTCCATCACAATAATAATGCTTTCTCCAGGGTGAAGATAGAGTGAAACGGGAAACTATCTCCTAGCCCACTGTATGATATACTTTCACTCTGAAGTGACAGTACACTACTAAAGTCTTTCTTTATATGAAGCCACTGATTCACAGTCTGGATTTAAAAACTACCCATTCACTACTTGCAATTGGGTTTGATCAGACTGATGAGATGAATGCCTCCACCCTCAATGATGGCCATAGGATCTGAAGTGAAATTAATTTAAACTGTCTCCAACTCAGTCTGAGTTGCAACCTTTTTCCTAAATGTTTTAACTGAAGAATATTTAAATACATACATTATGAACAACTCCAACGTGCGAACTAAGATGGATGAAGGTACAAAAAAAAGGAAAGTAGTCAACATTCACTGCATCAGAATTCCAACTCTCCAGCCACACTAGTGTTTAAATACATCAGGACACATTCCAGGAACTTAATGTGTAACCCTCAGGTTCGGTCTGCATGCATTTGTCGAGGGGAAGACAGCCTCTGGCCCAGACAAACTGAGAGATCTCGTCTATGTGGATGCTGTGTGATGTGTTGCCTGGTTACAAATCCGAACCGCAAAATATCAGACAGTACACCATATGCAATTAAACGACTGAACTTTATAAATCCTAATCTGACTATAGGGTTCGTAAAGAAAATAAAAAGAAAACGGGCCCATTTTAATGAAAGAGTCTAATGTGCACGTTGGAGCTCACGGGTTCATCTATTCGTTCCCCATCGACTTCCTCCGAGTGTCGCTGACCGTCGGACCCTCGTTCCATCCACTCCATCTGCCAGTCTACCAACTCTTTCCATTCGCGCCTTCTCTCTTCACGTCTCGCCAACAAAAGACCGCAAAATCCCTGCTCCCAGCCCCACAAGAAAGAACAACATGCCTCTCATTGGATAGCACATATTCCAAAGCCTCTGTTATCTCTAATCATAACCTAAACATTGCTGCTACAGAGAAACCATTTCCATAGCAGTGAAACATTACAGAGAGGACATTACATTAGCAGTGAAATCTTACAGAGCATTACAAATGGATACAGGACGACTTAGCCAGTGCCTTCAAAATTTAAGAGGAACTGATAAACTATCTGGAGAAAAAATGTCCAAAGGTCTATTAATGAAAATTATTGAAGGATTTGTGGTAAACAGAGTTTTGAAGAGAGGGCAGGGATTAGTCATGATCACTAAATGATTGAACAGGCAAGGAAGGCTAAGTAGCCACATCCATTCTCATTGTTCTCAGAAATTCACAGATCTAATATTACTGTGGCACAAGGAAATCAAAAACATTACAGGAACAAAGCAAAAGATAAGAGGGAAGCCAAAAAATGACCACTGTTATTAAACAGAAGTTGGGACAAGATAACTAATTCATAAAGGTTATATCATTTTTTTTAGATAAAATGGCAAATTTCAAAGTACGGAAGGATTAGCCCAAACAAGAGGAAATGGGTGGATGGGGAATTGTTGGAAGACAGTAATTAAAGTTGGACAAACAGTAAAACCAAGAGACATATTTACACAGGTGAACAAATGATTACCTGGAGCAAGCTTATCATCTTACTGTAAATCGATTAGAGAAAGGGTAAGAAAATTCTCCCCCAAGACTAAACTCAAAGAAGAACCAAAGTGTAATTAAGACATTCGGAAAGGACTATTTCCTCTTATACAAACATGCAATTGACTGATGGTTCAGAATCTCCATACAGATTAGTGGAGCTGAAAGCAGATCTCAAGTCTTGTCAGCTGATGAATTATATATTGATGCCAAATATATGGATTAATGAAGTCTGTTACATTCACCGTCTGTAAATCATCCGTCTGTTTGTTCAACATCCAGAGCAGACACAGAAGTTTCTTCTAACTAAATATCAGGGAGACAAAAAAAATCACTTTCACACCAGAAATTCCCTTGCCACTGACTCCATCTCTCTCCCTAGCAACTGTCTTTGAGATAAAATTAGAATGTGAGCTGATTGATACTATTCTCAATCCCGAAATGACCCACCAATCACGTATCCACAACTTTATTAAAATTGCCTATTTCCACCATAGTAACATAGACCATCTCTGTCTGTGCTGTTCATCCTTTGCTGAAATCTTCAGTCTATGCTCCTTATGTCCACACATACCACCCCAGTGCACCCTTAAACAGCCTCTATCTCTTGCCTTCTATAAACTTGAAAACACTGAAATCTCTGCTCACACCAATGCGTATTGATTCATCTATTCCAAGCTCAATAAGCTGCAGTTTTTTTCCAGTTAAACATCACCTTATTTGCACATGTATATTAGGAGATGAATTGGCCACTAAGCCCAACAAAGTTGCTCCCCCATTTAATAAAATCATGATGATTCTGATTGTAATTACAACTTGGTATTCTCAAACACCCATGATAGCTTTTCACACCTGAGCTTATAGAATATAAAATATTATAGCACAGTACAGGCCCTTCCAGCCAAGATGTTGTGCCAATCTTTTAACCTACTCTAAAAGCAATCTACCTCTTCCTTCCATTTTTCTATCATCCATGTCTTCATTTAAGAGTCTTTTCATTGACCCTAATGTATCTGCCTCCATCACCACCCGTCAGGGGATTCAATACACCCACAACTTTTCTGTGTAAAAACTTAGCTCTGACATTCCACCCTCCCTTTACTATCCTCCAATCACCTTAAAATGATGTCCCCTTCTATTAGCCATTTCTGTGGAAAAAAAATTCTATGGCTACCCACTTAATGTTTGCCTCTTATCATCTTGAACACCTCTATCAAGTCACTTCTCATTCTCAGTTGCTCCAAAGAAAAAAAAGCCCTAACTCACTCAATCAATCCTCATAGGGCATGTTTTCCAATCCAGTCAGCTTCCTGGTAAATCTCCTCTTCATCGTCTCTTCCAGAACCTTCCTATAATGAGGCAACCAGAACCGAACACAATATTCCAAATGGGATCTAACCAGGATTTTATAGAATTGCAACATCACCTCACAGCTCTTGCACTCAATCCCCTGGCTAAGGAAGACGAACACACCCTATACTTTCTTAACAACCCTACCACTTTTCCATGGCAACTTTGAGGGGTTTATAGACATGGACTCCAGAATCCTTGTGCTCCACCACACTGCTGAGAATCTTGTCATTAACCCTATATTCTGCCTTCAAATTAGACCTTCCAAAGTGAATCACTTCATACTTCGCTCTGTTCAACTCCATCTGCCACTCATGGAACTCTATCTCCATCTGTTCCTCCAAAACAGCCGATATAGAATCATCTTCTCCTGCTTTAAAACTATCCCCAGACATTGTTTCTACTACCCATTAAGAAACAAAGCTCCAACGATTCTCCAACGTTGAAGAAGATTTCACCTAATCTCTCTGTGAAAATAAAGGGATGTTCATTTAAGACAGGGATTCAGTGAAACATTCTTCTGTCAGTATGTAGAGAATTCCCACGTAATGGGAAAATTCTTCATTAAATCTACCTTGTCAAGACTCCTTGATATCTGAAATGTTTCAATCAAGCCACCTTTCACTCCACCAGTCTACAGTTAATACAAAGACAGCTTGGCATTTTCATAGCACATCTTGTCTTTTCCAGGCATTAGTCTAGTAATTTAGTGTCATAGAGAAGTACAGCACAGAAACAGACCCTTTGGCCCATCTAGTCCATGCCAAAACATTTAAACTGCCTACTCCCATCAACCTGCACCGGGATCATAGCCCTCCATATCCCTACCATCCAAATTTTCTCCGCTTTGAACTAATTATTTTCTAAAATAAAGAGAGTGATACGGCATATAGTACTCCAGATATGGTCTAATCAGTGCTTAAAATTAAAGCTTACCACCCCCTTACTTTTGCAACCAATTCCATTAGCAATAAAGCTTGGCATTCTACCTTGCATAACTACCTGCTCTATCTGGATAACAGCTTTTTGCGAATCAAACAACAGAACACCCAGATTCTCTTGTATCTCAGAGTTCTGCAATCTTTCACCATTTTGATAATATGCTTATTTTTTTCCCAGCCAAACTGTACCTCCCTCTCCAACTATATCCTCAATTTCCATGTTTGGAGACCGCAGACAATGCAGATCAGTAGTAAGATCTCATCCTTGCTGACAATCAAAACGGGCATAATTCAAAGATGCATGCTTAGCCCACTGCCTACTCCTGTTACACTCACAATTATATCGCTAAGGATAGCTCAAACAGCATCTACGAATTTACTGATTAGATCAGCAGATGGCAACCAGGGGATGCACTGGAATGAGATAGATCAGTTGGTTGAGTGCTTTCACAAACAATAACCTCACACCCAAAGCTAGCAAGACCAAGGAATTAATTATGGACTTCAGGAAGGGAAAGTTACGAAAACACACACCAGTCCTCATTGAGGAGTGAACGGTGGAAAGGATGAGCATCTTCAATCTCCTAGGCATAAATATCTCAGAGGATCTCTCCTGGGCCCAACACATTGACGTAATTATAAAGGCGGCAAGCCAGTGGTTTTACTTCATTAGGAATTTGAGGACTCGGTATGTTGAGGACCCTTACAAATTTCCATAGAGGCCTGGTGGAGAACAGCCTGACTGGCTGCATCATGGCCTGGTATGGAGGCTCCAATACACTGGGTTGCACAAGACTGCAGGAGATTATAGACTCAGCTAACTCCATCATGGGTAGGACTCTCCCCATCGACAAGGGCATCTTCAAGAAGGCAACATCCATCACTAACTTCCCTCACCATCCAGAATATGCCCTCTTCTCATTACTAATATTGGGAAGGATGTACAGGAGTCTGCGGACCCACACTCCACAACCAAGGACCAGTTTCTTCCCTTCATATATCAGATTCCTGAATGGTCCATGAACTTATGGTTATAATTCCTTTTTTAGCACTATTTATTTTAATTTATTTTTGTTACTTAAATTAACTTGATGTCTTTGCACCGCACTGCTATTGCGAAACAATAGTTTTCACTTCATATACATCAGTGATAATAAATTTCACTCTAAATCTGGCAATGTCACATTTTCACTTGTAATCCCATTTCTTCCTGTTATTTGCCCCTTCATGAATTAAAACATGACTTTTTTCAATTCATAGCTTCTCACTGTCCTCTTCACAACTTTCTTTGTAATACCAGTAAAGTTAGCAACCAAATCTTTTGCTAGGGAGTACAGAGTCATTGACAATATTTAAGAATAGACAATAATAAGTAAGATTCAAGCTTCAGACTATTTTTACTGAACTGTCGAAGGAGAGATTGATTTTAGAATCACAAGATGCAGCTGAATAAATAACGATTGCTCTCCCATAGAACTGCAGCTGTGATATTACACAGCAGATGGCCATTTGACACAATTGGCTGAAAACTGACTACCATATGTATATAGACAATGCCTGGTTCCTCAATGAGTACATGTATTTAGAGATATTTGCTCAGTATTGAGAAAGACCAAATGTGACATGGCCATGAGGCATTCTGGGATGTTGGCCAAATGTACGGGGAAGAGAATGGGCCACATTGAGATAGATGAGACAAAGAGGCTGTGTTAATTGGATTCCAATCAACCTCACTTGAGAGACACAGCGGAACTCCAATCCATGACATATCTGATGGGACCAGGCTAGTGGGAAAATAATAGGTATAGAGACCTGGTGGCTAACAGCAGTCAGTAATAGAAAGGAAAATTAGTGAAGTAAGCCAGGCTTGAGAAACATCAGATGTTTTAGATTTAAGGTATTTGGCAACACTAAAGCACAAATACCTTCTGAAACTTATGATAGAACATAGAACATAGAATATACAGCACAGTACAGGCCCTTCGGCCCACAATATTGTGCCGACCCTCAAACCCTGCCTCCCATATAAGCCCCCATCTTAAATTCCTCCATATACCTGTCTAGTGGTCTCTTAAACTTCACTAGTGTATCCGCCTCCACCACTGACTCAGGCAGTGCATTCCACGCACCAACCACTCTCTGAGTAAAAACCCTTGCTCTAATATCCCCCTTGAACTTTCCACCCCTTAACTTAAAGCCATGTCCTCTTGTATTGAGCAGTGGTGCCCTGGGGAAGAGGCGCTGGCTATCCACTCTATCTAGTCCTCTTATTATCTTGTACACCTCTATCATGTCTCCTCTCATCCTCCTTCTCTCCAAAGAGTAAAGCCCTAGCTCCCTTAATCTCTGATCATAATGCATACTCTCTAAACCAGGCAGCATCCTGGTAAATCTCCTCTGTACCCTTTCCAATGCTTCCACATCTTTCCTATAGTGAGGTGACCAGAACTGGACACAGTACTCCAAGTGTGGCCTAACCAGAGCTTTATAGAGCTGCATCATTACATCACGACTCTTAAAACTCTATCCCTCGACTTATGAAAGCTAACACCCCATAAGCTTTCTTAACTACCCTATCCACCTGTGAGGCAACTTTCAAGGATCTGTGGACATGTACCCCCAGAACACTCTGCTCCTCCACACTACCAAGTATCCTGCCATTTACTTTGTACTCTGCCTTGGAGTTTGTCCTTCCAAAGTGTACCACCTCACACTTCTCTGTGTTGAACTCCATCTGCCACTTCTCAGCACAGTTCTGCATCCTATCAATGTCTCTCTGCAATCTTTGACAATCCTCTACACTATCTACAACACCACCAACTTTTGTGTCATCTGCAAACTTGCCAAACCACCCTTCTACCCTAACATCCACATCGTTAATAAAAATCACGAAAAGTAGAGGTCCCAGAACAGATCCTTGTGGGACACCACTAGGCACAATCCTCCAATCTGAATGTACTCCCTCCACCACCACCCTCTGCCTTCTGCAGGCAAGCCAATTCTGAATCCACCTGGCCAAACTTCCCTGGATCCCAAGCCTTCTGACTTTCTGAATAAGCCTACCGTGTGGAACATTGTCAAATGCCTTACTAAATTCCATATAGATCACATCCACTGCACTACCCTCATCTATATGCCTGGTCACCTCCTCAAAGAACTCTATCAGGCTTGTTAGACATGATCTGCCCTTCACAAATCCATGCTGACTGTCCCTGATCAGACCATGATTCTCTAAATGCCCAGAGATCCCATCTCTAAGAATCTCTTCCAACAGCTTTTCCACCACAGACGTAAGGCTCACTGGTCTATAATTACCCGGACTATCCCTACTAACTTTTTTGAACAAGGGGACAACATTCGCCTCCCTCCAATCCTCCGGTACCATTCCCGTGGACAACGAGGACATAAAGATCCTAGCCAGAGGCTCAGCAATCTCTTCCCTCGCCTCGTGGAGCAGCCTGGGGAATATTCCATCAGGACCCGGGGACTTATCCGTCCTAATGTATTTTAACAACTCCAACACCTCCTCTCCCTTAATATCAACGTGCTCCAGAAAGAATGATAGGAAGTATCAGATCCAACCAAGTAACTTTCTAGAAACCATCATGATCATACTTGTTGAGGGTCAAGCTCTTGTCAAGTGTTATCATTTAAACTAAAAAGTATAAAACTCAATGTTATTTTCATTCTCAGGGCTTTCTGTCAACCTGATTACATCTATATCTATGCTGATAGAGGAATTTATTAAATGGTAAAAAGTTATATTTGCAGTGCTGGGCCAGTTACCACTTTGAGCACTAAAACCTCCATGACTTCAGCCAAGTCATTTATATAAATGACCATTAGTTGGGATCTCACCACTAATCCCTGTGGCACACCACTTGTATATCCTACCAACCTGAAAAAGACTGACTATCATTATTAACGGTGCTTATCTTTCCAACGGTGCTGCAGGCACAATGCTTGAGGAAGTCAGTGGGTCAGGCAGCGTCTGTGGAGGGAAATGGCTAATGAACTTTTGGGTCAAAGCCCTTCACCTGGACTGAAAGATAAAGGGAACACAATCAGTATTAAGAAAGGAAGGGGAGGCGTGGAGCAAGATCTAGCAAGTGTGCTGCCTCCAGCAAAAGCCTCAGACTGTATTGGTCTGTGTTGGACAAATGACATATTTCATTGTATGTTTCGATGTACATGTGACAAATAAAGCTAATAGTTTAGACCTTTATCTTTAAGTGACAAATGTATCCAGGCAAGCAAGGTGATGAAATCTGATAGGAATTCTGATTGGTTAATAACGGAGTGAGAAAGGAGGCGAGGGGCAGCAGTTTACCAGAAATTGGAATGTACATGCCAAAAGGTTGTTCTTTTCCCTTCTCCACCCACCTCCTCCATCTGCCCATCACCCTAACACTCTGTCCAGAGTGTCTCCACTATTGTCCTCAAGTGCCGTCCCCCCCACATCCACCTGGCTTTCCTATCAGGTTCTATTGTCTGCAACCCTTTGTCACCTCCACCTAACAGCTCCCACTCTCTGTCACTATTTCCACTCTTCTTTTCTCCATCCGCCTATCACCACCCCCCCCCCCACTTGAGTTTACTTGTCATTTGTTAGATTTTGCCTCATCCCTGTCTCTCTCAGTCCAGGTGACAGGCCCTGATGCGAAATATCAACTGTCCATTTCCCTCCACAGATGCTGCCTGACCTGTTTGACCTCCTCCAACGTTAGATAGATTTTTGCATAGTAGGGGAATTAAGGGAAAGGCAGGTAGGTGGAGATGAGTCATGGCCAGATCAGCCACGATCTTATCAGATGGCGGAGCAGGCTCAACAGGCCAGACATTTCTTATGTTTTTATGTTCCAGCACCTTGTTAGTTGCTCCAAATTACAGTATCTCTTGTGTTTTTGTGACACCATTCAACCAGCCAATCTGTCTCACTCCTGTCACCTCCTCTTCTCTATCTGAGATCCTGACAACAATAGTGCTATCATCGGCGAATTTATAGTTGATTTGAAGTTGTGCCTAGCCATACCGTCATGAGTGCAGAGAGAGTAGAGCAGTGGGCTATGCACGCATCCTTGAGGTGCGGTGGCATTGATTGTCAGGAGGAGGAGATGTTATTACTGATCCACACTGCACTCAACTATGGTGCGCCAATAAAGAAGTCAAGGATCCAGTTGCAGAGGGAGGAACAAAGGCCCAGGTTTTGAAGCTTGTTGATAATTACCAATAGGATGATGGTGTTGAACACTGAGCTGTAATCAATAAACAATAATGTGACCACGAGGAAATCTGCAGATGCTGGAATTTCAAGCAACACACACACACAAAATGCTGGTGGAACGCAGCAGACCAGGCAGCATCTATAGGAAGAGGTACAGTCGACATTTCGGGCCGAGACCCTTCGTCAAGACTAACTGAAAGAAGAGATAGTAAGAGATTTGAAAGTGGGAGGGGGAGAGGGAGATCCGAAATGATAGGAGAAGACAGGAGGGGGACAGATGGAGCTAACAGCTGGAAAATTGATTGGCAAAAGGGATATGAGGCTGGAGAAGGGAGAGGATCATGGGACCAGGAGGCCTATGGAGAAAGGAAGGGGGAGGGGGGAAGCCCAAAGGATGGGCAAGGAGTGTAGTGACAGGGAGAGAGGGAGAAAAAGAAGAAAATGAGAAAAAAATTAATAATAATAATAAATAAACAACAGATGGGGTATGAAGGGAGGGTGGGGCATTAACAGAAGTTAGGGAAGTCAATGTTCATGCCATCAGGTTGGAGGCTACCCAGACAGAATATAAGGTGTTGTTCCTCCAACCTGAGTGTGGCTTCATCTTGACAGTAGTGTGACACACGTTTTGCTGTTGTCTAGGTGTACCTAAGTAGAGTGGAGAGCCAATGAGATTGTGTCTACTGAAGACCTGTTGCGGCAGTGGGGGAACTGCAGCAGGTCCAGGTCCTTGTGCAGGTAGGAGCTAATTCTACTAAAATTCAAAGTAAATTTATTATCAAAGTAGGTATGTTACCATACACTACCTTGAGATTAATTATCTTGCAGGCATTTACAGGAAGGAAAGAAAAGCAATAGAATTTACAAAAAAAAACTATATATAAACAAAAACTAACAAATAATCAATGTGCAAAAGAGGAAAACCTGTGCAAATAAAGAATAATACCAAGAAAATTAGTTGTACAGAGTCCTTAAAAGTGTGTCTGTAGGTCATAGAACCAGTTCTGAGTAGTGGTGATTTAAGTTATCCAAGCCGGTTTAGGAGCCTGATAATTGAAGGGTAATAACTGTTCCTAAACCTGGAGGTGTGCGACCTAGGGCTTCTGTACCTGCTGTTCAATGGTAGTAGTGAAAAGAGAACATGGCCTGGATGGTGGAAGTCTTTGAGGATGGATGCTGCTTCCTTGTGGCAGTGCTCCATATACATATATTCAATGATGGGGAGGATTTTGCTGTGATAAACTGAGTTGTGCTACCACTTTCTGTAGTGTTTTCCATAGCCATGAACTTCCTCTCAAAGCACTTCATCACAGTAGATGTGAATGCTTCTGGAGAGCTCACCCGGCTCTCCTTTATGCCTTTTTGAAGCACCTCTTACTGTAGCAGTGAGAGCTTGAACCTGTTCTTCAACATTCCAGCCAGTTGGTCTACACGGATTGCCAGGTACACCATTGGGACCTGACCCTTGGCTAAGGTTCACCCTCTTAAAGGATGTTGTGATATCGGGCTCCGAGACAGACATCACTGTGTCGCCAGATGCTGTGGGGTTTTGACAGGTGTAGTCTTATTCTCTCTTTCAAAGCATGCATGAAGGACATTGAGCTCTCCTGAGAGTGAAGCATCTTTGCCATTTATGCCATTTGGTTTTGCCTTATAGGAAGTAATGGCATGCACACACTGTCACAGCTGCTGTGCATTTGCTGTGCACTGTCTCTAACTTCACATGGAATTGTCTTCTCACACTCACAAAGGGCTTCTATACATTGTATCTGGACTGCTTAGAATACAGAACATACAGTACAGTACAGGCCCTCCGGCCCACAATGTTGTGCCCACATTTTAACCTACTCAATGATCAACCTAACCATTCCCTCCTAGTTTGCCTTCCATTTTTCTATTCTCCATGTGCCTATCTACAAGTTTCTTAAATGCCCCTAATGTATCTGCCACTACTGTCACCACTGGCAGGGCATTCCCACCACTTCTGTGTAAAGAACTTACCTTTAACATCCCCCCTATATTTTCCTCCAATTACCTTAAATTATTCCCTTTCATATTGCCATTTCTGCCCTGAGTAAAAAAGACTCTGCCTATCTACTCAATCTATATCTTTTATCATCTTGTGCACCTCTCATTCTCTCTTGCTACAAGAGAAAAGCCGTAGTGCTCAACCTATCCTCATAAGACATGCCCTCTAATTCAAGCAGCATCCTGATGCCTTCCCTATCACTTTGGGAGAATCTGAGGCCAGCTTGAAGAAGTCTCTGAACAACTACCACCAACATATCACTGTTGAAGCAGAGCAGCCAACACACTTGACCACCATCAAGAATGCTTACCATGCCGTCCCATGAGCACACTTTGGTAAGTCCATTTATCTGGCCGTACTTCTACTCCCAGCGTATAAGCAGAGACTAAAGTTTGTAGCATCAGTGGTAAGGACCAAGAAGTTATGGTCAAGGGAAGTGGAGGAGTGCTTTCATGACTGCTTTAAGATGGTGGACCGGACAATATTCAGGGATTCATCTTCGAGTCTGAATGAATATGCCACAGTTGTCACTAATGTCATCAACACCTGCATGGATGAGAGTGTTACTGCATGGATGAACCAGGAGATTTGTAGCCTCCTGAGGGCTGGACCTGTGGTATTTAAGACCAATAATCCAAGAAGTTCAGATACAACATATGTAAGGATATTTTAAGGGTGGAGAAGCAATTCTGATTGAGGTTGGAGATGGAATTGGATACACATCAGCTCTGGCAGGGTTTAAGGGCCACTAATTCCTACAAAGCAAAATCAAACATCACAAATGGCTGTGATGCTTCACTCCCAGAAGAGCTCAACGCCTTTCATGCATACTTTGAAAGGGAGAATAAAACTGCACCCGTGCAAATCCCTGCAACATTTGGTAACCCTGTGATCTCTGTTTAGGAGGCTGTCATCAGAACATGTTTCAAGAGGGTAAACTCTCGCAAGGCATCAGGACCCGATGATGTACCTAGTGGGGCTATGAAAACTTGTGCCAACCAACTGACGGGAGTGTTCAGGGACATCTTCAATCTCTCACCGGCTTCAAAAGGAAGACCATCATACCAGTGCTCAAGAAGAGCAGGGTGAGCTGCCTCAATGACTATCGCCCATTGGCACATACATCTACTGTGACGAAGTGCTTTGAGAGGTCGGTCATGGCTAGAATCAACTCCAGCCTGAGCATGGATCTGAACTTGCTGCAATTTTCCTATCCCCACATTGGACTACAGTGGATGCAATCTCATTGGCAATCTCACTCTGCCTTGGATCATCTGAACAATAGTAATTCGTATGTCAGGCTGCTGTTTATTGATTACAGCTCAGCCTTCAACACCATCATACCCTCAGTTCTAATCAGCAAGCTCCAAAGCAAGAGCTTCTGTACCTGCCTCGGCAACTGGATCCTTGACTTTCTCACTGGGAGACCACAGTCGGTACGGATCAGAAGTAACATCTCCTCCTCACTGACAACCAACACTGGCGTAACTCAAGGATGCTTGCTTAGCACCTCTCTCTACACCCATGATTGTGTAGCTAAGGCACAGCTCGAACACCATCGACTAATTTGCCAACGACACAACTATTGCTGGCAGTATTTCAGATGGTAACGAGGTGGTGTACAGGAGCAGGATAGATCAGCTGGTTGAGTGGTGTCTCAGCAACAACCTTGCTTTCAATCCCTGTAAGACCAAGGAATTGATTGTGGACCTCAGGAAGGGGAAACCGAGGGAACACACACCAGTCATCATTGAGTATTCAGAAGTAGAAAGGGTGAGCAGTTTCAAGTTCCTGAGTTTTAACATCTCTGAGGATCTATCCTGGGCACAATATATTGATGTAATTTGACAGTGGCTTTACTTCATTGGGAGCTTGAGGAGAATTAGCATGTCATGAAAAACATTCCAAATTTCTACAGATGTACCTCAGGAAGCATTCTAACTGGTTGCATCACTGTCGGATATGGAGGGGCCACTGCACAGGATCAGAGAAAGCTACAGGAAGTTGTAAACTCTGCCAGCTCCATCATGGGCACTGGCCTCCCCAGCATCCAGGACACCTTCAAATGCCCATGCCTCAAAAAGGCAGCATCCATCATTAGGGACCCCCATCACCCAGAACATGCCCTCGTCTCATTGCTACCATTAAACCCTGAAAACACACCCCCAATGGTTCAGGAACCGCTTCTTCCTCTCCACCATCAGATTTCTAAATGGACATTGAACCCATGAACACTACTCAATGTTTCCTCCTCTTTTTGCAATGTTTATTTAATTTAATTTAGCATTTCATTTTTATATGCTTCTTATTGTAATTCATAACTTTTATTATTATGTATTATGCATTGTTATGTACCTCTGTTGTCAAACAACAAATTTCATGACATATGCCAGTTCTATTAAACCTGATTCTGAAGACAATCCTGAATCCACACCGTCAGGTTTCCCAGTATCCAATGCCTCCAGACTTTATGAATGAGCCTACTATGGGAACCTTATCAAGTGCTTTGCTAAAATCCATATATATCACATCCATTGCTCTACTTCCATCAATATGTTTTGTCACATTCTCAAATAATTCAATCAGACTTGCGAGGCATGACCTGTCCCTCACAAAGCAATACTGACTATCCCAAATCAGACTACGCTTTACGAAATGCTCATATATCCTGTCTCCAAAATTCTTCTCCAATTATTTGCTTGTAGGCTTCTGGATCATCCATCTTGATTGCCACAGATCTAGCTTTCTGCTGACTGTGAATCTCCTGGTTCATGCATGGCTCCTGGTTTGAGAAGACTCTATATATTCTCAAAGGGTCAGGTCTTGATAAAGTCAATGATGGTCATGGTAGATTTATTCAGATCTGAAAATGAATTCCTAAATATGCTTTAATACATTGATTTAAAGCAGTCCTATAAATTCTGGTGTCCTACTCATGCTCCAATTGCTTTTTTTTGTTCCCTTGTGTAAACCCGATATACCAATAATACACCGTTGATTTTAAGTAGAAATATGGACTGAGGTTGACATCTTTCATAAAAGCAATAATGGCCTTAATAAACGCTGAAGTTAGGAAGATCGTATAATAAAGATAAAGCATTTGTATAGAATTAACATCGATTTCTGCATAAAGTTACTTCAGCGATTTGAAGATGTCAACAAAATAGAGAGAGTACAGAGAAGATTTACTAGAATGTTACCTGGATTTCAGCACCTAAGTCACAGAGAAAGGTTGAACAAGTTGAGTCTTTATTCTTTGGAGTGTAGAAGGTTGAGGGGGGACTTGATAAAGGTATTTAAAATTATGAGGGGGATAGATAGAGTTGACGTGGATAGGCGTTTTCCCATTGAGAGTAGGGGAGATCCAAACAAGAGGACATGAGTTGAGAGTTAGGGGGCAAAAGTTTAGGGGTAATATGAGGGGGAACTTCTTTACTAAGAGAGTGGTAGCTGTGTGGAACGAGCTTCCAGCAGAAGTGGTAGAGGCAGGTTCGATATTGTCATTTAAAGTAAAATTGGATAGCTATATGGACAGGAAAGGAATGGAGGGTTACGGGCTGAGTTCAGCTCGGTGGGACTAGGTGAGAGTAAGCGTTCAGCATGGACTAGAAGGGCCAAGATGGCCTGTTTCTGTGCTGTAATTGTTATATGGTTATATGGTTATATTCCCACTGACATTTTACCTGGTGCCCCATTATCCTGGAATTTCAGAGCCTCTATCAGAATAAAATACATTAACTGTCCAACTTCCTGCTTGATCGCAAGGTAATTCTAAACTTTCACCCTTGGACAATAACCAAGCGCAGCATATCACCACTTCTTTGTTAAATATGTTCAGCTATCGTTTCATTGAATTTAATTAAACCCAATCCCCTCGGTTACTGCTCAAGAGACATGAAAGAAAATTATCCCAGCTGGACCCCGCGAAACAAAGATAACCCACTGTAGTAACGTGCATGCTATTGTAGATTGTATTAACTTCTCTTCACCTTTAAAATTGTTCAAAGCATTTCCCAGTTGTTCTCCCCACAAAAAAAACTTGCATACATTTTTTAAATGTCAATTTACTCAAGTCAGGCAGACAATCATTTCTGAGAAATCACACCAGGAGAGTTTCTGTTAAATCTGCTACAGGATGGGATTTGTAATAAGGCAACAGAATGATGTTTTAGTTTTTCCCATAATTTTTGGTCATCTCCAGGTGTCATTATGGACCTTATTGATCATTCAGATTTCCCACCATTGGATGAAAAAAGAAGCTGATACACATCATTTTTCATAAGTCTAAAATTGGCGTGAAAATCCACTATTCTTTTTCTCAAATTTCCATTGAATTCTGGCTGTGGATATTATTTCATAATGATGTGTGAAATTAAAGAAAACCCAAATGTGCAACAACCACCTTAACCTTCATTATGTATAATCCAGATTCCTGGAACCATTTCAGGTTGTAACCTCGTCTGTGTGTTTGCATGAATGTATTAAATTACAATAGCTATAAATTTTTGTGCCAAGTAACCATTATTTTCAGGGTAATTTGGATGTGTTGTGAAAACAAAATATTAAGAGTTTACAAATTCCTCTGCAGGTTGGCAATCAAATAGAGACCTAAAACTAGTTATAAATAATTCTATTGGCAAGTGCCATTGAGAAAGCTAAAGTTGATTTCATCACCTCTACTGGAAACATCATAATAAGACATGAGCCAAAGGAAGGCAAAGCTGAGGTAGTTGACGGGATGCATTTGAATTGCTGAGGGGAGAAGCTGTGGCAGAAAATGTATGGAGGGATATAGTCCAGGTGCAGGTCAGTGGGACTAGGCAGAAAAATGGTTCCGCACAGCCAAGAAGGGCCAAAAGGCCTGTTTCTGTGCTGTAATGGTTTCTATGGTTTCTAAAATCTATTAGATCTGTCAGAGAGCATGTGAGATCTCTGTTCTATGATCTAGATGGCACTGGTGACACTGCTCATAATGAAAAATAGGAGATATTTCACAAAATATTATTAAGGATCCCTGATAAAGTATACTGTGCTGGATCCTTCATTAAATATTTTTTTAAAAATCTTGATACGGAGGTCAATCAGAAGATAAAAGGTGGATGACAGTGCTGAAGATGAGGTAGCTGGTTTGCAAACAGAGGCAATGTATAGTGAGGAGAGGCAGTTGATAGGGCAAAATTGCAGTCAACAGGATGAGTTGCAATGTAAAATGCAGACAAAATCAAAAAGGGCGAATACAGCACTAAAGGTGCACAGTATAGGGAATAAGGTAGTTGAGTTTGCAGCACAGCTTCAGATTGGCATGTATGATGTTGTAGAATCATGGCTGAAAGAAGATTATAGTTGGGAGTTTAATGTCCAAGGATACACATTATATCAAAAGGATAGGCAGGAAGGCAGTTGGGGGGCGTGTTGCTCTTTTGGTAAAAAAGTGAAATAATATCATTAGAAAGAGGTGACATAGGGTCGGAAGGTGTTGAGTCATTGTGGATAGAACGAAGGAACTGTGAGGGTAAAAAGACCCTGATAGGAGTTGTATACACACCCCCAAATAGGAGTATGGATGTAGCCCACAAATTACAACAGGAGATAGAGAATGCATGCTAATAGACAAGGGGGATTTCAATATGTAGGTAGATACTATACTAGTGGATCAGAGATTCTGAATTGGGTGTTATGCAATGAACCAGAATTGATTAGAGAGCTTAAGGTATAAAACAACCCTTGGGGGAAAGTGATCATAATATGATCAAATTCACCATGAAATTTGAGAAGGAGAGGTTAAAGTCATACTTACAGCGGACTGAAAAGCTTGAGCATGTAGATATTAAGAGAGAGGATGTGCAGGAGCTTTTGGAAAGCATCAAGTTGGATAAGTCACTGGGACAGGATGAGATGTAGCTTAGGCTACTGTGGGAGGTGAGGGAGGAGATTGCTGAGCCTCAGGTGTTGATCGTTGCATCATCAATGGGGCCGGGAGAGGTTCTAGAGGATTGGAGGGTTGCAGGTGTTGTTCCATTATTCAGGAAAGGGAGTAGAGATAGCCCAGGAAATTATAGACCAGTGAGTCTTACTTCAGTGGTTGGTAAGTTGATGGAGAAGACCCTGAGAGGCAGGATTTATGAACATTTGGAGAGGCATAATATGATTAGGAATAGTCAGCATGGCTTTGTCAAAGGCAGGTTGTGCCTTACGAGCCTGATTGAATTTTTTGAGGATGTGACTAAACACATTGATGAAGATAGAGCAGTAGATGTAAATATATGGATTTCAGAAAGGCATTTGACAAGGTACCACATGCAAGGCTTATTGAGAAAGTAGGGAGGCATGGGATCCAAGGGGAAATTGCTTTGTGGTTCCAAAACTACCTTGCCACAGAAGGCAAAGAGTGGTTGTAGACAGGTCATATTCTGCATGGAGGTCAGTGACCAGTGGTGTGCCTCAGGGATCTATTCTGGAATCCCTTCTCTTCGTGACTTTTTATAAATGACCTGGATGAGGAAGTGGAGGGATGGGTTAGTAAATTTGCTGATGACGCAAAGGTTGGAGGTGTTGTGGATAGTCTGGAGGGCTGTCAGAGGTTACAGTGGGACATTGATAGGATGCAAAACTGGGCTGAGGAGTGGCAGATGGAGTCCAACCCAGATGGGTTTGTGGTGGTTCATTTTGGTAGGTCAAATATGATGACAGAATATAGTATTAATGATAAGACTCCTGGCAGTGTGGAGGATCAGAGCGATCTTGGGGTCCGAGTCCATAGGACACTCAAAGCTACTGCGCAGGTTGACTCTGTGGTTAAGAAAGCATACGGTGCATTGGCCTTCATCAATCATGGGATTGAGTTTAGGAGCCGAAAGGTAATGTTGCAGCTATATAGGACCCTGGTCAGACCCCACTTGAAGTACTATGCTCAGTTCTGGTCGCGTCACTATAGAAAGGATGTGGAAACCATAGAAAGGGTGCAGAGAAGAATTACAAGGATGTTGCCTGGATTGGGGAGCATGCCTTATGAAAACAGGTTGAGTGAACTCGGCCTTTTTTCCTTGGACCGACGGAGGATGAGAGGTGACCTGATAGAGGTGTATAAGATGAGGAGAGGCATCGACCGTCAGATAGTTGGAGGCTTTTTCCCAGGGCTCAAATGGCTAGCACGAGAGGGCACAGTTTTAAGGTGCTTGGAAGCAGGTACAGAGGGGATATCAGGGGTAAGTCCTTTTATGCGGAGAGTGGTGAGTGCGTGGAATGAGCTGCCGGAGACGATGGTGGAGGCAGATACGATAGGGTCTTTTAAGAGACTCCTGGACAGGTATATGGAGCTCAGAAAAATAGAGGGCTATGGGTAACACTAGGTAATTTCTCAAGTAAGGGTATGTTCCGCACAACTTTGTGGGCGCAAGGGCCTGTATTGTGCTGTAGGTTTTCTATGTTTCTATAAAAACTAAAGAGAGGGCATATAATAGAGCAAAGATTAGAGGGAAATTAGAAGGATTGAGAAGCTTTTAAAAATCAACAGAAGGCAACTTAAAAGTCATTAAGAAAGTAAAGATGGAATATGAAAGCAAGCTAGTCAATAATACTAAAGAGGAGACCAGAAGTTTCATCAGATACATAAAGTTTAAAAGAGAGGCGAGACTGGATGTTGGATTGCTGGAAAACAATGCTAGAAAGAAAATGGCGGACAAACTGAGTAAGTTATTTGCATCAGTCTTCACTGTGGAAGACACAAGCACTATGGTGGAAGTTCCAGGTGTCAATGGTCATGAATTGTGTGAAGTTACCATAACTAGATAGAAGATTCTTGGGAAACTGAAAGACTTGAAGTTAGACAAGTCACCAGAACCAGATGGTGCACACCCCAGGGTTCTGAAAGAGGTAGCTGAAGAGATTGTGGAGGCATTATTAATGATCTGTCAAGAATCACTGGATCTCTTACAAATGGAGGGTGCAATAGTTCAATCTAAAACCAGTATATTATGCCGAAACAAGGGAGACTACAACGGGATGAGGGAGGAGTTGGATAGGGTAGACAGGGAACACAGGTTATATGGTGGGATGGTTGAGGAACAGTGGAAGACTTTCAAAGAGATTTTTCACTATTCTCAACAGAAGTATATTCCAGTTAAAAGCAACGACAGTAAATGTGGGGAGAACCAGCCATAGATAACTAAGGAAATAAAGGAAGGCATCAAGCTAAAAGCTTGTGCATACAAAGTTGCCAAGAGTAGTAGGAAAGTGGAAGTTTGGAAAAACTTTAAAAAGCATCAAAGAACCACTAAGCAAGCAATAAAGAAAGCGAAGAAAGATTACAAAAATAAACTAGCACAAAATATAAAAATGGATAGTAAAAGTTTTTATAATTATATAAAGCGGAAAAGGGTGGCCAAAGTGAATGTAGGTCCCTTGGAGGATGAGAAGGGGGATTGATATTGGGTAATGAGGAAATGGCCGAGGCTTTGAATGACTATTTTGTATCGGTCATGGTGGAGGACATGTCTGCCATATCAGAGAGAGATGTTATGGATGCAATGGAAGGTGAGGACCTCAATACAATAGCTATCACTAAAGAGGTAGTGCTGAGAAAATTGTGGGGCTGAAGATAGACAAGTCCCCTGGTCCTGATTGAATGCATCACAGGGTACTGAAAGAAATGGCTGAAGAGGTTATAGTTGAAGCTTTCGTGATAATTTAACAAAATTCTCTGGACTCTGGGCAGGTCTTGGTGGATTGGAAGAAGGCGAATGTCACATCACTATTCAAAATAGGATGTAGGCAAAAGGCAGACAACTATAGGCCAGTTAGTTTAACATCTGTAGTTGGGAAAATGCTTTAAGCTATCATTAAAGAAGAAACAGCGAAGCATCTGGAAAGAAATGTATACATCAGGTAGATGCACCAGGGATTCAGCAAAGACAGATCCTGTTTGACAAACTTACTGGAGTTCTTTGAGGATATAACAAGTGCAGTGGATAGAGGGGAATAGATGGGTGTTATTTACTTGGATTTCCAGAAGGCGTTCACTAAGATACCAACTAAAGGACTTATCCATAATATAAAGATGCATAGAGTTGGGGGTGATGTATTAGCATGGATAGAGAATCGGTTAACCAATAGAAAGCAAAGAGTGAGGATACATGGGTGCTTCTCTGGTTGGCAATCAGTGGTGAGTCGTGTCCCCGCAACTGTTCATGATATACATTGACGATCTGGAACCGAGTGTGGTGTATCTAAATTTACTAAATTGAGTAGAAAAGCAGATTGTGCAGAGGATATGGAGAGTCTGCAGAGAGATGTAAATAGGTTAAGTGAGTGGGCAAGGGTCTGGCAGATAGAGTACAATGTTGGTAAATGTGAGGTCATCCACTTTGGAGGGAAAAATGGAAGATCGGAGTGCTTGTGCATGAATCGCAAAAGGTTGGTTTGCAGGTGCAGCTGGCTATCAAGAAAGCAAATGGAATGTTGGCCTTTATTGCAAGAGGGATTGAATTTAAGAGCAGGGAGGTTATGCTGCAACTGTACAGTGTACTGGTGAGACCACATCTGGACGACTGTACGCAGTTCTGGTCTCCTTATGAGAGGAAGGATATACTGGCTATGGAGGTGGTGCAGAGGAAGTTCACCAGGTTGATTCCAGAGATGAGGGGTTTAGACCATGAGGAGAGATTGAGTCACCAGGGACTGTACTCGCTGGAATTCAGAAGGATGAGAGGAGATCTTTTAGAAACATATGTAATGCACTGTAAGGTTTCACTGTTAATGTAATGGCCTCTCTTTCACTGCTAATGTAATGGCCTCTCTGTAATGTTTCACTGCTAATGTAATGGTTTTTCTGTAGCGGCAATGTTTGGGTTATATCTAAAGATAACGGGGCTTTGGAATGTGGGCTATCCAATAAGAGGGGTGTTCTTTCTTGTGGGTCTGGGAGCAGGGATTTCACAGTCTTTTGCCGGGGAGAGATGAAGAGAGAAGACGCGAATGGAGAGAGTTGGTAGACCGCTGGGCAGAGTGGACTTGGAGCGAGTGTCCGAGGGTCGGCTTTGCTCGGAGGAGGTAAATGGGGAACACATGAACAGAACTGTGAGCTCCAATGTTATGCATTAGATTGTTTCAAAAGAATGGGCCCTTTTTTAAATTTCTTTACTAACCATATAGCCAAATTAAGAATTATAAAGCTCAATCATTTAATCGCATATTGTATACAGTTTGTTATTTTGTGGTACTGACTTGTGACACTTCACGCAGCACCCACCCAAACAAGATTTCTTAAGTTTGGCCGAGCCGGATGCTGTCTTACCCTACATTAGTCGCTAGCCGAACCGAGAGTTACCATTGTGGGGGCTCATCCGGGATTGATTTCTTTGGATGCTGTGTGATTACCCTAAGCATTGAACCAGTGGGGTAGATATTCATACTCCAGATGAATTGTTAATTGACCTTTTAAGTACTGTTAAAGTTGCAATTGTGGGATGGAGGTTTGATGAAATGACAGGCACAGCTCTTGTTTTAATGCAGATCAGTGCTGACGTAGAGGTAGCTGGGGGCAGAGACTTCAAAGACAGGGTTAACTGTCTTTTACTTGTGTTTTATTTGGCACAAAAATTTATAGCTATTGTAATTTAATACATTCATGCAAACACACATGCCTCTTCCCCAGGGCACCACTGCTCAGTACAAGAGAATATGGCTTTAAGGTAAAGGGTGGGAAGTTCAAAGGGGATATTAGAGGAAGGTTTTTTACTCAGAGAGTGGTTGGTGCGGGGAATACACTGCCTGCGTCGGTGGTGGAGGCAGATACACTAGTGAAGTTTAAGAGACTACTAGACAGGTATATGGAGGAATTTAAGGTGGTGGGTTATATGGGAGGCAGGGTTTAAGGGTTGGCACAACATTGTGGGCCGAAGGGCCTGTACTGTGCTGTACTATTCTATGTTCTATGTTCTATATGAAACTATAGGCCAATTAGTCCGACCTCAGTGGTTGGGAAGATTATTCAGGATGAGGTCTCAGGGTGGCATGTGATAAAATGGGCCGTAGTCAGCTTGGTTTCCTCAGGGGAAAGTCATGCCGGACAAATCTGTTGGAATTCTTTGAAGAAATAACAAGCAGGATAGACAAAGGAGAATTGGTTGATATTGTATACTTGGATTTTCTGAAGGCCTTTGACAAGGCTGCTTAACAAGCTAAGAGCCCATGGTATTACAGGAAAGATTCTTGCATGGATAAAGCAGTGGCTGATTGGCAGGAAGCAAGAGTGGGAATGAAGGCAGACTTTTCTGCCTGGCTGCTGGTGACTAGTGGTGTTCCATAGGGGTCTGTGTTGAGACTGATTTCTTTTACATTATATGTCAATGATTTGGATGATGGAACAGATGGCTTTATTGCAAAGTTTGCAGACAATATGCAGAAAGGTAGAGGGCAAGTGATTTTGAGGAAATAGAGAGGCGTAGACAGATTAGGAGAAGGGGCAAAGAAGTGGCAGATGGAATTGAGTGTCAGGAACTGTATAGTAATGTAATTTGGTAGAAAAAATTAAGGGTTGACTATTTTCGAAAAGAGAGAAAATATTTTAAAAACTGAGGCACTAAGGGATTTTGGAGTCATCGCGCAGGATTTCCTAATAGTTAATTTGCAGGTTGAGTCAGTGGTGAGGAAGGCAAATGCAATGTTAGCATTCATTTCAAGAGGGCTAGAATATAAAAGCAAGGATGTAATGTTGAGAGTTTATAAAGCACTGGTGAGGCCTCACTTGGAGTATTATGAGCAGGTTTGGGCCCTTTATCTTAGAAAGGATGTGTTGAAACTGGGGAGGGTTCAAAGGAGGGTCACGAAAATGAGTCCAGGATTGAATAGCTTGTCACATGAAGAGCGCTTGATGGCTTCGGGCCTGTATTCTCTGTAATTCAGAAGAATGGGGAGCAACCTCGTTGAATCCTATCCAATGGTGAGAGACTTTTATAGCGAGGATGTGGAAAGGATGTTTCCTATGGTAGGAGAGTCTAAGATCAGAGGCCACAGCCTCAGAATAGAGGGGTGTCCTTTTAGAGTGGAAATGAGAAAGAATTTCTTTAGCCAGAGAGAGGTGAATCTGTGGAATTCTTTGCCACAGGCAGGTGTGGAGGACAAGTCTTTCTGTATATTTAGGGCAGAGGTTGATAGACTCTTGATTGGTTAGGGCATGAAGGGATACAGGGAGAAGGGAAGAGATTGGGACTGAGAGGAAAATTGGATCAGCCATGAAGAAATAGTGCAGTAGACCCGATGGGCCAAATGGCCTAATCCTGCTCTATATCTTACGATTTTATAAACCTCAATGTGAAATGTAATACTAAAGCAGGAAATAGATCATTTTCGATCATTTTAAGTAATTAATTAGATATCTGAAGTACACTAAAGAACACTAAAGACAGATATCCCTCAGAAACACACATCAAAGTAGCTGGTGAACGCAGCAGGCCAGGCAGCATCTCTAGGAAGAGATACAGTTGACGTTTCAGGCCGAGACCCTTCGTCAGGACTAACTGAAGGAAGAGTTAGTAAGAGATTTGAAAGTGGGAGGGGGAGGGGGAGATCCAAAATGATAAGAGAAGACAGGAGGGGGAGGGATGGAGCCAAGAGCTGGACAGGTGATTGGCAAAGGGGATATGAGAGGATCATGGGACAGGAGGCCCAGGGAGAAAGACGAAGGGGGGGGGAACCCAGAGGATGGGCAAGGGGTATAGTCAGAGGGACAGAGGGAGAAAAAGGAGAGTGAGAGAAAGAATGTGTGTATAAAAATAAATAACGGATGGGGTACGAGGGGGAGGTGGGGCATTAGCGGAAGTTAAAGTCGTCAATGTTCATGCCATCAGGTTGGAGGCTACCCAGACGGAATATAAGGTGTTGTTCCTCCAACCTGAGTGTGGCTTCATCTCTACAGTAGAGGAGGCTGTGGATAGACATGTCAGAATGGGAATGGGATGTGGAATTAAAATGTGTGGCCACTGGGAGATCCTGCTTTCTCTGACGAACAGAGCGTAGGTGTTCAGCAAAGCGGTCTCCCAGTCTGCGTCGGGTCTCGCCAATATATAGAAGGCCACATTGAGAGCACCGGACGCAGTATATCACCCCAGCCGACTCACAGGTGAAGTGTCGCCTCACCTGGAAGGACTGTTTGGGGCCCTGAATGGTGGTAAGGGAGGAAGTGTAAGGGCGTGTGTAGCACTTGCTCCGCTTACAAGGGTAAGTGCCAGGAGGGAGATCAGTGGGGAGGGATGGGGGGGGACGAATGGACAAGGGAGTCGCGTAGGGAGCGATCCCTGCGGAAAGCAGAGAGATGGGGGGAGGGAAAGATGTGCTTAGTGGTGGGATCCCGTTGGAAGTGGTGGAAGTTACGGAGAATAATATGTTGGACCCGGAGGCTGGTGGGGTGGTAGGTGAGGACCAGGGGAACCCTATTCTTAGTGGGGTGGCGGGAGGATGGAGTGAGAGCAGATGTACGTGAAATGGGGGAGATGCGTTTGAGAGCAGAGTTGGTAGTGGAGGAAGGGAAGCCCCTTTCTTTAAAAAAGGAGGACATCTCCCTCATCCTGGAATGAAAAGCCTCATCCTGAGAACAGATGCGGCAGAGACGGAGGAATTGCGAGAAGGGGATGGAATTTTTGCAAGAGACAGGGTGAGAAGAGGAATAGTCCCGATAGCTGTGAGAGTCAGTAGGCTTATAGTGGACATCAGTGGATAAGCTGTCTCCAGAGACAGAGACAGAAAGATCTAGAAAGGGGAGGGAGGTGTCGGAAATGGACCAGGTAAACTTGAGGGCAGGGTGAAAGTTGGAGGCAAAGTTAATAAAGTCAACGAGCTCACCATGCGTGCAGGAAGCAGCGCCAATGCAGTTGTCGATGTAGCGAAGGAAAAGTGGGGGACAGATACCAGAATAGGCACGGAACATAGATTGTTCCACAAAGCCAACAAAAAGGCAGGCATAGCTAGGACCCATACGGGTGCCCATAGCTACACCTTTAGTTTGGAGGAAGTAGGAGGAGCCAAAGGAGAAATTATTAAGAGTAAGGACTAAGAGTAAGGACATTCTTTCTCTCACTCTCCTTTTTCTCCCTCTGTCCCTCTGACTATACCCCTTGCCCATCCTCTGGGTTCCCCCCCCTTTGTCTTTCTCCCTGGGCCTCCTGTCCCATGATCCTCTCATATCCCCTTTGCCAATCACCTGTCCGGCTCTTGGGTCCATCCCTCCCCCTCCTGTCTTCTCCTATCATTTTGGATCTCCCCCTCCCCCTCCCACTTACAAATCTCTTACTAACTCTTCTTTCAGTTAGTCCTGACAAAAGGTCTCGGCCCAAAACGTCGACTGTACCTCTTCCTAGAGATGCTGCCTGGCCTGCTGCATTCGCCAGCAACTTTGATGTGTGTTGCTTGAATTTCCAGCATCTGCAGAATTCCTGTTGTTTATCCCTCAGAAGGATGGATCAAGGGTGATACCAAAAAAAAAATCTTATAACTCTCAATAAATCCTGACATTCTCCACTTGACCTTCATCTTTTGGGTCACATAGACACATTGAGTAGGTGTTTGGTGACACCAAAAGCAAGGACATACGTTTTTTTTAATTAATGACAGTGAGCTACCAGAATCTAAAAGAACTTTAAAGGCTCATCTAATTGGACTATTAAACATGGGCTCTTTCTCCCCATCCTACTTGTTTTCTGTTACCATACTCATAGTCATTACAGCCATCATCATCATCATTTACACCCTCTCGTGGTACATAACATGTACCTGACCATTTGGGCTTCTTGAGAGGACAGACAGAGGACTTATGACCAGGCCGCTGACAATGGTAGAAAATAAAAGACTTAGAAGCAACTACCAAAGATTCTTTGCCCTATTTTCTCCCACTTCCCAATTCTCCAGAGTTATCCTAGGAGTCCCTTGGTGGGTTAGAGTCTCTTTTGCTTTGGTATAATAGCTATGATGGCGCCCCCTTGTGTCCACTGAGGTACTGCAGGGCAGGTTGGGCCATAGTGAGTTTCTCTGCTGGCTCGTGCTCCCGGAACAACGTTCTGGTATCTGGAGGAAGATTCTGCAGCAGCTGCTCCAGAACAATGGCCTCACCAATCTCCTCCTTGGACTTCTGTTCTAGTCAAACTCAGCACCAGTAGAGACCCTTCAGGCAAGATATGTGGTCGACTCCCCTGGTGGTAGAGTACTGCAACAGAAGCATGGACAATAGGGTTCTGCCGAGATATCAGATTTAGCCAGCAGAATATCCTTCAGGTCAGGATAGTTGTTGGAATATCCTTCAGGTCAGTTCATTACATTGTAGTGTAGGCTTCGAGAGCTTTACCTGTCAGTAGTGGCACTAGCTGGCAGGCCCACTCCTCCTCTGGCCATTGCGATATCTAGGCCATCCTCTCAAACCTGAGGAGGTAGTTTGTAATATTGTCACCTTGTTGGTAAGAAGGCAGCTTGGGACCATTGTGCAGGTTTTGGAGTTCCTTACTAAAAGCATAATCTCTCCTCTGCTGGGCAATCAAAAAGCCTCTGAACGGATTTTCCAGGGAGGGATTGGAGGTGGTATAACTTGAAGGCCCTTCTGCTCCTGGCTTGAGTTTGGCCCCGGACTGAAATTTTTCCTCCTCTGAGGTCTCTACTGTTTCCCAGGCATCTGCTTCATTTCTCACCCCCAGGGTTTCCTGACTTGAAACCACAATCCCACTCTTAGACCATAAAATTTAGGAGCGGAATTAGGCAAGTTGGCCCATCGAGTCCGCTCTTCTCCGAGCTAAACACTCTTTTTTGCAACTAGCCATCCCACCGCTGCCATCATATGTTAGCTACATGGGTTATGACCGAGGAGAAAAAGGCTGGAGTCACTTAACACTGCAAGCGTGTTTATTAGGTGTGCCAAAAGTTAAAAACTTAGAAAAGTTACCAAAACTAGTGAAAATAAAATTGCCAATATTGACAAAAAGATATGTACCAGAAAACACAATAATAGCATCATATTATTTGTGTCCAGTTTGATTAAGGCACGACTGTGCAGGCATGTGGATGTCAGTGAGTTATAGAGCGGCGGGAAGAATTTAAAAGGAGAGCATTTTTTCTTTAGCAGTTTGACAGACACACGACTGCACAGGTGCTTGGACGTCAGTGAGTTAGACCAGCAGGAAGAATTTAAAAAGAAGACAACTTTATAGAGCGGGCCCAAAGGTAAAGGGAGTCAGAGTAGGAGGGCTTTGGTTCAACGGGGCTTCAGCAATAACGGGTCGAGGCGAGGTAAGCGACTTGTGAGGAATAGGAAGTATGTCTGTGAGGCCGGTGTTCTGCACTGGGTGTCAGATGTAGGAAATCCGATTGACTCCCAACCTCCCGACAGCCACATCTGCGCCCGGTGCGTCGAGCTGCAGCTCCTTACTGACCGTGTTAGTGAATTGGAGATGCAGCTCAATGACCTTTGTCTGGTCAGGGAAAGTGAGGAGGTGATATATAGAAGCCATAGGCAAGTGATCACACCAGGGCCTCAGGAGACAGATAAGTGGGTAACAGTCAGGAGAGGGAAGGGAAAGAGTCAGATCCTAGAGAGTACCCCTGTGGCTGTCCCCTTAACAATAAGTACTCCTGTTTGAGTACTGTTGGTGGGGGACAGCGTACCTGGGGGAAGCAACAGTGGCTGCGCCTCTGGCACAGAGTCTGGCCCTGTGGCTCAGAAGGGTAGGGAAAGGAAGAGGATGGCAGCAGTGATAGGGGACTCTATAATTAAGGGGTCAGATAGGCGATTCTGTGGATGCAGGAAAGAAACGTGGATGGTAGTTTGCCTCCCAGATGCCAGGGTCTGGGATGTTTCTGATCGCGTCCACGATATCTTGAAGTGGGAAGGAGAACAGCCAGAGGTTGTGGTACATTTTGGTACCAACGACATAGGTAGGAAAAGGGAGGAGGTCCTGAAAAAAGACTACAGGGAGTTAGGAAAGAAGCTGAGAAGCAGGACCTCAAAGGTAGTAATCTCAGGATTACTGCCTGTGCAAGTGACAGTGAGTATAGGAATAGAATGAGGTGGAGGATAAGTACGTGGCTGAGGGATTGGAGCAGGGGGCAGGGATTCAAATTTCTGGATCATTGGGACCTCTTTTGGGGCAGGCATGACCTGTACAATAGAATGGGTTGCACTTGAATCCGAGGGGAACAATATCCTGGCAGGGACGTTTGCTTAGGCTATTGGGGAGGATTTAAACTAGAATTGCTGTGGGGTGGGAACCGAACTGAAGAGACGGAGGAAGGGGCTGTTGGCTCACAAACAGAGAAAGCTTGCAGGTAGTGTGAGAGGGAGGATAGGCTGGTGATAGAGAAGGGATGCGCACAGACTGATGGTTAGAGATGTGTTTACATTAATGCAAGGAGTATCATGAAAAAAGCGGATGAGCTTAGAGCGTGGATCAGCACTTGGAGCTATGATGTTGTGACCATTACAGAGACTTGGATGGCTCAGGGCATGAGTGGCTATTTAGAGTGCCAGGCTTTAGATGTTTCAGAAAAGACAGGGAGGGAAGCAAAAGAGGTGGGGGTGTGGCACTGCTGATCAGAGATAGTGTCACGGCTGCAGAAAAGGAGGAAGTCATGCAGGGATTGTCTACGGAGTCTTTGTGAGTGGAAGTTGGAATCAGGAAGGGGTCAATAACTCTATTGGGTGTTTTTTTATAGACCACCAAATAGTAACAGGGATATCAAGGAGCAGATAGGGAGATAAATTCTGGAACAGTGCAATAATAACAGGGTTGTTGAAATGGAAGATTTTAAGTCCCCCAATATTGATTGGCATCTCCCGAGAGCAAGGGGTTTAGATGGGATGACATTTGTTAGGTGTGTTCAGGAAGGTTACTTGACACAATATGTAGATAAGCCTGCAAGAGTAGAGGCTGTACTTGATCTGGTATTGGGAAATGAAACTGGTCAGGTGTCAGGTCTCTCAGTGTGAGAGTATTTTGGAGATAGTGATCACATTTCTATCTTGTTTACCATAGCATTGGAGAGGGATAGGAGCAGACAAGTTAGGAAAACGTTTAATTGGAGTAAGGGGAAATATGAAGCTATCAATCAGGAACTTGGAAGCATAAATGAGAAGCAAATGTTCTCAGGGAAATGTACAGCAGAAATTTGGCAAATGTTCAGGGGATATTTGCATGGTGTTCTGCATAGGTGCATTCCAATAAGACAGGAAAGGATGGTAGGGTACAGGAACAATGGTGTACAAAGGCTGTTGAAAATCTAGTCAAGAAGAAAAGGAGCTTACGAAAGGTTCAAAACACTAGGTAATGATATAGATCTAGAAAATTATAATGCTAGCAGGAAGGAGCTTAAGAATGAAATTAGGAGAGCCAGAAGGGGCCATGAGAAGGCTTTGGTGAGCGAGATTAAGGAAAATCCCAAGGCATTCTACAAGTATGTGAAAAGCAAGAGGATAAGATGTGAGAGAATAGGACCAATCAAGTGTGACAGTGTGGATGGATCCGGAGCAGACAGCGGAGGTACTTAATGAATACTTTGCTTCAGTATTCACTACGGAAAAGGGCCTTGGCGATTGTAGGGATGACTTACAGCAGATTGAAAAGCTTGAACATATGGACATTAAGAAAGACAATGTGCTGGAGCTTTTGGAAAGCATCAAGTTGAATAAGTCATCGGGACCAGATGAGATGTACCCCAGGCTACTGTGGGAGGCAAGGGAGAAGATTGCTGAGCCTCTGGAAGTGTTCATCAATGGGGATGGGAGTGGTTCCAGAGGATTGGAGGGTTGCAGATGTTGCTCCTTCATTAAGGAAAGGGTGTAGAGATAGCCCAGGAAATTATAGACCAGTGAGTCTTACTTCAGTGGTTGGTAAATTGATGGGGAAGATCCTGAGAGGCAGGATTTAGGAACATTTGGAGCGGCATAATATGATTAGGAATAGTCAGCATGGCTTTGTCAAAGGCAGGTTGTGCCTTACGAGCCTGATTGATTTTTTTGAGGATGTGACTAAACACATTGATGAAGGTAGAGTAGTAGATGTAGTGTATATGGATTTCAGCATGGCATTTGATAAGGTACCCCATGTAAGGCTTATTGAGGTAGTAAGGAAGCTTGGGATCCAAGGAGACATTGCTTTGTGGATCCAGAATTGGCTTGCCCACAGAAGGCAGAGAGTGGTTGTAGACAGGTCATATTCTGCATGGAGGTCAGTGACCAGTGGTGTGCCTCAGGGTTCTGTTCTGGGGCCCCTTTCCTTTGTCATTTTTATAAATGACCTGGATGAGGAAGTGGAGGGATGGGTTAGTAAATTTGCTGATGACACAAAGGTTGGGGATGCTGTGAATAGTGTGGAGGGCTGTCAGAGGTTACAGCGGGACATTGATAGGATGCAAAACTGGGCTGAGAAGTGGCAGATGGAGTTCAACCCAGATAAGTGTGAAGTGGTTCATTTTGGTAGGTCAAATATGATGGCAGAATATTGTATTAATAGTAAGACTCTTGGCTGTGTGGAGGATCAGAGGGATCTTGGTGTTCAACTGCATAGGATACTCAAAGCTGCTGCACAGGTTGACTGTGTAGTCAAGAAAAAAATGATATATTGGCCTTCATCAGCTGTGGGATTGAGTTCAAGAGCCGAGAGGTACTGTTACAGCTATCCAGGACTCTGGTCAGACCCCACTTGGAATACTGTGCTCGGTTCTGGTCTTCTCACTACAGGAAGGATGTGGAAACCATAGAAAGGGTGCAGAGGAGATTTACAAGGACGCTGCCTCGACTGGGGAGCATGCCTTATGAGAATAAGTTGAGTGAACATGGCCTTTTCTCCTTGGAGTGATGGAGGATGAGAGGTGACCTGATAGAGGTGTATAAGATGATGAGAGGCATTGATTGCATGGATAGTCAGAGGCTTTTTCCCAAGGTTGAAATGGCTAGCACGAGAGGGCACAGTTTTAAAGTGCTTGGAAGTAGGTACAGAGGAGATGTCAGAGGTAAGTTTTTTTAACGCAACGAGTGGTGCGTGCGTGGATTGCGCTGCCAGCTACAGTGATGGGAGCGGATACAATAGGGTCTTTTAAGAGACTCTTAGATAGGTACATGGAGCTTAGAAAAATAGAAGGCTATGGGTAACCCTAGATAATTTCTAAAGTAAGTACATGTTCGGTACAGCATTTTGGGCCGAAGGGCCTGTATTGTGCTGTAGGTTTCCTATGTTTCTATGAACTCCTAGCAGCACCTATCTCTCCAACTCGCTGAGAGTGATAAGCTCTGTTTATTAGGCACCAGAACATATCATCTTCAATTATCCACAAAATTAACTTACAAACATTATATACGCACTTACACCTCCTCATTACTAAAGGAATGGAATATTTTGCTGTGTAAGGTGGGAAGGCACCATAAAGCTAACCTTTTCGGACCCATTGGTAGAATATACCCGGTAACAACAGCAGAATGACAAGGGTGTGTGTGTGTGTGTGTGTGTGTGTGTGTGTGTGTGTGTGTGTGTGTGTGTGTGTGTTTGTGTGTGTGTGTGTGTGTGTGTGTGTGTGTGTGTGTGTGTGTCACACTCAGCAAGATACTAAACACTTCCACACCCTTTGCCTTCAAGCTTGTATCAATAGTTGGGACCTCCCACCTTTAATAGTAAATCCTTTGTCCCATTTACAGAATTATCCATCAATCTGCAAACTTGCTTCATAACTTTCTGGACCCTTACACTGCTAGCTAATCTCCTCAATTTGCTCTCAGAAATCCCTGAACACACTCACTCTATTCTGGATGCTTATGGCTAATTTTATTAGCCTTCCAGTCAAGTGATGAGATAGCAGTGATAAAGAGCCCTCCAGGGGTTTTCTCTGAGACCCCGTCCCTAAAATGCCCCAACAATGCTTTGACTGAGAACAAAGCTGGCCTTGCCTATGAACGCCTGTAATTTTACATGTCCTTGATTTAAAGTAGTAAGGAATAAAAGCTACTGAAATGAACTAAAATAAAGTCACAATTAAAAATACCCGGTAGAAGAAAACTCATCAAAAATAATTATTTTCTTTCCTTGTGTTTCCTACTCTTTTAATCAAGAATGTCCTCAATTATCATTGTCACCAATACTATGCCAGATGTGTCTCTTAGCAACATGCACACTCTGGACTGGTTGCATCTGGAAGACTCCTATCATTCCATTGACTCAAGGAGAACAGATGAAGTACCTGTATCTTAATTCTGGTGCCCCCTCTGGTGGTGATATTCAGTTTTAGCATTGAATGTAATCATACAATTTTGATCTTCAATTATAACTAAATACATTATGCCAATTCTTTCAGCTATGCTGTAGATAAAAATGCTACCTCTCTGATTCAGCTAGTCTGAATATTTTATTTTCTGACAATTGATTATTCATATTTTTATTAAAAATTCTTAATCGAAAACTTTAATTCTGACTCCTAAAATTCAAAGTAATTTTATTATGAAAGTGCATATATGTCATCATATACTACTCTGAGATTTATTTTATTGTGGGCATTCACAGTAAATACAAAGAAACACAATAGAATCAGTGAAAAATTGCATACAAGAAGATGGACAACCAATATAAAAAAGACAACAAAACTGCAAATGCAGAAAGAAAAAAAAACAAAATAATGATAAGAAATAAGCAATAAATATAGAGACCATAAGATGAAGAGCTCTTGAAAGTGAGTCCAGAGTTTGTGGGAACAATTCATTGTTTGAGTGAGTTAATTTGAGTGAAGTTTCCGTATCTCCACTGGTTCAGGAGACTAATGGTTGATAATGGGTAATAACTGAGAATCAAGGTGCAATTTCTAAGGTGACCTCAAAGAGAATTAAATATTCAAAAAAGTCAATACAATAAGTAGGTCCTACTTTAAAATTATCTGATGAGCATTCGACTTTTTTTGACTGAATATTTTACCTTCTGAAAACAACTACCAGAAGGCTAGACATTATTTTACATGCCCAATCAACAAAAAAATAGTGCAACAGTCCAGAATTTATTTTTGTTAAGGTTCTGTAACAGAAATATCATAAAATAGTCAGATCGATTCTTTGAACAACATACATCAAAGTTGCTGGTGAACGCAGCAGGCCAGGCAGCATCTGCAGGAAGAGGTACAGTCGACGTTTCAGGCCGAGACCCTTCGTCAGGACTAACTGAAGGAAGAGTGAGTAAGGGATTTGAAAGTTGGAGGGGGAGGGGGAGATCCAAAATGATAGGAGAAGACAGGAGGGGGAGGGATAGAGCCGAGAGCTGGACAGGTGATTGGCAAAAGGGGATACGAGAGAATCATGGGACAGGAGGTCCGGGAAGAAAGACAAGGGGGGGGTGACCCAGAGGATGGGCAAGAGGTATATTCAGAGGGACAGAGGGAGAAAAAGGAGAGTGAGAGAAAGAATGTGTGCATAAAAATGAGTAACAGATGGGGTACAAGGGGGAGGTGGGGCCTTAGCGGAAGTTAGAGAAGTCGATGTTTATGCCATCAGGTTGGAGGCTACCCAGACGGAATATAAGGTGTTGTTCCTCCAACCTGAGTGTGGCTTCATCTTTACAGTAGAGGAGGCCGTGGATAGACATGTCAGAATGGGAATGGGATGTGGAATTTGCGTTTAAAGATCGATTCTTTATGGACTGTGAAATAACATATATTATGGTGCAGTGTCATAATTTTTGGTGCTTATGAAACAAAGGTACAGTCCCAAAGGTGAATTATTAAAGTAGACAGACAGTGGATGTACAGTATAAACTCAGATATTTACAGTATTGTTAATTGGTAGAAAAATAAAAACTGTAAATTATTGGCACTCAGTATCATTTTCATTCTACATCTATATTTATGGCACAAACCATTTTGGTCACAGCAACAGTAAAATGCAACTGATGTATCCAATATTGGCAGATTGTGACACTGTTCAAAGTGCAATGCTGATCAGTCAACATGCTGTCTAGCATTTGAGGCCAACCATGTAGCCAAGACCACTCTACATTTAATGGCAGGTAGATCCACTCCACAGCTTTAGTTAAACAGATAAACAAATTTCAAATTGAAGTCCATGCACCAATGAAGAGTCTCTGCTGTGTATTTAATATTTCAGTAATATTGTAAATATATTGTTTACACAGGTTATATTAAAATGTAAGTTATATACATCATGACGCTACCACATGATAAATGTGCCCCTCCTAAAAGTAAACACAAAGTTAGACTCACAATCTACACTCTGTGTTTTTGCTTTTAAATAGTTTTATGTTTTGGAGTTACAAAACTTAACAGTCTTGACCCAAAATGTTGACTTTTTATTCCTTTCTATAGATATTGTCTGACCTGCTGAGTCATCCAACATTTTGTGTGTGTTACTCTGGATTTCCAGCATCTGCAGAATCCCTTCTGTTCAAGTCAAATACTGGGTGATTTCTTCAGTTTCTTAGTGAAGCTGAACAAGTGCTAACTTCTTTCTAGTGTTCTGTTAAGTTGATAGCATTGGGACAAATTAATCTGGCAGGTGTTGAAGGATTTATCTCGTGACTTCGAGTACACTACAAAAACTACTTGCTCCTGGACAAAGATGCAATTGTATGCATTTTCATGTTCATCCAGGAAGCTATTCATAAACCGAAGTCTCAACAAAGAAAATCATGCTATTTGTTTCTGCTTTAGTGAACATGGCCTCCCTGAATTTGAACATACAAGAGAAGTGTTGCAATGCCTGTCATTGTCAAGGTCACTCTCAAGGTGACTGGAAACGTGATCTTTTTTCATTTCTTCAAGGCTAGAGATATTCACTGCATCTCACATTTTGCTGTCTAATGTTGCTAACGGAAGATCATTGGCAGGGACAAGCAGATGGAATGAGAACATGGCTTTGTGAAAATTCATGCCCACAGTCAACTTTGTGAAAATTACAAGCTTCTCTTTGGTTGAGGAGGATTCTATGCCTTTGTCATGGCTCATCACTCCAGTGCAACTCAGATAATATATGAAATGCTGAGAAGAAGATCACCAGTGTGGTGAAATCACCCATTTGCTCTGGCTGAGCCCTGTAGTAACTGCCATTATCTTGGTGGTCTCCAAGTACTGAACAACACAGCCAATGTACAGGTTTAGCATTAGCCTCCAGAAACACAACTTAAAGCTCAAAACCACGGACAAGGAATTTGAAGAAATAGACGACTGTTGGAGCCTTTCTGGCTGGACTATTGGACACGTCTATCTATCTGCATTGCCAATAAGCACAAAAATTTGCTCCAATGCAATTACAAAAGCCAATGGCAAATAAGCCACCCAAACAAAGTCAAATATGAGTTCACTGTCATATGCACAAGTCCAAAGAAAATCTTACTTGCAGGAGCACCATAGGCACATGGCATCATATAAGCAGCATTCATATGGAAAACGTTAATCTGTATAAAATTTTGCAGATCACTTTCAGACACAATTGATCAGTCACCACACCAAGGGAATGATGAAAAATAAATGGAGAGCTGATCAGAAGAGATACAAGAGACTGCAGAAGCTGGAATCTGTAATGATGAACATATGGCTGGAAGAACTCAGCAAGACTTGATCCATAAAGGAAAGACATCCTTGCCATAGAGGGAGTACAAAGAAGGTTCACCAGATTGATTCCTGGGATGGCAGGACTTTCATATGAAGAAAGACTGGATCGACTAGGCTTATACTCGTTGGAATTTAGAAGATTGAGGGGAGATCTTATTGAAACGTATAAAATCCT